>NC_041387.1:461627630-461629198 GCF_002162155.2 Triticum dicoccoides | reverse complement strand
GGAACGGGCCAGGCGGGCCGGCGGCGCGGGGGTGGCGGAGCGGGCCACGTGGCGGCTCCCGATTCGATGGGCGGCGGCGGGCGGACGCGTCCGGCTCCGTCCGGACGTGTCCGGCTGCGGAGAGAGGAGCGGGACTATGGTTTTGATCCGGAATTTTCGGGGAAGGTGTTTTTATAGGTTGAAGGAGCTAGGAGTGTCCAAATGAGGTGTAGTTTTCGCCCACACGATCGTGATCCAACGACGGAGAGCATGGAAGTGACTTAGATGGGTTATTGGGCTGTTTTGGAGGGTTGTTGGGCTGCAACTCAAAAGAGGCCTTTGCGGTTGTGCGGTTAACCGTTGGAGTACCAAACGAGCTCCAAATGACCCGAAACTTGACAGGCGGTCTACCGGTGCTATACCAGGGCCACTTGGCAAGGCTCGGTCCATTTCGAGAACGTTTAACACCCGCACACGAAAAAGAGACAAGAGGGGTGCGCCGGTGCATGTGGGAGTGTCGGATTGCGAAACGGACAACGGGGAAAATGCTCGGATGCATGAGACGAACACGTATGCAAATGAGATGCACATGATGACATGATATAATATGCATGACATGAATAAAAAGCAAAACAAAAGACAAAACCCAACCACGGAGGGAATAACATATCTCATAGCCGAAAATGGCAAGAGTTGGAGTTACAAAGATGGAAAGTTACATCCGGGGTGTTACACCTGGCGAGCGAAGGGGCATTCCAGCAGCAGGTACCGGATCATTTCCGGCTCTTGATCGCATAGGAGGCAGCGTGGGTGATGTTGCAGTCCATGTCGAGCCAGTCTCTCAGCGGTCCAGCACTGGTCTTGGTTGGCCAGCCAGCGGAAGAATTTAACTCTCGGCGGCGCCCAACACTTCCAGATAAGCTTCCAGGAGCAGCAAGTCGTCGATCCGTGGAATGTGGCCAAGTAGCAGGATTGTGCAGAGTAGGTGCCGCTCGCCATCCATTTCCAGATCAGCTGGTCCGGGGCGGCAGAGAGCACGGTATGCTGCAAGACCTGCCAGAGCTGCAGGTACTGACCAATCTCATGCAAGCGTAGGTTGCCGTGAATGTCGCGTGCCCAGGAGTTGTCATTCATCCCGTCCGCCACGGTTCTCGCCGTGCGTCGTTGCTTGGGGATGCAGTCGTAGAGGTTGGGCAGGAGTTCACGGACGGACTGGCCGTCGATCCACCGATCCTCCCAGAGCAGGGCGGTCCGTCCATTCCCGATGACCATGGACGTGGATGCCCAGAACAGGGCACGCTCCATGGAAGAGAACTGGAGGTCGAGCCCTTGCCATGCTCGCTCGGGATCCGTCCCGGAAAACCACAGCCATCGCAGCCGCAAAGCGAGGCCTCGTATGTTGGGATCGGAGTAAGTACTGTTATAGTGTCCTAAAATGTTTGAGAAAGCTATGGCAGAAGTCTTCGGAGGTGAGTATTTGAGATGTTGAAATGAAAATGATGTTTTGCAATTGCAGAGTAAAGATAATTTTTGCCGTGCTGCTGACAATTTTCCACTTATAATGCATGCAACCTATGCTACTTAGCATT
>NC_041387.1:461585616-461627415 GCF_002162155.2 Triticum dicoccoides | reverse complement strand
CAGCAGTACAATTCTCATTTGAAGATCTCAAATACTCATCCTCAGGGACTTCAACAATAGTTTTTACAAATTGTAAGACTTTATAGCAATACTTTCTTCAATCCGAACATAGCCATCTGAAGCATTCGTTGCTATGTCATACATTAACATTCCGAAATGCTACTGTAATCTTCTCTGTAGAATATAACCCAAGATGTCCAGCTCTATCTCTTTTCTGTACAAAATAGTCGTCATGCTCTTGTACAATTTGCACTATTCCAAAAAGTAAAGTCATTCAAAAGCGGATATTATGTGCTGGGTATGTAGTAAAAATAAGTCCATTGCCGTCATGTGATGACGATGAATCCAAGAGACTTTGCTTCAGTAAATAGCGAGGACTCATTGTTATGCTGTAGAGGAGTAACAATCAGGAAGAGCGAATGACTTTGCATATGTATAGACCAGAAAAACGTAGCCATTACAAATATACCCATCGGAAAAATAGTCGTTAGGTCCATAGCCATTGAAATCATAGCGGTTACAAGTATATTGTTGTTTATATGATATCAATAAAATATAGAATAGTGGAATATGGAGAGTGAAAAATGAAGAGTCCACTGGAGCATGAAGAGATGGTGATAGGAAATATTTTGGAGAGGCTCCCTGTAGGAAGATACGGAACACTCAAAAGCTTATCCTGTGGCCAGGGATATGTGAAGAAGAGCTGTACGTCTTTCTTTTGAGTTTACATTGCACATTCTTTAGAACTGCCCCATCCTGATAAACCTGAGAGTATCCATCACTCAACCTTGGAGCTGGCCATATAGTATAATTATTACCAGGTCTCCATTGAAAGACAGATTATTCTTGAAATATATTTTTATGCTGGAATTTACCTTCAATTTCCTAGACGACCTACGGCTGGCAGTGAAAGAGGTTATATGTGATAACCAAACCGAGCGTCAAAAGTATGAAGAGGCGATTATAGCTATTACAGTGGATGAATCTTTGAAACGGTTAGGTTCCCACAGCTTTTTTATTTACTTCGATGTCATTAACATAGAGATGCTAACGGCTGTGCCTGCTGTTGTAGCTACTGCCAAAGGATAAGGCGACCTGATTTCTGGGGTGGAGAGTCAGAACTCTTGGTATGGATTTGATGGTTCTAAAAGTTAACATGCATAGTTGATGTAGGCATCAGTTATTCGACAAATTACATGTGGAGAACATCCGACTCGCACGTACCAGTCATTTTACGTTTTAAGTAGTACAGTTCATGCATCATTCTTCCCTTTTAGCGTGATAAAGTCAAAAATATACTTTTGTTTAACTTCTGGATGTTCTAAAGTAGGCTACCCTTTTCCGAGTAGATTGATATTGTATTTGTTGGTTGTTGCTTAAATTTTTGTATCTGTATACATGGCTCATTCACATATGATTTTCATTTGGGATCTCCTCTTTCCAGGTTTTGTCTAGACTGTGTCGACAACCAATCATTATTTACATTCCGGAGCGTGAGGTAAATTCAACTGCCCTAGGTGATGATGAATCTATATGTGTGCAGAGTGGAGAAGGATAATAAAACTTCATCTATATTTAATAATATGGTTGTGACATGATGGAAGCGATTCTCATAAAAAATCAATGGAATAGTTGTTCCAACTGATAAGGGAGAAAAACTGAACAAGGGGTTTTGGTAGAATAGTGACTTTAAGAACACCATCATCATCACTATGGGCATTGCATCGTACTATGATAAAAGTTGATCAAATCAGAAGGCACATGTACTAGCAATTGATAATATTTAGCCAAATTTCCTGGTAATTCAATAACATAAAATAAAAGTCCGGTTGGAACTAGACAATCTGCCTAAAGTTTCCTTGAGAATGGTGTTGAAAACTGAAACTGCATTTTGATTTCTGTTTCCTTGGTCCGATGTTCTGAATCCCCAACATTCGAGATTCTGGGCAAAATGAATTGGAAAGGCATTTTGCGAAGCGCAGATTGAACTGTTTGAAAGATTGGCGAATACCTTTCCTTTTGCGTTTTTTCGATGTTTAAATCCAGCTCGTCTCCAAAATTGGAAATACCATGTGGATTATTGCACCATTTTATTTGTTCCACTGCCATCATGTTTGAGCGTTTGGCTTTGATGGCCTCGTATGAATGTTACGCTTGACTCGGTGCTTCTCACCATTTTCCTCACTTCATCTCGAACTTAATCTGCCCTTTTTTGTGCAATAGTACCGTGGACGGGGCAACGGGTTCATCCCAATTGCTGAGTACGGATTGGAGTTTACCAAAGACTCGAAAGAGGGGAAGAAACGGGTGCCGGTGAGACTATTATACAGTGGGAAGAACCATTATGATCTGCTGATATAAAATGGGCACATGAGATGTGTCCCGATGAAGCATCAGAATACCGGCAGCCACCGCCCATCTGTGGCGCATACACAAATTCCCGTTTACTTTCCATGGTTACATTCTTCGATCCTGCTATGCTCCTGCTTGTCAGTTACGATGCTGTAACAGCTGTTTCGTCGATGACAGTCATGGGCATTTGGGGATTTGTGGATTTGGAGCTAGAATTAGCACTGACCTGATGATGGCGCCACACGAGCTAACTATGTGCTGCATGGTGCAGTGCTGTTTTGGCAGTGATTTGGTTGGCGTGGTGCCGTGGAGTTGTTGATTGCGTTTCCGGTTGGTGCCGGGCAGAATAATGGTGCGTTGGTCGCACTCGCACTGGGTGGTTGACGATGAGACTTGCTTCAAATCCAATCATTATGCGAGTATGTGATGGTTATTAGGTATATGATTTTGCAACGCACTGCTGACCGGAATGATATCTTCCTTGGATGAGCTGTACGGGCGTGTTTGGTATCAGCTTATTAGGGGTACCGTCCGGTCCAGTGAACAAATTTGATGGCTGTTACGGGCAGATTCCAGTATGCTCCTAACCGTGCTTGAACCGGGCGCTACGAAATTGAGCTGTAGCCCTGCCCGTATATCGTATAAGCACAGACAGGCCACGCACGAGCAAATAAATGAGCAAAAGTAATCCGTTTGCCAAGCTAGACCGCCGTGCGTGCCAGCGCAGTTGGCACCGGCCCACCCGCCTAAACGGCCCGGCCCCACGCCTCAGCCTCTTCCTTTAGGCGGAGTAGGCCGAGCTTAGCTTGTGCATGCAATAAAAACACGGCCTTGTCCTCTCGCACCGCAATAAAATACAGTACGTAGCAGGAAGGAATTAATGCTCACGCAGTGCGCTGTTTGTTGCATAAATATAGACAAACAAACGCGAACAAGCCGAGTGGTCCGACGAGGCAGCAGGGAAAGAGCTGGCCGACGTGGGCCGCACCGCTCGCCGCTGCGGCAGCCACCCCTCCCCCGCACTACATATATTCCTCCGTCAAATCAAAATAATAAATCGTTCTAATTTTTTTTCAAAATAACACATGCTCCCTCCATTCACTACGACATTATAGGATGTTTTATTTTTTCTAAACCAGATGTATATAGATATGTTTTAGTAGGTTTGTACACTCATTTTAGTCGGTATGTGCTCCGTATTAAAATATCTAAAACATCTTATAACAATGAACGGAAGGAGCATATGCGAGTATGATAACCCTCTTTTTAGGGATAATAACCCCTTTCTTAGTGTAAGATGCGAGTATTATATATATCTAACCAATGAAAACAAATTGCCCAGGAGAATATCTCTCACCTCTCCCCGTCGCAGGGGCTGACCACCGGGCCCCACGCATCGACGCGAATACTAGTAGTCGTTGCTTCTGCTGCACTTCGCGCGCCAGTCAGACCCAGGCCGAGAGCCGCGTGCGCTCCCGCTGACATCTGGTCCCCGCGCGTTCCCGGGCCCACCGACAGCCGTGCAGCCGGAGCCACGTTCGTGCGCGGAGCACACACCACTCGTACGCACAAGGCTGTAATACTACTAATTAATTGCGTATTCGTTAATGAGCAGAGCACTAGCGCGGCCCCTCACCCTCATCCCATTTCCCTTTCCTTCCCTTCCCCTCCCCTACGTTGGTTCCCTTTTCCTTTCCGCCGCGGCAACTGTGAGCCGGCCCGATCGAGCCCCCCACCTCGAGAGACCGCCATAATTCATTCCATCCATCCATCCGCTGCCGCGTATATAAGCGCGGCCATTGGGGCGCTCGTGGCGGTGTTCGTCACATCAGGCGCGCGCAGGCCGAGATCAGATCGGCAACGGCGACCATGTTCAGCGGGACGCAGCAGAAGTGCAAGGTGTGCACCAAGACGGTGTACCCCATGGACCAGCTCTCCACCGACGGCGCCGTCTTCCACCGCGCCTGCTTCAAGTGCCACCACTGCAAGTCCACCCTCTCCGTATGTCCCCTCCCCATCACCTCCCTCTCGCGCTCTCGCTCTCTTTTATCTCCCTATCTCCACAACTGTTCATTTAGTTCCGGGATACAACGAGAGAAGAAGAAGATCGATGGACGGATGTCAACGGTCCATGGATCTGTAGAATGAAATGCGATGTCAGATCTGCGAACTGCTCTGCCGCACGGATCTGGCGCTTGAATTCCATGCCAGAATCGTGTGCCTAGGATAGGAGATATTGACTTTGTCCAATTCGCATTTTCTGGCTTGGTAAAAACAAGACCAAGACAAATAACAATCTGTCTGGCTATCTTGTTTTGCTGTTTGGCAGTTTAGCAGCTACTCCTCGTTTGAAGGGGTGCCCTACTGCAAGCCCCATTTCGCGCAGCTGTTCAAGGAGACCGGGAGCTACAACAAGAGCTTCCAGTCACAATCACGTAGGTTTTCAGTCAGCATGACAAAAGTGACTATTGTTTTCTTGATTTCTGTCCTGATCCTTGGTTTTGTTTCTTTCAGCCGCGAAATCTGCGACGGAGAAGCTGACTCCTGAGCTGGTCTGTGCCGTATTGGCTGCCTCTTTCTATATGTGTGTCTTGTCTCTTTGCTGCCGTGCGATTCGGTTAGTCTTATGTGAAATGTGCTGTTTCAGACCAGATCGCCAAGCAAAGCTGCGGGCATGTTTTCGGGAACACAGGACAAGTGCGCCACTTGTGGTAAAACAGCATACCCTCTTGAGAAGGTAATATCACCGAGTATGTCATATTTGTTTTGTTTTGTTTCGTGACCTAGGCGTCAGCATAGCTCGCGAAGATGTATCAGAATTTCTCCATTTCATGAAACAATTGATGTTTCGGAATGTGAAAACTGTCGGATTGACCGTTTTGCAATTGAAGGACAAACAATTGATATTTCGGAATGTGAAAACTGTTGACTGATCGTTTTGCGATTTAAGGGTTTATTTTACCTGTACCTTTGGACATAGTTGTGTAGCCTTCGCTTTACTCTAAAAGGCAGCCAACTTCCATCATAATTGTCTTGAATCAACTTCCTTTTCAGTTATATCCTAAAGCCTCCAGAACATGCAGATGACTCATGCCTAGTTGTTAAATCAAATCTTGCAGGTGACAGTTGAAGAGAAGTCCTACCACAAGTCCTGCTTCAAATGCTCTCATGGAGGCTGCGCCCTCTCGCCGTCCAACTACGCGGCTTTGGAAGGCATCCTCTACTGCAAGCACCATTTCTCCCAGCTTTTCAAGGAGAAGGGGAGCTACAACCATCTGATCAAGTGCGCATCGGTCAAGCGCGCAGCAGAGGCGCAAACAGCACAGGCGGCGGCACAGGCAGCGCCGGCGGCAGCTGAATCCTCCTGATTATGCTGTCATCTTTAAAGTGGGCTTTGAGGGCGAAAGTTTGGAAAGCCTTGCTCTTTTTTTACGATTGTAACCTGCTGTGTGCTGTGTTCTAGCTCTGGGGATACCAGGACCATATTTCGTGTCCCCTTATGTGCTAGCTCGATCACGTTGTTGAACCATGGAGTTGGATGTCATTTCGGAAGAAATTGTTGTGCATCAAGTACTGTGTGCTTTTTTTCTGTTCGTTGATATAAGGAGTTCTTTGCGTGCCTCAGTGCTTCAATACTTCAGCATACCATTTTGCTGTCTGGTTTGATATTTGCTCGACTGTTCCACAATTTCTACCATATTAATAAGCTGAGCTCAAGCAAACTGCTCTCAGTAGAACAAACACTTTGGACTAACTACTCCCTCTGCTCCTAAATATAAGACCTTTTAGAGTTTTCAATATGAACTGCATATGAACAAAATGAGATACATCCGTATGTAGTCTGTATTGAAATATCTAAAAGGGCTTATATTTAGAAACGAAGGGAGTATATCTGAAGAACTTCAAACGCAAAACTGGAGTACATTGGAACTGTGTATATTGTATAAATGAAAAACTCCACTCCTTCAAACCCATTCTCAAATTCATGTATCTTGTGCACGATCCATTCCATATCACATATAAATGAAAAGGAAAAAAAGGCATAGCTCAACATCTCTCAAAAGTAAAGTTTCAGCAGTTCAACCACTACACCTAAGAAACCAATGTGTGCCTGAAAGTTTCCCCAGTTTGTTAAGCTACCCTCTTTCCTTGCCTTTGCTGAGCCAGCACAAAAACATTTCTACAGAACCCCCCCGGACCGCATCAAGGGAATCCAGTAAGCCACAAGTCAGCTCGAGGTAGTTCTCCAATTTTCACCAGCGTAAACCCCTTCGCTTCCAAGTTCTTCCTCTATTCTTAGAAGCTGCAAACATCAAAGACCATTCAAGACAAATTAAGAAGCTATTTAGAATGACCATATGGTACTATGACTTTAGACCAACACTTCGGTGCATTTATCCACATAAAAGGCAGCAAGCATTCAACAGAAACCTGATTGTATTTCGTGAGGCACTCTCCGCGGCAGGGGGCACCGGCTTTGATCTGTCCAGCTGCTGCACCGACAGCCAGGTCGGCGATGAAAGAATCATCCGTGTCCCCAGACCTATGTGACACCATCACACCCCAATGAGCATCCTTTGCCTGTTTCACAGCCTCTATGGCCTCAGTGACAGTGCCCACTTGACTTGCCTACATACACATGATAAGAAAAGGAAACACATAATAAGGTACATGAAACAGAGAATCCCTGGACAGTTACAGAAATCAAGAGAGCAAGGAAGAATCAAGGAGGCAAGTACTGCATGTGCAATCATGTGGCTCTTGCAACCTTATGTGCCTACAATCAGTTCAACTATTAATTGCTCATCTTCGTGAATTCAGGTACTACATCACATTGTCTGTAAATGCCCTTAAACTCAAATCATGCCATGCAAAATAATAGGCACAAAATGGAAGGAGCGGCGAGAGTGGTGTTTTGGCACACAGGAGCGCGCGCTCCTGGTTTTTAAAATGTGCTTTAAGCGTATTTTGAAATGTCAAAAAATTCCAAACAAAAAATTGGCGCGTACATCTCGATATTATGCATGCTCACAAAGTCGTTTCGCGAAAAACCGACAAGTTATGTATCTCGCGTGAAAAAGACAAAATCCGGTGTTAAAAAGTGCTTTTCACAAGACATCTTTTTGTCTTTTTTACACAAGCCACAAAAAATGTCGTTTTTCTCCGAAACTTGACGTGCACACATATAATGTCGAGATGTATGCACCAAATTTTTGTTTCGAATTTTTTCACACTTTGAAATATTTTTTCTGGTGGCAGGAGCGCGCGCTCCCATGTGCCAAAGCGAATTTCTGAATGAGCGGCATTGAATCAAACAAAGAACCACACTGAGTGTCCAGGCACAAAGATTGCTGTGGTTAGTCAAAATGAATTGTGGCTTGTTCCAGCTTAAAAAAAGCCTAATTCCAGAGTCTGTGGTATTGTTAGCCTTCGGCGGTCCCAGTAACTAGCACAAAGCAGCAAGTTTATAAACATCAATAAACAAATGAATAATTTGTGACTTACCTTGAGAGTAAGAGCGTCGCAACTATATTCATTTACTGCCTGCTTAATGCGTTCAGGATCTGACATCAATAAGTCGTCTCCTACAACCTGCAAATGCATTATGGCATGAGCTCCTGACAGTAAAGTAGAAAATAAAAGCACAATAGGTACCTGACATAGCTCTAGGGTGGTAAACTTTTTCGAGTGCTCCCAGTCATCTTTGTCAAAGGGCTGTTCAATGGAGACAACTGGGTATTCTAGTGTACAAAAAAGAGGAAATATAAGGTTCATGAAGTCAAAAGATTTGTCTCCCAGAATATGTAAATCCACAAACAAGTGATACCTGAACATAGTTGACTATAAATCTCAATCATATCGTCCCCAGTTTTGAAATTTTGCCCTGATTTCTTTGCAGACTTGAACTCCAGGTCATATTTCTTTCCTGCAAAGAGATGCATGAGCAAGCAGGGAAGTTAACTCGCGAAAATAGTAAGACTAATTAACAATAGCCTACAATATATTACCTCTGTCCCAAATTACTTGTCTTGGATTTGTCTAGATACGGATGTATCTAACACTAAAACATGTCTAGATACATCCGTATCTAGACAAATCTAAGACAAGTAATTCGGGACGGAGGGAGTACATCTGACTGCTATTCAAGCTCACTGTTTCTAACTTGAATGAAAACTCATTGTTTTCCATGTTTCAAGGTCGCACACTTCCAAAAAGTATAACAACAGGAAAATAGCAAGAGATTGGTCAAATGGTGCCTGATTGGAAATGCTGATTACAATAGTATGCTTTAACTGGCCCTAGCATACGAAGCTACACTGTTACAGGCAGCAATGGCAGCTGTAAAAACAACAACGATGCAACACAAAGAAGAAGCTGAAAAACACAGTAGGCTGAAAAACACATCCTTCTAACACAGCAACACTATGGAACTATCTGCGAAATGCACGCCATTACTTGCATTTCTATTGGGTATAGTTATGTAGATGCCCAAGATGTTATCCAAAGGAGAATATAAACCATGGTGTTAACAGCTAAGGATATATGGATGATAGAGATTTCACTGATTTATCCTTACCTACGCAAAAATCAGTAGCAGCAGCATCAATTGCTAATTTGATCCTTCCATTATATCCAGCTCTATCTATTGCCGCAATCACAAGATCCAGGCCTTCGGTTATACTGAACATTCACCAGACATAGATATGGTATATGTTAATATCCATATGTAGGTGCTCAAAAGGGAAACTGAGAAAGAAAGCACATCAGGAAAAAGTAAAATCAATTCCTTACTTGCCTGGAAATATTAGGAGCAAATCCACCATCATCGCCAATGTTGCAACTGTCTGAACCATACTTCTCCCATATAATATCCTAACAAATCATTAGTGAAAATAAGCAAACAATTCTGTGCAGAACTGCATTATAAAAACAAAACTTTTAAACAGCTGGACAGCCAATGTTTAAGCAATTTCTCTGTTTTGTCTTAGCAGCAATCACCGAGAAAAAATAGTGCCAAGCGAATTAAGAAGACATAAAAGAGAGTTGGCAAGCTAGCATAAGGCGTTAAGATTTCGTGGAAACACAATGTTCCTAGAATGTTCGATGGGCAGGTAGCAGGTTGGTCCAAATATGGGACTAGACAACACGCACATAGCCAAGAAAGTGTGTACGGTGTTATTATCGAAGTATATCTGTGAAGCAGTTTGTTAAAATGGAGGGTACCTTCAGATGATGATATGTCTCTGAACCCATCTGCATTGCTTCTTCAAAGTTTTTGGCACCGATTGGAAGGATCATAATTTCCTACAGAAACGTAAACTTTACTTCAAAGTACTACGCAGAACAAAAACATTACAGTATATTGGGATGTCAAACTACATGTAGTATATTACAGTAAGAAACAAGGTAGTAACAATCTCAAACACTGCAAAGTTTTGGGGTTTATAAAAGAGCCTAAGAGAGTGTTCTTAGCAGTCTATTTGCAAAAAAAAAGAAAAAAGAGTGTTCTCAGCAGTCTGCAAAGCAAAGTTTATTACAACAGGTAATCCTAAATGTGAAGTGGAAATACTTGAATGGGAAGATTATTTCCAGCATGGGTTCCACCATTAATGACTGTAATTGCTGGGACGGGAAGCGTCGTTGCGCTTTTACCAACAAGATCTGCTATATGCTTGTACAGCGGAACCTGCACAGAAATAGGCAAACAACTATAAGAATTTGTGTTATCGTCAGACTCAATTTTTACCTAAGACCCAGATAAAGAATATAAGTGATACCTCTTTCTCAGCAGCACCAGCTTTACAAGCTGCAATTGATACGGCCAGCATAGCATTCGCTCCAACCTCAGTCTGAACATGGTTGTCATAGTTAATTAGTTACCTTGTACGCAGGATGTGTTACATGGTGCCCTCCAACCAGAGAGGACAATGCACATCCACAGAAACTTTTGTTAACTACACAAGATACTCGTTTTTTGGTACAAAAAATTGAGATGCTAGTAAACTAGTATTCATTACAACCATCGAAAATGGCACAGCATTATTTCCCGAAGGGAAGCCTAAAATGAAGCAAGCCAGTGCCAAATATTGCCACCGTGTAGCATAGTATACAATTGGAGTATACCGTTAGCGAAAACACCTAGAAACAGCATAACAGCATCCTCATATAATCATCAATTATCATATGTACACAAATAGAGCTTGGCAATGCAGGAACAGATCAGCAACAGAGAATGAGAGAAGGAACAATCGGGGTTTCGGGGATGTACCCTGTGGTGTGCCTTGTCCAAGTCCATGATGGCCTGGTCGATCTGCGCCTGCTGCTGCGGATCCATCCCCACGAGCGCCTCCGACACCTTGCCGTTGATCAGCCGCACCGAGTCGGCGACCGCCTTGGCGAGGAGCCTCCGCTTCTCGACGTCCCTCGTGGCGTCGACCGCGGCGCCCTCGGGGGCGCCAGGCCCGGCCGCGGACGCGCGGTGCACGGCCTTGTTGGTGTGCAGGTCGACCTCCACCGCGGGGGCGCCGCGGCTGTCCAGGATCTGCCGCGCGCACACCCGCGTGATCACGGCCGGCGCTGCCCGCCGCATGTGGGTGGAGATGAAGAGCACCGGGTCGGCGGCCTTGGCGCGGACGGCCGCGTTCACGGCCTCCTCGATCTTGCGCGGGAGCAGGTGCTTCTCTAGGTACTCCTGCACCGACATGGCTGCAGCGTGGTCTGCTCCACTGACCACGCTCCTCTCCGGGCACTCTGCGCCCGCGATTCTGCTCGGCTTGTTAGGAATCGTGACGAATTGCGCCTAGGAAGAAGACCAGACCAGCACGCTGTGTTTTTTTTTCTTTTTTCTTTTGAGGGGTAAGGGCGTAAGGCTAAGCTTTAGTGTTAGGGGTTTGACCCCGCGGTCACTTCCTCGCCCTCCCGCATAGCCCCGCTTCCGCCGTCGCTTCCCACCGTTTATCCCTATTGCGGATTCACGCCACCACGTGTCCGCGGCGGCGCATCCTCCTCTTGCGACCATGCTTCCTCCGTCCGCGTCGACGCAGCCCGCATCCTTGGCCTCTCATCGTTGCTGTTACCGCAGCAGAAATACCTCGAGTGCAGCAGCATCAGTGGGGGACGTGGGTCGCGGATATCACTAACCGCGACACCCGCGAGAGGATTTGGATTGGCTCCTCCCACTCTGCAGTAAAGGAGGCACACGAATGCCACATTATGTTGGTTCACCTCTACGGTGCCAACAACCGCCTGAACTTCCCCGACGGCCTATCGTAGTTGGTGCCCCTCGACCCCCGGGTAGCCACCGCATGGGAGCTGCGGGAAGATCGGGAGGCCAGCGAGTGCCTCGAGGCGGAGCAAGCCTGCGAGGCATACATGGCGGAGCTCCGCCCGCAGATACACGGAGCACGTCGAGACGGAGCGCTGAATGTAAGCAGTACACGACTGGGGCAAGGGAGGTCATTGACCGTTGCTCCACGACTCTGACGATACGACGCTTACCGAATCAGACTGGGAGAACGATTAGCAATTAGTTTTAATAAGTTTTTATGCAATCTAGTCTAATCTTCGTTCAAGTTATGTAAAATATTTCGAATCAAGTTTGATGTAGTAGTTTGAACCAAATTTGCACCGAATTTGTGTTGATTTTTCTTAGGGAGTTAAGTATCAGGGATCGGTTAGAAACTACAGTTTACTAGAGGAGCAAATATGCTCCTCTAAAGGTACTTGGTCGTATCATCCTTTAATTGTTTGGGGATCGGTTGGAGATGCTCTTACATAGCTTTGAAATCTCCAGGGGTACTCGTAGTCGACTAACACACCAGCATCAGAGAGCCTGAAATAAATCCAGTAAATATATGAGTACATGCGTCAAGTTTAGAACTTGTTCAGTGTGAGTTGTTCCACCACAAGAAACCAAACCATCTACCTAGGCTTAGTTCCCAGAGGTATCTATTGAAAAGGTTACTTTCATCTTCTCTAATGGTGATAAGTGGCGCATCATGCGCATCATTTGTCGTAGATTGAATAGAAGCTTGTCCAACATCGTCTGGGAAGGTTTGGGCATATTCAGCGCAAGCCTCCAGAAGCGCTAGTGCATAGCGGGCGGCTAAAGTGTGCTGATAATGTCAAGAGAGATCGGGGTAGACCGAACTTGACATGGGAGAGGAGTCCGTAAAGAGGGATCTGAAGGACTGAAGTATCACCGGAGAACTAGTCATGGACAGAGGTGTGTGGAAGCTTGCTATATCACCAGAGAATTGGTCATGGACAAAGGTGTGTGGAAGCTTGCTATCCATGTGCTAGAACCATGAGTTGGTTGCGAGATCTTACGAGTTTCATCTCTAACCCACCCCAACTTGTTTGGGACTAAGGTCTTTGTTGTTGCTGTTGTTGCACTTTTTTTTAAAAAAAAATCATTTTTCTGAATGAAATATCTCGTGGACAGTGCATACAAAATATCGTATGTTTTCATCATTATGTTTTTTGCGTCGAGACCTTTGAAACTAAACCTCTTCTTGATATATTTTCATGAAGTTTTTTTTTCCGGATAACTCTATGCTCCCAACTAATACTAACACTAACATATTGGCATGCTTCCAATGTGAACTAACTTGTGCTCCAACCAGCATATGTGTTTCCCAACTGCTTCTAGTTAGCACTAACATTGGTGCTTATAGTGTGTTCTCCCAACCAACACTAACCAATGCTCCCAAGCTAACTAGACCGCGCTTCCCAAGAGGGGAAGCACACCCATGCTCCTCAAGTGAACTAATTTGTGCTCCCATGAGATGAAGCACGTCTATGCTCTACGCGGAAGCACACATGTTCTCTGACAGATATAAAAACAAAAGAAAAATAGGAAAACGAGGAAGAATAAAAGGTAGAAAAATGAAAATTAAAACCCAAAAAACAACAGAAAAAATCGAATAAAACGAAAAAAGACAAAAAATCATGAAAAAGTGTTTCAGTCGGTAAGTGTCCAACGCGTGACACATGGCGGTGTTGAGGCGCGCCATGTGGAGCGTTGGAGCGCTCCCCGCGGTAGGAAAAGCACCCCCTCCACCCCGCGCGGCAGGG
This sequence comes from Triticum dicoccoides, assembly GCF_002162155.2. Lineage (NCBI taxonomy): Eukaryota > Viridiplantae > Streptophyta > Magnoliopsida > Poales > Poaceae > Triticum > Triticum dicoccoides. The sequence goes on along the minus strand of NC_041387.1, from coordinate 461,613,987 downwards.
GGCACCCTCCAGTTAGTTGCTCCCACATTTTTAGGCGTGAAAGTATTTTTCGAATTATACTTTCTTTCTTGCCAAATTACATATAGCAAAGGGCATACATACTACCCTCAGATAACTCTAGCAAAATCGTCATGTACTCCTTCCTTCATAATAACTGATAACATGGAGGTTCGAGGGATGAAAATGCGCTCTAGCCAAAATGTTTACGGTTGGCATATTTTATGGAGTGCACTACATTTTGGCTCCTATGGCTTGTATATTTGGAGATGGTCATAGCAATCCCACCACTCATCTCATTGAAACAAGCCAATTAATGGCAGCCATGCTAACTGACTGTGCCATTTCTCGCGCCTTTTCCAGCCATATTTTTTTGCCGCTCGCAACTTTTTCATCAAACATGTCATTTCCCATCACCTGCATGTAGTGTTTGTAGGGAAAATCATGTAGCGGAAACGCTATGACATGAAGCTCAACTCTCTAATCACTTACATCTCGGTTGAGAGTGGAATGCTGAGTGTAGTTGTAATAACTATACCAGGCAAGATAATGGTCCCCAAACTAGATTATTACAAACACCAAGCATTGTTCCCTTATTAAGTTCATGACCTTGGATCAAGGTAGAGAGATTTGATAAAGAATCCTTGGTGGAGGAAAGTAGCTACTTTATCATACTCTTCATCGACGTTTTAAATTTGTGTAAGTGCCTTGTGTGCTAAAAATGTTTTGACTCTAAAAAAAGAGAGGCACTTTTTGACTTGTTTTCTCTGCCTAGCTAACTTTAAGGCCTAAGAAAGGAACTAGAAATATTTGCATCATATTGTTTAGGGTTTGCTCGAATTGTGAAGATGACAATATTATATCTCCTCAGATCGGTATGACTTTTTATTAACTTCGAGTTCTCCGGGCTTCATTAGAATTGCTTGAGGACGAGCAACACTCTAAACTAATTTGATGGCTCTGTTTTATATAGAGTTTACCAAGAGATTTCTTATGGTTCGTCTCATGTTTTTGTTAGGTTTCACTCTTTACCTATAATTTATCTATCAAAAATAGGGAAAACCTGGATCCTTGCTTTGATTACAGGATATTACACTTTCGGAAGGATATATAGCCAAATTAGGGAATACAAATGGGGAAACGAGGCACAACTTTCCTATTGAAGACAACTTTCATCCAACGTCAACAGAGAAGAAGATGACCTTTGGCACGGGCATGCTCACTCGTACCAACGATCGCACCAGGTGGCACCGCCTCCCTCTTGTATACCCCTAAAAAATTCCATGAAGGAGGAACACGCATCATGGTAACATGGGGCAGAGATATAGAGACCAGAGCAAAGGATGATATATACAGAAGGGGAATTTCTTCACTTAGATCCACCCTAGACTCTTCTGCAACAAGATCCTCCATTCAACCATCGAGAACACCACCATTAGAGATAGATTTATATTTGTAGGGTTAGGGTTTGTAATCTCTATTCATACCTTGACTTAAAGATCATGACCCAAAAATTCACATGTCTTGCTGTGGCAAACTATGATAATATCGATATGGTTTCCTTTTACATGATGTCCATGTTTGTTGTGATTCCTTTCTTATGTGAGAGGAATCCCACTTGGTGTGGGAGATATAGGGAAATGGTGAGATATGACTGTGCCTAATCCTTATTTCTAATTATGTGTATTTATTTAGATGAATGATTATGAGGTTAATTATACATGGTGTATGCATTTTTCTATCTAATCTAAGGATGCAACAACATGATCTAGAGACCTATATGGATAAATACTTGTTGTCTAGCGAATCCATGACCTCCAGGTGATAGGTGTTGATATCAACGAGAAAAAACAATACGAGGAGTACGAGAACTCATGACATGTCAAAGAGTTGGTCCAGTCTAACGACCTAATTGCCGAGGCGACCATTGATGATGGTAACCAAAGACAAGACATAGAGTCAAACAATCCACGGAGTTTGGCTATGTTGGGGAACGTTGCAGAAAATTAAAATTTTTCCTACGGTTTCACCAAGATCCATCTATGAGTTCATCTAAGCAACGAGTCATGGGAGAGAGATTGCATCTACATACCACTTGTAGATCGCGTGCGGAAGCGTTCAAGAGAACGGTGATGATGGAGTCGTACTCGTCGTGATCCAAATCACCGATGACCAAGTGCCGAATGGACAGCACCTCTGCGTTCAACACACGTACGGAGCGGATGACGTCTCCTCCTTCTTGATCCAGTAAGGGGGAAGGAGAGGTTGATGATGATCCAGCAGCACAACGGCGTGGTGGTGGATGCAGCAGAAGTCCGCCAGGGCTTCGCCAAGCTGCTGCGGGAGGAGGACGAGGTGTAGCAGGGGGAGGGAGGCGCCAAGACACAGGGTGCGGCTGCCCTCCTTTATATAGGCCCCCAGGGGGGCGCCGGCCCTGGGAGATGCAATCTCCCAAGGGGCGCGGCGGCCAGGGGGGTTGGAGTGCCCCCCAAGGCAAGTGATGCACCCCCACCTAGGGTTTCCAACCCTAGGCGCAGGGGGGCCAAGGGGGGGCGCACCAGCCCACCAGGGGCTGGTTCCCCTCCCACTTCAGCCCACGGGGCCCTCTGGGATAGGTGGTCCCACCTGGTGGACCCCCGGGACCCTTCCGGTGGTCCCGGTACAATACCGGGTGACCCCGAAACTTTCCCGATGGCCGAAACAACACTTCCTATATATAATTCTTTACCTCCGGACCATTCCGGAACTCCTCATGACGTCCGGGATCTCATCCGGGACTCCGAACAACATTCCGTTTGCTTCATACTCATATTCATACAACCCTAGCGTCACCGAACCTTAAGTGTGTAGACCCTACGGGTTCGGGAGACATGCAGACATGACCGAGACGGCTCTCCGGTCAATAACTAACAGCAGGATCTGGATACCCATGTTGGCTCCCACATACTCCTCGATGGTCTCATCGAATGAACCACGATGTCGAGGATTCAAGTAACCCCGTATACTATTCCCTTTGTCAGACGGTATGTTACTTGCCCGAGATTCGATCGTTGGTATCCCAATACCTCGTTCAATCTCGTTACCGGCAAGTCACTTTACTTGTACCATAATGCATGATCCCATGACCAGACACTTGGTCACTTTGAGCTCATTATGATGATGCACTACCGAGTGGGCCCAGTGATACCTCTCCGTTATACGGAGTGACAAATCCCAGTCTCGATCCGTGTCAACCCAACAGACACTTTCGGAGATACCTGTAGTGCACCTTTATAGTCACCCAGTTACGTTGTGACGTTTGGTACACTCAAAGCACTCCTACGGTATCCGGGAGTTACACGATCTCATGGTCTAAGGAAGAGATACTTGACATTGGAAAAGCTCTAGCAAAACGAACTACACGATCTTGTGCTATGCTTAGGATTGGGTCTTGTCCATCACATCATTCTCCTAATGATGTGATCCCGTTGTCAACGACATCCAATGTCCATAGTCAGGAAACCATGACTATCTGTTGACCAACGAGCTAGTCAACTAGAGGCTTACTAGGGACGTATTGTGGTCTATGTATTCACACGTGTATTACAATTTCCGGATAATACAATTATAGCATGAATAAAAGACAATTATCACGAACAAGGAAATATAATAATAATGCTTTTATTATTGCCTCTAGGGCATATTTCCAACAGTCTCCCACTTGCACTAGAGTCAATAATCTAGTTACATTGTGATGAATCGAACACCCATAGAGTTCTGGTGTTGATCATGTTTAGCTCGTGGAAGAGGTTTAGTCAACGGATCTGCGACATTCAGATCCGTATGTACTTTGCAAATATCTATGTCTCCATCTTGAACATTTTCACGGATGGAGTTGAAACGACGCTTGATGTGCCTGGTCTTCTTGTGAAACCTGGGCTCCTTGGCAGGGGCAATAGCTCCAGTGTTGTCACAGAAGAGTTTGAACGGCCCCGACGCATTGGGTATGACTCCTAGGTCGGTGATGAACTCCTTCACCCAAATCGCTTCATGCGCTGCCTCCGAGGCTGCCATGTACTCCGCTTCACATGTAGATCCCGCCATGATGCTCTGCTTGCAGCTGCACCAGCTTACTGCTCCACCATTCAACATATACACGTATCCGGTTTGTGACTTAGAGTCATCCAGATCTGTGTCGAAGCTAGCGTCGACGTAACCCTTTACGACGAGCTCTTCGTCACCTCCATAAACGAGAAACATGTCATTTGTCCTGTCCAGGTACTTCAGGATATTCTTGACCGCTGTCCAGTGTTCCTTGCCGGGATTACTTTGGTACCTTCCTACCAAACTTACGGCAAGGTTTACATCAGGTCTGGTACACAGCATGGCATACATAATAGATCCTATGGCTGAGGCATAGGGGATGACGCTCATCTCTTCTTTATCTTTTGCCGTGGTCGGGCATTGAGCCGAGCTAAATCTCACACCTTGCAGTACAGGCAAGAACCCTTTCTTGGACTGATCCATTTTGAACTTCTTCAAAATCTTATCAAGGTATGTGCTTTGTGAAAGACCTATGAGGCGTCTCGATCTATCCCTATAGATCTTGATGCCTAATATGTAAGCAGCTTCTCCAAGGTCCTTCATTGAAAAACACTTATTCAAGTAGGCCTTAATGCTGTCCAAGAATTCTATATCATTTCCCATCAAAAGTATGCCATCTACATATAATATGAAAAATGCTACAGAGCTCCCACTCACTTTCTTGTAAACGCAGGCTTCTCCATAAGTCTGCATAAACCCAAACGCTTTGATCATCTCATCAAAGCGAATGTTCCAACTCCGAGATGCTTGCACCAACCCATAAATGGATCGTTGGAGCTTGCATACTTCGTTAGCATTCTTAGGATCGACAAAACCTTCCGGCTGCATCATATACAGCTCTTCCTTAAGATAACCGTTAAGGAATGCCGTTTTGACGTCCATCTGCCATATCTCATAATCATAGTATGCGGCAATTGCTAACATGATTCGGACAGACTTAAGCTTCGCTACGGGAGAGAAAGTCTCATCATAGTCAATCCCTTGAACTTAACGATAACCCTTAGCGACAAGTCGAGCTTTATAGATGGTGACATTACCATCCGCGTCCGTCTTCTTCTTAAAGATCCATTTGTTTTCTATCGCTCACTGATCATCGGGCAAGTCAGTCAAAGTCCATACTTTGTTTTCATACATGGATTCTATCTCGGATTGCATGGCTTCTAGCCATTTGTTGGAATCTGGGCCCGCCATCGCTTCTTCATAGTTCGGAGGTTCACCATTATCTAACAACATGATTTCCAGGACAGGGTTGCCATACCACTCTGGTGTGGAACGTTTCCTTATGGACCTACGAAGTTCAGTAGCAACTTGATCTTAAGTACCTTGATCATCATCATTAATTTCCTCTCCAGTCGGTGTAGGCACCACAGGAACATTTTCCTGAGCTGCACTACTTTCCGGTTCAAGAGGTAGTACTTCATCGAGTTCTACTTTCCTCCCACTTACTCCTTTCGAGAGAAACTCCTTTTCCAGAAAGAATCCGTTCTTGGCAACAAAGATCTTGCCTTCGGATCTAAGGTAGAAGGTATACCCAATGGTTTCCTTAGGGTATCCTATGAAGACGCATTTTTCCGACTTGGGTTCGAGCTTTTCAGGTTGAAGTTTCTTGACATAAGCATCGCATCCCCAAACTTTTAGAAACGACAGCTTAGGTTTCTTCCCAAACCGTAATTCATACGGTGTCATCTCAACGGATTTAGATGGTGCCCTATTTAAAGTGAATGTAGCTATCTCTAGAGCGTATCCCCAAAATGATAGCGGTAAATCGGTAAGAGACATCATAGATCGCACCATATCCAATAGAGTGCGATTACGACGTTCAGACACACCGTTACGCTGAGGTGTTCCAGGCGGCATGAGTTGTGAAATGATTTCACATTTTCTTAAGTGTGTACCAAATTCGTGACTTAAATATTCTCCTCCACGATCCAATCGTAAGAATTTTATCTTTGGTCACGTTGATTCTCTACTTCATTCTGAAATTCCTTGAACTTTTCAAAGGTCTCAGACTTGTGTTTCATCAAGTAGACATACCCATATCTACTTAAGTCATCAGTGAGAGTGAGAACATAACGATATCCTCCGCGAGCCTCAACGCTCATTGGACCATACACATCAGTATGTATGATTTCCAATAAGTTGGTTGCTCGCTCCATTGTTCCGGAGAACGGAGTCTTGGTCATTTTGCCCATGAGGCATGGTTCGCATGTATCAAATGATTCATAATCGAGAGACTCTAAAAGTCCATCAGCATGGAGCTTCTTCATGCGCTTGACACCAATGTGACCAAGGCGGCAGTGCCACAAGTATGTGGGACTATCATTATCAACTTTACATCTTTTGGTATTCACACTATGAATATGTGTAACATTATGTTCGAGGTTCATTAAGAATAAACCATTGACCATCGGGGCATGACCATAAAACATATCTCTCATATAAATAGAACAACCATTATTCTCGGATTTAAATGAGTAGCCATCTCACATCAAACGAGATCCAGATACAATGTTCATGCTCAAACTTGGCACTAAATAACAATTATTGAGGTTTAAAACTAACCCCGTAGGTAAATGTAGAGGTAGCGTGCCGACGGCGATCACATCGACCTTGGAACCATTCCCGACGCGCATCGTCACCTCGTCCTTCGCTAGTCTCCGCTTATTCCGCAGCTCCTGCTGTGAGTTACAAATATGAGCAACGGCACCGGTATCAAATACCCAGGAGTTACTACGAGTACTGGTAAGGTACACATCAATTACATGTATATCAAATATACCTTTTGAAGGAAATATGCCCTAGAGGCAATAATAAAGTTATTATTTATTTCCTCATATCATGATAAATGTTTATTATTCATGCTAGAATTGTATTAACCGGAAACATGATACATGTGTGAATACATAGACAAACATATAGTCACTAGTATGCCTCTACTTGACTAGCTCATTAATCAAAGATGGTTATGTTTCCTAACCATAGACATGTGTTGTCATTTGATTAATGGGATCACATCATTAGGATAATGATGTGATTGACATGACCCATTCCGTTAGCCTAGCACTTGATCGTTTAGTATATTGCTATTGCTTTCTTCATGACTTATACAAAGTTCCTACAACTATGAGATTGTGCAACTCCCGTTTATCGGAAGAACACTTTGTGTGCTACCAAACGTCACAACGTAACTGGGTGATTATAAAGGTGCTCTACAGGTGTTTCCGAAGGTACATGTTGGGTTGGCATAAATCGAGATTAATTTTGTCACTCCGATTGTCGGAGAGGTATCTCTGGGCCCTCTCGGTAATACTCATCACCTAAGCCTTGCAAGCATTATAACTAATGAGTTAGTTATAAGATGATGTGTTACAGAACGAGTAAAGAGACTTGCCGGTAATGAGATTGAACTAGGTATTGGATACCGACGATCAAATCTCGGGCAAGTAACATACCGATGACAAAGGGAACAACGTATGTTGTTATGCGGTTTGACCGATAAAGATCTTCGTAGAATATGTAGGAACCAATATGGGCATCCAGGTCCCGCTATTGGTTATTGACATAGAATGGTTCTAGGTCATGTCTACATAGTTCTCGAACCCGTAGGGTCCGCACGCTTAACGTTACGATGACAGTTTTATTATGAGTTTATAAGTTTTGATGTACCGAAGTTTGTTCGGAGTCCCGGATGTGATCACAGACATGACGAGGAGTCTCGAAATGGTTGAGACATAAAGATTGATATATTGGAAGCCTATGTTTGGACATCGGGAAGGTCCGGGTGAAATCGGGATTTTACCGGAACACTAGGGGTTATCGGAACCCTCCCGGGGGTTAATGGGCCTTAGTGGGCCATGAGGGAGAAGAGGAGGGCCGGCCAGGGCAGGCCGCGTGCCCCCTCCCCCCTAGTCCGAATAGGACAAGGAAGGGGGGGCGGCGCCCCCCTTTCCTCTTTCCCCTCCCCTCTTTCCTTCTCCACCAAGGCAAGAGGGGGGAGTCCTACTCCCGGTGGGAGTAGGACTCCTCCAGGCGCACCCCAAGGGGGCCGGCCGCACCTCCCCCTCCCTCCTTTATATACAGGGGCAGGGGGGCACCCGATAACACACAAGTTGATCTACGAATCGTTCCTTAGCCGTGTGCGGTGCCTCCCTCCACCATATTCCACCTCGGTCATATCGTCGCGGAGTTTAGGCGAAGCCCTGCGCCGGTAGAACATCATCATCGTCACCACGCCGTCGTGCTGACGGAACTCATCCCCGAAGCTTTGCTGGATCGGAGCCCGGGGATCGTCATCGAGCTGAACGTGTGCTGAACTCGGAGGTGCCGTACGTTCGGTGCTTGGATCGGTCGGATCGTGAAGACGTACGACTACATCAACCGCGTTGTCATAACGCTTCCACTTACAGTCTACGAGGGTACGTGGACTACATTCTCCCCTCTCGTTGCTATGTCATCACCATGATCTTGCGTGTACGTAGATTTTTTTTTTTGAAATTACTACGTTCCCCAAAAGTGGTATCAGAGCCTGGTTTTATGCGTAGATGTCATATGCACGAGTAGAACACAAGTGAGTTGTGGGCGATACAAGTCATACTGCTTACCAGCATGTCATACTTTGGTTTGGCGGTATTGTGAGATGAAGCGGCCCGGACCGACATTACGCGTACGCTTACGCGAGACTGGTTTCACCGTTACGAGCACTCGTGCTTAAAGGTGACTAGCGGGTGTCTGTCTCTCTCACTTTAGCTGAATCGAGTGTGGCTACGCCCGGTCCTTGCGAAGGTTAAAACAACACTAACTTGACGAACTATCGTTGTGGTTTTTGATGCGTAGGTAAGAACGGTTCTTGCTAAGCCCGTAGCAGCCACGTAAAATTTGCAACAACAAAGTAGAAGACGTCCAACTTGTTTTTGCAGGGCATGTTGTGATGTGATATGGTCAAGACGTGATGCTATATTTTATTGTATGAGATGATCATGTTTTGTAACCGAAGTTATCGGCAACTGGCAGGAGCCATATGGTTGTCGCTTTATTGTATGAAATGCAAACGCCCTGTAATTGCTTTACTTTATCACTAAGCGGTAGCGATAGTCGTAGAAGCAATAGTTGGCGAGACGACAACGATGCTACGATGGAGATCAAGGTGTCGCGCCGGTGACGATGGTGATCATGACGGTGCTTCGGAGATGGAGACCACAAGCACAAGATGATGATGGCCATATCATATCACTTATATTGATTGCATATGATGTTTATCCTTTATGCATCTTATCTTGCTTTGATTGACGGTAGCATTTTAAGATGATCTCTCACTAAAATTATCAAGAAGTGTTCTCCCTGAGTATGCACCGTTGCTAAAGTTCGTCGTGCCCAGACACCACGTGATGATCGGGTCTGATAAGCTCTACGTCCATCTACAACGGGTGCAAGCCAGTTTTGCACACGCAGAATACTCAGGTTAAACTTGATGAGCCTAGCATATGCAGATATGGCCTCGGAACACGGAGACTGAAAGGTCGAGCGTGAATCATATAGTAGATATGATCAACATAGTGATGTTCACCATTGAAAACTACTCCATCTCACGTGATGATCGGTTATGGTTTAGTTGATTTGGATCACATGATCACTTAGATGACTAGAGAGATGTCTGTCTAAGTGGGAGTTCTTAAGTAATATGATTAATTGAACTTAAATTTATCATGAACTTAGTACCTGATAGTATTTTGCTTATCTATGTTTGTTGTAGATAGATGGCTCGTGCTGTTGTTCCGTTGAATTTTAATGCGTTCCTTGAGAAAACAAAGTTGAAAGATGATGGTAGCAATTACACGGACTGGGTCCGTAACCTGAGGATTATCCTCATTGTTGCACAGAAAAGTTACATCCTGGAAGCACCGCTGGGTGCCAGGCCTGCTGCTGATGCAACTGACGATGTTAAGAATGTCTGGCAGAGCAAAGCTGATGACTACTCTATAGTTCAGTGTGCCATGCTTTACGGCTTAGAACCGGGTCTTCAACGACATTTTGAACGTCATGGAGCATATGAGATGTTCCAGGAGTTGAAGTTAATATTTCAAGCAAATGCCCGGATTGAGAGATATGAAGTCTCCAATAAGTTCTACAGCTGCAAGATGGAGGAGAATAGTTCTGTCAGTGAGCATATACTCAAAATGTCTGGGTATAATAATCACTTGATTCAACTGGGAGTTAATCTTCCGGATGATAGCGTCATTGACAGAATTCTCCAATCACTGCCACCAAGCTACAAGAACTTTGTGATGAACTATAATATGCAATGGATGAACAAGACTATTCCCGAGCTCTTCACAATGCTAAAAGTTGCGGAGGTAGAAATCAAGAAGGAGCATCAAGTGTTGATGGTCAACAAGACCACTAGTTTCAAGAAAAAGGGCAAAGGGAAGAAGAAGGGGAACTTCAAGAAGAATAGCAAGCAAGTTGCTGCTCAAGAGAAGAAACCCAAGTCTGGACCTAAGCCTGAAACTAAGTGCTTCTACTGTAAGCAGACTGGTCACTGGAAGCGGAACTGCCCCAAGTATTTGGCGGATAAGAATGATGGCAAAGTAAACAAAGGTATATGTGATATACATGTTATTGATGTGTACCTAACTAGAGCTCGTAGTAGCACCTGGGTATTTGATACTGCTTCTGTTGCTAATATTTGCAACTCGAAACAGGGACTATGGAATAAGCGAGCACTGGCCAAGGACGAGGTGATGATGCGCGTGGGAAACGGTTCCAAAGTCGATGTGATCGCGGTCGGCATGCTACCTCTACATCTACCTTCGGGATTAGTTTTAGACCTGAGTAAATGTTATTTGGTGCCAGCGTTGAGCATGAACATTATATCTGGATCTTGTTTGATGCAAGACGGTTATTCATTTAAATCGGAGAATAATGGTTGTTCTATTTATATGAGTAATATCTTTTATGGTCATGCACCCTTGAAGAGTGGTCTATTTTTATTAAATCTCGATATTAGTGATACACATATTCATAGTGTTGAAACCAAAAGATGCAGAGTTGATAATGATAGTGCAACTTATTTGTGGCACTGCCGTTTGGGTCATATTGGGGTAAAGCGCATGAAGAAACTCCATACTGATGGACTTTTGGAATCACTTGATTATGAATCACTTGGTACTTGCGAACGTGTCTTATGGGCAAGATGACTAAAACGCCGTTCTCCGGAACTATGGAGCGAGCAACTGATTTGTTGGAAATCATACATACTGATGTTTGTGGCCCAATGAATGTTGAGGCTCGTGGCGGGTATCGTTATTTTCTCACCTTCACAGATGATTTGAGTAGATATGGGTATATCTACTTGATGAAACACAAGTCTGAAACATTTGAAAAGTTCAAAGAATTTCAGAGTGAAGTGGAAAATCATCGTAACAAGAAAATAAAGTTTCTACGATCTGATCGTGGAGGAGAGTATTTGAGTTATGAGTTTGGCCTACACTTGAAACAATGTGGAATAGTTTTGCAACTCACGCCACCTGGAACACCACAACGAAATGGTGTGTCCGAACGTCGTAATCGTACTTTACTTGATATGGTGCAATCTATGATGTCTCTTACTGATTTACCGCTATCGTTTTGGGGTTATGCTTTAGAGACGGCCGCATTCACGTTAAATAGGGCACCATCAAAATCCGTTGAGACGACGCCTTATGAACTGTGGTTTGGCAAGAAACCATAGTTGTCGTTTCTTAAAGTTTGGGGCTGCGATGCTTATGTGAAGAAACTTCAACCAGATAAGCTCGAACCTAAATCGGAGAAATGTGTCTTCATAGGATACCCAAAAGAGACTGTTCGGTACACCTTCTATCACAGATCCGAAGGCAAGACTTTTGTTGCTAAGAATGGATCCTTTCTAGAGAAGGAGTTTCTCTCGAAAGAAGTGAGTGGGAGGAAAGTAGAACTTGATGAGGTAACTGTATCTACTCCCTTGTTGGAAAGTAGTTCAACACAAGAACCGGTTCCTGTGACAACTACACCAACTAGTGAGGAAGCTAATGATATTGATCATGAAACTTCAGATCAAGTTTCTACTGAACCTCGTAGGTCTACCAGAGTAAGATCCGCACTAGAGTGGTACGGTAATCCTATTCTGGAAGTCATGTTACTTGACCATGATGAACCTACGAACTATGAGGAAGCGACGATGAGCCCAGATTCCGCAAAATGGCTAGAGGCCATGAAATCTGAGATGGGATCCATGTATGAAAACAAAGTATGGACTTTGGTTGACTTGCCCGATGATCGGCAAGCCATTGAGAATAAATGGATCTTTAAGAAGAAGACTGACGCTGATGGTAATGTAACTGTCTATAAAGCTCGACTTGTTGCGAAAGGTTTTCGACAAGTTCAAGGGGTTGACTACGATGAGACTTTCTCACCCGTAGCGATGCTTAAGTCTGTCCGAATCATGTTAGCTATTGCTGCATTTCATGATTATGAAATTTGGCAAATGGATGTCAAGACTACATTCTTGAATGGATTTCTAGAAGAAGAGTTGTATATGATGCAGCCAGAAGGTTTTGTTGATCCAAAAGGTGCTGACAAAGTGTGCAAGCTCCAGCGTTCCATTTATGGACTGGTGCAAGCATCTCAGAGTTGGAATAAACGCTTTGATAGTGTGATCAAAGCATATGGTTTTATACAGACTTTTGGAGAAGCCTGTATTTACAAGAAAGTGAGTGGGAGCTCTGTAGAATTTCTAATTTTATATGTAGATGACATATTATTAATTGGAAATGATATAGAATTTCTGGATAGCATAAAAGAATACTTGAATAAAAGTTTTTCAGTGAAAGACCTCGGTGAAGCTGCTTACATATTGGGCATCAAGATCTATAGAGATAGATCAAGACGCTTAATAGGACTTTCACAAAGCACATACCTTGACAAAATTTTGAAAAAGTTCAAAATGGATCAGGCGAAGAAAGGATTCTTGCCTGTGCTACAAGGTGTGAAGTTGAGTCAAACTCAATGCCCGACCACAACAGAAGATAGAGAGAAAATGAAAAATGTTCCCTATGCTTCAGCCATAGGCTCTATCATGTATGCAATGCTGTGTACCAGACCTGACATATGCTTAGCAATAAGCTTGGTAGGAAGGTACCAAAGTAATCCAGGAGTGGATCACTGGACAGCGGTCAAGAACATCCTGAAATACCTGAAAAGGACTAATGATATGTTTCTCGTATATGGAGGTGACAAAGAGCTAGTCGTAAACGGTTACGTCGATGCAAGCTTTGACACTGATCCGGACGATTCTAAATCGCAAACCGGATACGTGTTTTTATTAAACGTTGGAGCTGTAAGTTGGTGCAGTTCTAAACAAAGCGTCGTAGCGGGATCTACATGTGAAGCGGAGTACATAGCTGCTTCGGAAGCAGCAAATGAAGGAGTCTGGATGAAGGAGTTCATTTCCGATCTAGGTGTCATACCTAGTGCATCGGGACCAATGAAGATCTTCTGTGACAATACTGGTGCAATTGCCTTGGCAAAGGAATCCAGATTTCACAAGAGGACCAAGCACATCAAGAGACGCTTCAATTCCATTCGGGACCAAGTCCAAGTGGGAGACATAGAGATTTGCAAGATACATACGGATCTGAATGTTGCAGACCCGTTGACTAAGCCTCTCTCACGAGCAAAACATGATCAGCACCAAGACTCCATGGGCGTTAGAATCATTACTATGTAATCTAGATTATTGACTCTAGTGCAAGTGGGAGACTGAAGGAAATATGCCCTAGAGGCAATAATAAAGTTACTATTTATTTCCTCATATCATGATAAATGTTTATTATTCATGCTAGAATTGTATTAACCGGAAACATGATACATGTGTGAATACATAGACAAACATATAGTCACTAGTATGCCTCTACTTGACTAGCTCATTAATCAAAGATGGTTATGTTTCCTAACCATAGACATGTGTTGTCATTTGATTAATGGGATCACATCATTAGGATAATGATGTGATTGACATGACCCATTCCGTTAGCCTAGCACTTGATCGTTTAGTATATTGCTATTGCTTTCTTCATGACTTATACAAAGTTCCTACAACTATGAGATTGTGCAACTCCCGTTTATCGGAAGAACACTTTGTGTGCTACCAAACGTCACAACGTAACTGGGTGATTATAAAGGTGCTCTACAGGTGTTTCCGAAGGTACATGTTGGGTTGGCATAAATCGAGATTAGGTTTTGTCACTCCGATTGTCGGAGAGGTATCTCTGGGCCCTCTCGGTAATACTCATCACCTAAGCCTTGCAAGCATTATAACTAATGAGTTAGTTATAAGATGATGTGTTACAGAATGAGTAAAGAGACTTGTCGGTAACGAGATTGAACTAGGTATTGGATACCGACGATCAAATCTCAGGCAAGTAACATACCGATGACAAAGGGAACAACGTATGTTGTTATGCGGTTTGACCGATAAAGATCTTCGTAGAATATGTAGGAACCAATATGGGCATCCAGGTCCCGCTATTGGTTATTGACCGAGAATGGTTCTAGGTCATGTCTACATAGTTCTCGAACCCGTAGGGTCCGCACGCTTAACGTTACGATGACAGTTTTATTATGAGTTTATAAGTTTTGATGTATCGAAGTTTGTTCGGAGTCCCGGATGTGATCACGGACATGACGAGGAGTCTCGAAATGGTCGAGACATAAAGATTGATATATTGGAAGCCTATGTTTGGACATCGGAAAGGTTCCGGGTGAAATCGGGATTTTACCGGAACACTGGGGGGGTTACCGGAACCCTCCCGGGGGTTAATGGGCCTTAGTGGGCCATGAGGGAGAAGAGGAGGGCCGGCCAGGGCAGGCCGCACGCCCCCTCCCCCCTAGTCTGAATAGGACAAGGAAGGGGGGGGGGCGGCACCCCCCTTTCCTCTTTCCCCTCCCCCCTTTCCTTCTCCACCAAGGCAAGAGGGGGGAGTCCTACTCCCGGTGGGAGTAGGACTCCTCCAGGCGCATCCCAAGGGGGCCGGCCGCACCTCCCCCTCCCTCCTTTATATACGGGGGCAGGGGGGCACCCCATAACACACAAGTTGATCTACGGATCGTTCCTTAGCCGTGTGCGGTGCCCCCCTGCACCATATTCCACCTCGGTCATATCGTCGCGGAGTTTAGGCGAAGCCCTGCGCTGGTAGAATATCATCATCGTCACCACGCTGTCGTGCTGACGGAACTCATCCCCGAAGCTTTGCTGGATCGGAGCGCGGGGATCGTCATCGAGCTGAACGTGTGCTGAACTCGGAGGTGCTGTACGTTCGGTGCTTGGATCGGTCGGATCGTGAAGACGTACGACTACATCAACCGCGTTGTCATAATGCTTCCGCTTACGGTCTACGAGGGTACGTGGACAACACTCCCCCCTCTCATTGCTATGTCATCACCATGATCTTGCGTGTACGTAGGAAATTTTTTGAAATTACTACGTTCCCCAAAACCTTTAGTGTTCCCGGCCTTCTTGTCCGCTAAGTATTTGGGGCAGTTCCGCTTCCAGTGACCCTTCCCTTTGCAATAAAAGCACTCAGTCTCAGGCTTGGGTCCATTCTTTGACTTCTTCCCGGCAACTGGCTTACCGGACGCGGCAACATCTTTGCCGTCCTTCTTGAAGTTCTTCTTACCCTTGCCCTTCTTGAACTTAGTGGTCTTATTGACCATCAACACTTGATGTTCTTTCTTGATTTCAACCTCTGCTGATTTCAGCATTGAAAATACTTCAGGAATGGTCTTCACTATCCCCTGCATATTGTAGTTCAACACAAAGCTCTTGTAGCTCGGTGGGAGCGACTGAAGGATTCTGTCAATGACCGCCTCGTCCGGGAGGTTGATCTCCAGCTGGGACAGGCGGTTGTGCAACCCAGACATTTTGAGTATGTGCTCACTGACAGAGCTGTTTTCCTCCATCTTACATCTATAGAACTTGTCGGAGACTTCATATCTCTCGACCCGGGCATGAGCTTGAAAAACCATTTTCAGCTCCTCGAACATCTCATATGCTCCGTGTCGCTCAAAACGCTTTTGGAGCCCCGGTTCTAAGCTGTAAAGCATGCCGCACTGAACGAGGGAGTAATCATCAGCACGTGATTGCCAAGTGTTCGTAACATCTTGGTTCTCTGGGATGGGTGCTTCACCTAGCGGTGAGTCTAGGACATAATCTTTCTTGGCTGCTATGAGGATGATCCTCAGGTTCCGGACCTAGTCCGAATAGTTGCTGCCATCATCTTTCAGCTTGGTTTTCTCTAGGAACGCGTTGAAGTTCATGTTGACATGAGAGTTGGCCATTTGATCTACAAGACATATTTTGCAAAGACTTTAGACTAAGTTCATGATAATTAAGTTCATATAATCAAATTATTTAATGAACTCCCACTCAGATTGACATCCCTCTAGTCATCTAAGTGTTACACGATCTGAGTCGACTAGGCCGTGTCCGATCATCACGTGAGACGGACTAGTCATCATCGGTGAACATCTCCATGTTGATCGTATCTTCCATACGACTCATGTTCGACCTTTCAGTCTCTTGTGTTCCGAGGCCATGTCTGTACATGCTAGGCTCGTCAAGTTAACCCTAAGTGTTTCTGCATGTGTAAAACTGTCTTACACCCGTTGTATGTGAATGTAAGGATCTATCACACCCGATCATCACGTGGTGCTTCGAAACGACGAACTTTAGCAACGGCGCATAGTTAGGGGGAACACTTTCTTGAAATTATTATAAGGGATCATCTTATTTACTACCGTCATTCTAAGTAAACAAGATGCATAAACATAATAAACATCACATGCAATTATATAAAGTAGTGACATGATATGGCCAGTATCATATAGCTCCTTCGATCTCCATCTTCGGGGCTCCATGATCATCTTCGTCACCGGCATGACACCATGATCTCCATCATCATGATCTCCATCATCGTGTCTTCATGAAGTTGTCACGCCAACGACTACTTCTACTTCTATGGCTAACGCGTTTAGCAATAAAGTAAAGTAATTTACATGGCGTTCTTCAATGACACGCAGGTCATACAAAAATAAAGACAACTCCTATGGCTCCTGCCGGTTGTCATACTCATTGACATGCAAGTCGTGATTCCTATTACAAGAACATGATCTCATACATCACAATATATCATTCATCACAACTTCTGGCCATATCACATCACATGACAATTGCTGCAAAAACAAGTTAGACGTCCTCTAATTGTTGTTGCATCTTTTACGTGGCTGCAATTGGGTTCTAGCAAGAACGTTTTCTTACCTACGAATAACCACAACGTGATTTTGTCAACTTCTATTTACCCTTCATAAGGACCCTTTTCATCTAATCCGCTCCAACTAAAGTAGGAGAGACAGACACCCGCTAGCCACCTTATGCAACTAGTGCATGTCAGTCGGTGGAACCTGTCTCACGTAAGCGTACGTGTAAGGTCGGTCCGGGCCGCTTCATCCCACAATACCGCTGAAGCAAGAAAAGACTAGTAGCGGCAAGCAACTTGACAAGATCTACGCCCACAACAAAATTGTGTTCTACTCGTGCAATAGAGAACTACGCATAGACCTAGCTCATGATGCCACTGTTGGGGAACGTTGCAGAAAATTAAAAAATTTCCTACGATTTCACCAAGATCCATCTATGATTCATCTAAGAAACGAGTCATGGGAGAGAGATTGCATCTACATACCACTTGTAGATCGCGTGCGGAAGCGTTCAAGAGAACGGTGATGATGGAGTCGTACTCGCCGTGATCCAAATCACCGATGACCAAGTGCCGAACGGACAACACCTCCGCGTTCAACACACGTACGGAGCGGATGACGTCTCCTCCTTCTTGATCCAGCAAGGGGGAAGGAGAGGTTGATGATGATCCAGCAGCACAACGGCGTGGTGGTGGATGCAGCAGAACTCCGGCAGGTCTTCGCCAAGTTGTTGCGGGAGGAGGACGAGGTGTAGGAGGGGGAGGGAGGCTCCATGACACAGGGTGCGGCTGCCCTCCCCCCTGCCCTCCTTTATATAGGCCCCCAGGGGGGGCGCCGTCCCTGGGAGATGCAATCTCCCAAGGGGGGTGGCGGCCAGGGGGGTTGGAGTGCCCCCCAAGGCAAGTGGTGCGCCCCCACCTAGGGTTTCCAACCCTAGGCGCAGGGGGGCCCAGGCGGGGGGCGCACCAGCCCACTAGGGGCTGGTTCCCCTCCCACTTCAGCCCACGGGGCCCTCCGGGATAGGTGGCCCCACCCGGTGGACCCTCGGGACCCTTCTGGTGGTCCCGGTACAATACCGGGTGACCCTGAAACTTTCCCGATGGCCGAAATAGCACTTCCTATATATAATTCTTTACCTCCGGACCATTCCGGAACTCCTCATGACGTCCGGGATCTCATACGGGACTCCGAACAACATTTGGTTTGCTGCATACTCATATTCATACAACCCTAGCGTCACCGAACCTTAAGTGTGTAGACCCTACGGGTTCGGGAGACATGCAGACATGACCGAGATGGCTCTCCGGTCAATAACCAACAGCGGGATCTGGATACCCATGTTGGCTCCCACATACTCCTCGATGATCTCATCGGATGAACCACGATGTCGAGGATTCAAGTAACCCCGTATACTATTCCCTTTGTCAGACGGTATGTTACTTGCCCGAGATTCGATCGTCGGTATCCCAATACCTCGTTCAATCTCGTTACCGGCAAGTCACTTTACTCGTACCGTAATGCATGATCCCGTGACCAGACACTTGGTCACTTTGAGCTCATTATGATGATGCACTACCGTGTGGGCCCAGTGATACCTCTCCGTTATACGGAGTGACAAATCCCAGTCTCGATCCGTGTCAACCCAACAGACACTTTCGGAGATACCTGTAGTGCACCTTTATAGTCACCCATTTACGTTGTGACGTTTGGTACACCCAAAGCACTCCTACGGTATCCGGGAGTTACACGATCTCATGGTCTAAGGAAGAGATACTTGGCATTGGAAAAGCTCTAGCAAAATGAACTACACGATCTTGTGCTATGCTTAGGATTGGGTCTTGTCCATCACATCATTCTCCTAATGATGTGATCCCGTTGTCAACGACATCCAATGTCCATAGTCAGGAAACCATGACTATCTGTTGACCAACGAGCTAGTCAACTAGAGGCTTACTAGGGACGTATTGTGGTCTATGTATTCACACATGTATTACGATTTCCGGATAATACAATTATAGCATGAATAAAAGACAATTATCACGAACAAGGAAATATAATAATAATCCTTTTATTATTGCCTCTAGAGCATATTTCCAACAGGCTATACAAAGGTGATTCACCCAACGAACACTCATTGCGAAGGGCAACACTACATTACCATTGCACATGGCACTTCCACTATTTTTTTACCATGAACTAAATCTCTTCCATTCTAAATTTGCATGGAACACCGCTTACTTTATGTTTTCACTTATAGTAGTTTATACTCAGCTATTTCACACTCCTTTGCAAACACTAACACCTATTTCACCATTACCATCTCAAGTCTTGGATCCCATACTAGTCAATTCACTCGAGACTAGTGACACCTTGAGTGCAATAAACACACTCACTATAACACTCACCTACGCTCTTCGTTGGGATGATTGATACATCTCAACCGTATCTATAGTTTTTTAATTATTTCATGCTATTATATTATCACTTTATGTACTTTTTTAGCAATTTATATTATTTTAATGGACTAACCTATTAATTTAGTGCTCAGTTCCTATTTTCTAATTGTTTTTGGTTTCACGGGAAATCAATATCTATGGCGGTCAAAATAAGTTCTCAATTTAATATGTTTTTTGGCGGCAACAAGAAACACACTAAGCTTCAGGACACCTCGAGACGAGTTTCCAAGGCCCACACGGGTGCCCTACGCAGCCTAGGGGGCGCCACCTGCCCATGTGGGACCCCCTGGACCGCCTTAACCTGATTCCACCTCCATAAATTCTTATAAATACTGAAACTATTCGTCATGCTTCTAGAAGAATTTATCGCCATCACAAACTCCTATCACATGAAGATCCCATTTGGAGGCCTTTTTCGAAGCTCCACCGGAGGGGGAAGCCATTGCCGAAGTCTTCTTCATCAACCTTGCTGCCTCCATGATGATGTGTGAGTAGTTCCATCAGGACCTATGGGTCCATAGTAGTAGCTAGATTACACTCTCTCTCTGTTTGGATCTTTAATATCATGTTCCCGTGAGCTTTCTCACATGATCGGATCAATTCGATGTAATCGATGGTGTGTTTGTTGGGACATGACGAATTGTCATTTTATGACCAGATTGTTCAATGAAATCAATTGAATTTTTTGAGGTTTTATTTCTTGTATAATTAAATAGCTTTGCATGCTCATCTATCTATCTATCTTCTTTGGCCAAGTTCGATGGGTTTTTCTTTAGAGGGGGTGGTGCTTTGTAGTGGGTTCAATCTTGCAGTGATCTAGCCTAGTGACAATAAGGTCCAAGACACATATTGTATTGTTGCCACAAGGGTAAAACGGTAGGGTTTCGTCATATTGATTGACTTCTTCCTGTCTACATTATGTCATCTTGCTTACTTGGCATTTTGTTTCTTGTAAACTTAATACCCGAGATGCATGCTGGATAGCGGTTTTGGGGTGGTGCATTAGTAGTAGCTATAGTTGGATCAATGATAACCCACAAGTGTAGGGGATCGCAACAGCTTTCGAGGGTAAAGTATTCAACCCAAATTTATTGATTCGACACAAGGGGAGCCAAAGAATATTCTTGAGTATTAGCAGTTGAGTTGTCAATTCAACCACACCTGGATAACTTAGTATCTGCAGCAAAGTATTTAGTAGCAAAGTAGTATGATAATAAAGGTAACGGTAGCAAAAGTAAAGATAATAGTTTTGGGGTTTTTGTAGTAGTTGTAACAGTAGCAACGGGAAAGTAAATAAGCGAAGAACAATATGTGAAAAGCTTGTAGGGAATGGATCAGTGATGGATAATTATCCCGAATGCGATTCCTCATGTAATAGCTATAACATAGGGTGATATAGAACTAGCTCCAATTCATCAATGTAATGTAGGCATGTATTCCGTAAATAGTCATACGTGCTTATGGAAAAGAACTTGCATGACATCTTTTGTCCTACCCTCCCGTGGCAGCGGGGTCCTAGTGGAAACTAAGGGATATTAAGGCCTCCTTTTAATAGAGAACCGGAACAAAGCATTAGCACATAGTGAATACATGAACTCCTCAAACTACGGCATCACCGAGAAGTATCCCGATTATTGTCACTTCGGGGTTGTCGGATCATAACACATAATAGGTGACTATAGACTTGCAAGATAGGATCAAGAACACACATATATTCATGAAAACATAATAGGTTCAGATCTGAAATCATGGCACTCGGGCCCTAGTGACAAGCATTAAGCATAGCAAAGTATAACAGCATCAATCTCAGAATATAGTGGATACTAGGGACCAAACCCTAACAGAACTAACTTGATTACATGGTAAATCTCATCCAACCCATCACCATCTAGCAAGCCTACGATGGAATTAGTCACGCATGGCGGTGAGCATCATGAAATTGGTGATGGAGGATGGTTGATGATGACGACGATGATGAATCCCCCTCTCCGGAGCCCCGAACGGACTCCAGATCAGCCCTCCCGAGAGAGATTAGGGCTTGGCGGCGGCTCCATGTCGTAAAACGCGATGAAACTTTCTCTCGATTTTTTTCTCCCCGAACGTGAATATATGGAGTTGGAGTTGAGGTCAGTGGAGGTCCAGGGGGCCCACGAGATAGGGGGACGCGCCCAGGGGAAGGGGGCGCGTCCCCTTGTCTCGTGACAGGGTGTGGGCCCCCTGGTGTACTTCTTCGCCCAATAATTCTTATTAATTCCAAAAAGTGCCTCCGTGGATTTTTAGGACATTCCGAGAACTTTTCTTTTCTACACATAAAACAACATCATGGCAGTTCTGCTGAAAACAGCGTCAGTCCGGGTTAGTTTCATTCAAATCATGCAAGTTAGAGTCCAAAACAAGGGCAAAAGTGTTTGAAAAAGTTGATACGTTGGAGATGTAACAACTCCCCCAAGCTTAAACCTTTGCTTGTCCTCAAGCAATTCAGTTGATAAACTGAAAGTGATAAAGAAAAACTTCTACAAACTCTGTTTTCTCTTGTTGTTGTAAACATGAAAAGCCAGCATTCAAATTTCAGCAAATATTATGAACTAACCATACTCACAATAACACTTAGGTCTCACAATTACTCATATCAATAGCATAATCAGCTAGCGAGCCATAATAATAAAACTCAGATGACAACACATTCTCAAAACAATCATAACATGATATAACCAAAAGGTATCTCGCTAGCCCTTTCTGAGATCACAAAACATAAATGCAGAGCATCTTTAAAGATCAAGGACTGACTAAACATTGTAATTCATGGTAAAAGAGATCCAGTCAAGTCATACCCAATATAAACCAATAGTAATGAATGCAAATGACAGTGTGCTCTCCAGCGGGTGCTTTTAATAAGCAGGGTGATGACTCAACATAAAAGTAAATAGATAGGCCCTTCGCAGAGGGAAGCAGGGATTTGTAGAGGTGCCAGAGCTCGATTTTAAAATAGAGATTGA
The DNA here is from genome assembly GCF_002162155.2 of Triticum dicoccoides. NCBI lineage: Eukaryota > Viridiplantae > Streptophyta > Magnoliopsida > Poales > Poaceae > Triticum > Triticum dicoccoides. The sequence goes on along the minus strand of NC_041387.1, from coordinate 461,591,189 downwards.
ATAACATTTTGAGCGGCATACTTTCGCTGTCAACGCAACAACTATGAGATGGCTGTATCTTCCATACTACATGCATTCTAGGCAGTTCCCAAATAGAATGGTAATTGTTTATACTCCCCCAACCACCAACAAGCATCAATCCATGACTTGCTCGAAACAACTGAGTGCCTCCAACTAACAACAGCCCTCGGGTAGTTTTGTTTAATTATTTTGATTTGCTTTGATCTTTTTGGATCATGGGACTGGGCATCCCGGTTACCGGCCCTTTCTCATGAATGAGGAGCGGAGTCCACTCCTCTTGAGAATAACTCACCTAGCATGGAAGATATAGGCAGCCCTAGTTGTAACATGAGCTGCTCGAGCATACAAAACAGAATTTCATTTGAAGGTTTGGAGTTTGGCACATACAAATCTACTTGGAACCGCAGGTAAATACCGCATATAGGAAGGTATAGTGGACTCATATGGAACAACTTTGGGGTTTAAGGAGTTTGGATGCACAAGCAGTATTCCCGCTTAGTACAGGTGAAGGCTAGCAAAAGACTGGGAAGCGACCAACTGAGAGAGCGACAACAGTCATAAACATGCATTAAAATTAATTCACACCGAATACAAGCATGAGTAGGATATAATCCACCATGAACATAAATATCATGAAGGCTATGTTGATTTGATTCAACTACATGCGTGAACATGTGCCAAGTCGAGTCACTTAATTCATTCAAAGGAGGATACCATCCCATCATACCACATCATAATCATTCTAATAGCATGTTGGCACGCAAGGTAAACCATTATAACTCATAGCTAATCAAGCATGGCACAAGCAACTATAATCTCATGTTATTGCAAATATGTTTACCTCATAATAGGCTGACTCAGAAATGATGAACTCATCATATTTACAAAAACAAGAGAGGTCGAGTTCATACCAGCTTTTCTCATCCCAATAAGTCCATCATATATCGTCATTATTGCCTTTCACTTGCACGACCGAACGATGTGTATAATAATAAAAGTGCACGTGCATTGGACTAGGCTGGAATCTGCAAGCATTCAATTCAAGAGAGAAGACAAGTAATATGGGCTCTAAGTTAAATAAACAATCATGCGTACGAGAGCCACTAAACATTTTCAATATGGTCTTCTCGACCCCTAAAGGAAAGAAAAGAAAATAAAACTATTTACACAGGAAAGCTCCCAACAAGTAAGAAGAAGAACTAGAAATCTTTTTGGGTTTTCATTTTAATTTCTACTACAAGCATGGAAATTAAACTAACTATTTTTTTTTGGTTTTTCTCAAGGTTTATCAAACACACAAGAAGAAAACTAGAAAAAGAAATTTAAACTAGCATGGATAATACAATGAAAGAGTATGAACACCGACGACTAGTGTGTGAACATGAATGTAAAGTCGGTGAGACATACGTACTCCCCCAAGCTTAGGCTTTTGGCCTAAGTTGGTCTAATACCAAGGACCGCCTGGCTGATATCCGTAAGTGAAACTAGGGTCGTACTGAGATGCAGCGGCAACCGCCTCCTGAGCTGCGGCGTGTTGGCGAGCTGCCTCCGCTCTCCCCTCGTGTTCAGCTGCTTCCTCCCTGGTGACAACATATCTTCCTTTTGCCTGATAATCAAAAAGGTAGGGAGCAGGAAGAGTAACATGGACGACATTGCGTCTGTCATAGATTAGTCGATATTGGAGGAATTGTTCATTCCTCCCAAGAAATTGATGATTGACCATAGCTTCAGAATCCAAATAAACAGGAGGTATTATCATATCTCCCTCTCGTGGGGCTATACCAATATAATTAGCCACACGGGTTGCATAAATTCCTCCAAATAAATTTCCCTTTCTACTATTATTCTGCAACCTACGTGCAACTATTGCCCCCAAGTTATAACCTTTATAACCTAACACAACACTCTTGAGGACACACAGATCAGGGACACACATGTGACATGCTTCATCCTTACCGTTAATGCGTCTACCAATAAAGAGAGCAAAATAATGTATAGCAGGAAAATGAATGCTCCCTATGGTAGCTTGTGCAATATCCCTAGATTCTCCCATAGTAATAGTAGCAAGGAAATCTCTAAATTCAGATTTGTGAGGATCATTAATATTACCCCACTACGGGAGTTTGCAAGCAGTTGTAAAATCCTCTAAGTCCATGGTATAAGATGTATCATAAATATCAAATATGACACTAGGAGAATTACGCGCACAGTTATATTTAAACGTCCGCACAAAGGAATCAGTCAATTGATAGTACCGAGGACACTTATCTTGTAAGAAGTCCTCCAGCTCGCCATTATGCACAAACGCGTCAAATTCCTCCTTAAAGCCTGCTCCGACCATAAAATTATCGGATGGCCACTCACAGGCTCGTACATCCGCATCCCTCGATAATTCAACATCTTTCTCACGTATGGCAATCCTGGGCCCTTTCTTCACCGAGGAACCACCTTGGTACATTCTTCTAAGCATAATTTTTTTCTCTGAAATAATTCTGAAATTTTAGTAACTTCAAAATAGAAGTGAATAAAACTAAACAAGATTGGTAGCAACTACTCCTACAAGTGCCTAGAGCCTATATCATGCATTGGAATTGCTTGGGACCTCATAAATTTAACATGCAAGCTCAAGAACATGGTCACCTATGCAGCAAAAATTTGCAACGAATAAAGCACTAGAGGACCAATGAAGGAGTCACATACCAAGCAACAATCTCCCAAAGCAGTTTTGTGAATGGAGCTTTGAGCAGGGAGATCGAAAATCACAGCAAAATGAGCTAGAACTCGTGCTTGAGATGGATGGGGATTTTTTTGGGTAGAAGATGAAGTGTGTGGGTGCTGGCATAAGTGGAGGGGGCCACCAGGGGCCCACGAGACAGGGGGCGCGCCCAGGTGGGGTGGGCGCGCCCTCCACTCTCGTGGCCTGGTGCTTGCCCCTCCTAGAGTGTTTTCAGGGCCTAAAATCCTCAAATATTCCATAAAAATCATATTAAATTTGCAGGGCATTTGGAGCACTTCTATTTTCGGGATATTTTTTAATGCACGGATAATTCAAAAAACAGACGGATAATAATATTTTTGCTTTATTTATTCTAAATAATAGAAAGTAAAAAGAGGGTACAGAAGGTTGTGCCTTCTAGTTTCATCCATCTCGTGATCATCAAACTGAATCCACTAACAAGGTTGATCGAGTCTTGTTAACAAACTCATTCCGAATAACACGGAACCGGAGAAATTTCGAATAACACTAAGTTACCTCAACAGGGATATGAAAATCCCCAACAATAAGAATATCATACTTTTTCTTGACAGTAGGGAGAGGAAATTCAAAACCTCCAATAATAATAGTTGGAACTTTTCCAATAGAATTGATGCTATGAACTTGAGACTGATTCCTCGGAAAGTGTACCATATGCTCATTACCATTAACATGAAAAGTGACATTGCCTTTGTTGCAATCAATAACATCTCCTACAGTATTAAGAAAAGGTCTACCAAGGATAATCAACATACTATCGTCCTCGGGAATATCAAGAATAACAAAGTCTGTTAAGATAGTGACATTTGCAACCACAATAGGCACATCCTCACAAATACCGACAGGTATAGCAGTTGATTTATTAGCCATTTGTAAAAGATATTTCAGTAGGTGTCAACTTATTCAATTCAAGTCTACGATATAGAGAGATAGTCATAACACTAACACCGGCTCCAAGATCACATAAAGCAGTTCTAACATAATTTCTTTTAATGGAGCATGGTATAATTGGTACACCCGGATCTCCAAGTTTCTTTGGTATTCCACCCTTAAAAGTGTAATTAGCAAGCATGGTCAAAATTTTAGCTTCTGGTATCTTTCTTTTATTTGTAATGATATCCTTCATATACTTAGCATAAGGATTTACTTTCAGCATATTAGTTAAGCGCATACGTAAGAAGATAGGTCTAATCATTTCAGCAAAGCGCTCAAAATCCTCATCATCCTTTGTCTTGGATGGTTTAGGAGGAAAGGGCATGGGTTTCTGAACCCAAGGTTCCCTTTCTCTACCGTGCTTCCTAGCAACAAAATCTCTCTTATCATAACGTTGATTCTTTGATTGTGGGTTATCAAGATCAGCAGCAGGTTCAATCTCTACTTCATTGTTTTTGCTAGGTTGAGCATCAACATGAACATTATCATTAACATTATCACTAGGTTCATGTTCATCACCTGATTGTGTTTCAGCATCAGAAATAGAAATATCATTGGGATTCTCAGGTGTGACTACAGTAGGTTCACTAGAAGCATGCAAAGTTCTATCATTTTTCTTTTTCTTCTTTTTAGAAGAACTAGGTGACTCTAAATTGTTTCTTTGAGAATCTTGCTCGATTCTCTTAGGGTGGCCTTTAGGATACAAAGGTTCCTGAGTCATTCTACCAGTTCTAGTAGCCACTCTAACAGCAAAGTCATTTTTTATTATTTAATTCATCAAGCAAATCATTTTGAGCTTTGAGTACTTGCTCAGCTTGAGTAGCAACCATAGAAGTATATTTGCTAATGAGTTTGAGTTCACCTTTAACTCTAGCCATATTATCGCTCACACGTCCTATCTCGAAAGCATTATTCTTTAACTCTCTACCAACATAAGCATTAAAACTTTCTTGTCTAGCCATAAAGTCATCAAATTCATCTAAGCACGGGCTATGAAATTTAGTAGAGGGGATTTCAACTTTATCATATCTATAGAGAGAATTTACCTTTACTACCTGTGTCGGGTTATCAAGACAATGTGGTTCTTCAACAGGCGGTATATTAAGACCATGTATTTCTTCAATATGTGGTAAAATCTTAACATCTTCAGCTTTAATACCTTTTTCTTTCATTAATTTCTTTGCCTCTTGCATATCTTCAGGACTGAGAAATAAAACACCTCTCTTCTTCGGAGTGGGTTTAGGAATATGCTCAGGAGTTGGCTCAATTGGTTTAGGAATTGCTTCAGGAATTGGCTCAGAAAGAGTCCAATTATTTTCATTAGTCAACATATTATTCAATAATATTTCAGCTTCGTCGACTGTTCTTTCCCTGAAAACACAACCAGCACAACTATCCAAGTAGTCCTTGGAAGCATCGGTTAGTCCATTATAAAAGATATCAAGTATTTCATTTTTCTTAAGAGGATGATCAGGCAAAGCATTAAGTAACCGGAGAAGCCTCCCCCAAGCTTGTGGGAGACTCTCTTCTTTGATTTGCACAAAATTATATATTTCCCGTAAGGTGATACGTCTCCAGCGTATCTATAGTTTTTGATTGCTCCATGCTACTTTATCTACTGTTTTGGACTATATTGGGCTTTATTATCCACTTTTATATTATTTTTGGGACTAACCTATTAACCGGAGGCCCAGCCCAGATTTGCTGTTTTATGCCTATTTAAGTGTTTCAAGGAAAAAGAATATCAGACGGATTCAAAACGGAACGAAATCAACTCGAGAAGTTATTTTTGGAAGGAAACCCACATGATGGACTTGGACCCCACGTCAGAAGATATGGGAGGTTCTCACGTGGGTCGGGGCGC
>NC_041387.1:461567660-461585277 GCF_002162155.2 Triticum dicoccoides | reverse complement strand
CCTGCCTCGTGGGGCCCCTGTAGCTCCACCGACGTACTCCTTTCACCCATATATACATACGTACCCTAAAACTTCCAGAACAGAAGATAAATCGGGAGTTCCGCCGCTGCAAGCCTTTGTAGCCACCAAAAACCTCTCGGGAGCCCTTCCCGGCACCCTGCCGGAGGGGGGGATCCTTCACCGATGGCCATCTTCATCATCCCGGTGCTATCCATGACAAGGAGGGAGTAGTTCACCCTCGGGGCTGAGGGTATGTACCAGTAGCTATGTGTTTGATCTCTCTCTCTCTCGTGTTCCTCTATGGCACGATCTTGATGTATCCCGAGCTTTGCTATTGTAGTTGGATCTTATGATGTTTCTCCCCCTCTACTCTCTTGTGATGAATTGAGTTTCCCCTTTGAAGTTATCTTATCGGATTGAGTCTTTTATGAGAACACTTGAGTATGTCTTGCCGTGATTATCTATGGTGACAATGGGATATCATGTGCCACTTGATGTATGTTTTGGTGATCAACTTGCGGGTTTTGTGACATTGGGAACCTATGCATAGGGGTTGGCACTCGTTCTTGACTCTCCGATAGAAACTTTGGGGCACTCTTTGAAGTACTTTTATGTTGGTTGGATGAATCTGAGATTGTGTGATGCATATCATATAATCATACCCACGGATACTTGAGGTGACAAATGGAGTATCTAGGTGACATTAGGGTTTTGGTTGATTTGTGTCTTAAGGTGTTATTCTAGTACAAACTCTTTTATAGATTGATCCGAAAGAATAACTTTGAGGTGGTTTCGTACCCTACCATAATCTCTACGTTTGTTCTCCACTATTAGTGGCTTTGGAGTGACTCTTTGTTGCATGTTGAGGGCTTGTTATATGATCTATCTATGTTATTATTGTTGAGAGAACTTGCACTAGTGAAAGTATGAACCCTAGGCCTTGTTTCCTATCATTGCAATACTGTTTACGCTCACTTTTATCTTTAGTTACCTTGCTGTTTTTATTATTTCAGATTACAAAAACCTATATCTACCATCCATATTGCACTTGTATCACCATCTCTTCGCCGAACTAGTGCACCTATACAATTTACCATTGTATTGGGTGTGTTGGGGACACAAGAGACTTTTTGTTATTTGGTTGCAGGGTTGTTTGAGCGAGACCATCTTCATCCTACGCCTCCCACGGATTGATAAACCTTAAGTCATCCACTTGAGGAAAATTTGCTACTGTCCTACAAACCTGTGCACTTGCAGGCCCAACAACGTCTACAAGAAGAAGGTTGTGTAGTAGACATCAAGCAGTTTCTGGCGCCGTTGCCGGGGAGGTGAGTGCCTGAAGGTATATCTTTAGATCTTGCAATTGAATCTTTCTGTTTCTTGTTTTAGCACTAGTCTAGTTTATAAAGAAAATTACAAAAAAATGGAGTTAAGTTTGTCTCATACGCTTCACCTTTTTAATATCTTTCGTGAGTATGATGGAAAGGATAATTGTGCTCAAGTGCTAGAAGAAGAAATCTCTAAATTGTTTGGCACTAAATATTTGAATGATGAGCATGATTGCAGTGTTGTTAGTACGAATTCTTTGAATATCCATGATGCTACTGATGATTGCACTAGTTATGATGAAAATATCTCTTATGAGCATGTCAACTTTTGTGGAGTGCATGTTTGCATGAACACACAAAATAGGGAAGATAGATATTGCAAGAGGCATAAGTACTTATAAACCAAATTGTTGCAAGAAGAGCTAGATGAGTGTGCTGAAAATTTATCTTTTCTTAGCCCTACTTGTGAACTTTGCAATGAACGTGATCATTTTAGTACCCAATGCAAATTGTTTCATGATCGTATCGTGTCCAAAAATTGTGATGACTTGATTTCCCTTGCACATCATAATGAACTTAGTTTGCTCTTGGGTTATGAAGAAATGAAACGTATAACCAAGGTTATTCCAGAATTTGCTCTTGATAGAGTTCTTCATTTTGATCTAGAGAAAATTTATATGTATTATGCAGTGAATTGCATTGATAATCCTTATATTGCCAATTACATAAAGAAAAGAAAACAAATAGAGGATGAAGAGAATACTAACGAAAGGGAAGAGACTTCTCAATATCCTCCTATTATTTCTTATGATGAATCAGGTAACGAGGGGGAGCTTTCTATTCAACCAATCTCATCAATAAGGAGCTCAAAGAGGAAGGTTGAACCTACACATAATGTGAAGAAGAAAAAGAAAAGAAGGAGCAACAAAGGTAGAAAGGTATCCCTCCCAAATGATGTTGCTCCTATTACTCATTGTGATGATGATAATTGCTATACTATTGGTGCTATCAATATTTTTAATGATGAGAGTGATTATGCTTATGATATGAAAGGGCCCAAGCTTGGGGAAGCTATGTTTAATGAAGATGATATTTTTAGCATCCCAAGTTTTGATATGCAAAGTTGTTATGATGATAGCATGCCTCCTAACTATGATGATTATATTGATGAAAGTGGGTTCGGAAGAGTCAACTTTAGGAAGTAGTGATCCCACTATTTTGGAGGATGTTAAATTTTATTGTGATGAATACGAAAGTGGATTTAGAAGAGTGTCAACTTTATTTAGTGATTCCACTATCTTGGGAGAGGTTTCAATCGATTATGATGAGAACGAAGTTGCTACTTATGATGATTATTGTGATGAAACTTATGCTATAAAAAGTAGTGATGATTATATTTACAAATCTTGTCATGATTATGATTACCCTTTTTCTGAACATTACTCTTTTAATGTGGAAACAATTTTTAGTGTTCATGTCTCTTATGATACTCGCACTATTATTCATGAGAAGAATTTTGCTTATGTGGAGAGTAGTGAATTTTCTATGCAAGTAGATCGTGAAAAGAATGCTTTAGGTGCTGGTTATATTGTTGAATTCATTCATGATGCTACTGAACATTATTATGAGGGAGGAATATATGCTTGTAGGAATTGCAATAATATCAAGTTTCCTCTCTATGTGTTTAAAATCTTGATGTTATGCTTGTTTTATCTTCTTATGCTTATTGATTATTGTTCCCATAAGTTGTTTGTTCCCAAAATTCCTATGCATAGGAAGTGGGTTAGGCTTAAATGTGCTAGTCATATGCTTCATGATGCTCATGTGAGCATCATTGTCATCATCATGCCTAGCTAGAAAGGCATTAAAGAAAAGCGCTTGTTGGGAGACAACCCAATATTTACCCTTACTATTTTTGTGTGTCCACATGATTATTCTACTGTAGTAATCATGTTTTATAGCTTTTGTTTCAATAAAGTGCCAAGTAAGACCTTTAGGATGGCTTACGGTGATAGTTGTGTTGATCCTGCTGAAAATCAGAAACTTTTGCACCTAGTAAATTAGTTTTGTTAATTCACATAAACGTGATTCTGATCTGATTATTTTTGATCTGGATTGGTACATGAATTGCTTAGGACTTCCTAATTTGGTAGGATTTTTGGAGTTTCATAAGTATAGGTTTGATACAGATTACTACAGACTGTTCTGTTTTTGCAAATTCTATTTTCTATGTGTTGTTTGCTTATTTTGATGAATCTATGGCTAGTAAAATAGTTTATAAACCATTGAGAAGTTGGAATACAGTAGGTTTAACACCAATATAAATAAAGAATGAGTTCATTACAGTACCTTGAAGTGGTGTTTTGTTTTCTTTCGCTAACGGAGCTCACGAGTTTTCTGTTAAGTTTTGTGTTGTGAAGTTTTCAAGTTTTGGGTAAAGAATTGATGGACTATGGAATAAGGAGTGGCAAGAGCCTAAGCTTGGGGATGCCCAAGGCACCCCAAGGTAATATTCAAGGATAACCAAGAGCCTAAGCTTGGGGATGCCCCGGAAGGCATCCCCTCTTTCGTCTTCGTACCATCGGTAACTTTACTTGGAGCTATATTTTTATTCACCACATGATATGTGTTTTGCTTGGAGCGTCATTTTATTTTGTTAGTATTTGCTTTCTGTTAATTAGGATAATGTTTTGCATCTTTAGTTTCAATAAAGAAGTCAAGGATAGCCTTTGCCATGCTTATTTTGCTAGTATACATATTGCTGTTTGAAAACAGAAAGTTTACCGCTGTTGCAAAAATTCCCTAGAAAAGTCAGAGAGTGGTATAATGTTGAATCTTTTTGCATAATGAGCTCTGATAAATTTATTACAGTGGGAATTTTAGTTCATAATTTTTGGAGTCAGGGAAGTATTGATACTCTTGCATTCTTTACAGACTTTACTGTTTTGGCAGATTGCTGTTATGGTTGCATTGTTTGCATATGTTTGCTTGTTTAATGATTCTATTTGAGGATAGGAGTATTAAATATGCAGAGGCATTTAGTATTAAATGTTGAATATTAATTTTAGTGATTTTTTATTGGTTTCTTTTTCTTTCATTGATTTCTTTGCCTCTTGCATATCTTCAGGACTGAGAAATAAAACACCTCTCTTCTTCGGAGTGGGTTTAGGAATAGGCTCAGGAGTTGGCTCAATTGGTTTAGGAATTGCTTCAGGAATTGGCTCAGGAAGAGTCCAATTATTTTCATTAGTCCACATATTATTCAATAATATTTCAGCTTCGTCGACTGTTCTTTCCATGAAAATACAACCAGCACAACTATCCAAGTAGTCCTTGAAAGCATCAGTTAGTCCATTATAAAAGATATCAAGTATTTCATTTTTCTTAAGAGGATGATCAGGCAAAGCATTAAGTAACCGGAGAAGCCTCCCCCAAGCTTGTGGGAGACTCTCTTCTTTGATTTGCACAAAATTATATATTTCCCGTAAGGTGATACGTCTCCAACGTATCTATAATTTTTGATTGCTCCATGCTACTTTATCTACTGTTTTGGACTATATTGGGCTTTATTATCCACTTTTATATTATTTTTGGGACTAACCTATTAACCGGAGGCCCAGCCCAGATTTGTTGTTTTATGCCTATTTCAGTGTTTCGAGGAAAAAGAATATCAGACGGAGTCAAAACGGAATGAAATCAACTCGAGAAGTTATTTTTGGAAGGAAACCCACCTGATGGACTTGGACCCCACGTCAGAAGATACGGGAGGTGGTCACGAGGGTGGGGGGCACGCCCACCCCCCCGGGCGCGCCCCCTGCCTTGTGGGGCCCCCGTAGCTCCACCAACGTACTCCTTTCACCCATATATACATACATACCCTAAAACTTCCAGAACAGAAGATAGATCGGGAGTTCCACCGCCGCAAGCCTTTGTAGCCACCAAAAACCTCTCGGGAGCCCTTCCCGGCACCCTGTCGGAGGTGGGGATCCTTGACCGGTGGCCATCTTCATCATCCCGGCGCTATCCATGACGAGGAGGGAGTAGTTCACCCTCGGGGCTGAGGGTATGTACCAGTAGCTATGTGTTTGATCTCTCTCTCTCTCTCGTGTTCCTCTATGGCACGATCTTGATGTATCCCGAGCTTTGCTATTGTAGTTGGATCTTATGATGTTTCTCCCCCTCTACTCTCTTGTGATGAATTGAGTTTCCCATTTGAAGTTATCTTATCGGATTGAGTCTTTTATGAGAACACTTGATGTATGTCTTGCCGTGATTATCTGTGGTGACAATGGGATATCATGTGCCACTTGATGTATGTTTTGGTGATCAACTTGCGGGTTTCGTGACATTGCGAACCTATGCATAGGGGTTGGCACACGTTCTTGACTCTCCGATAGAAACTTTGGGGCACTCTTTGAAGTACTTTTATGTTGGTTGGATGAATCTGAGATTGTGTGATGCATATCATATAATCATACCCACGGATACTTGAGGTGACAATGGAGTATCTAGGTGACATTAGGGTTTTGGTTGATTTGTGTCTTAAGGTGTTATTCTAGTACAAACTCTTTTATAGATTGATCCGAAAGAATAACTTTGAGGTGGTTTCGTACCCTACCATAATCTCTACTTTGTTCTTCGCTATTAGTGGCTTCGGAGTGACTCTTTGTTGCATGTTGAGGGCTTGTTATATGATCTATCTATGTTATTATTGTTGAGAGAACTTGCACTAGTGAAAGTATGAACCCTAGGCCTTGTTTCCTATCATTGCAATACCTTTTACGCTCACTTTTATCTTTAGTTACCTTGATGTTTTTATTATTTCAGATTACAAAAACCTATATCTACCATCCATATTGAACTTGTATCACCATCTCTTCGCCGAACTAGTGCACCTATACAATTTACCATTGTATTAGGTGTGTTGGGGACACAAGAGACTTTTTGTTATTTGGTTGCAGGGTTGTTTGAGAGAGACCATCTTCATCCTACGCCTCCCACAGATTGATAAACCTTGAGGGAAATTTGCTACTGTCCTACAAACATGTGCACTTGCAGGCCCAACAAAGTCTACAAGAAGAAGGTTGTGTAGTAGACATAATAAGGCAGCTTGTTTCTTATGAGCAGGGAAATATTTAGCAGAGAAGTAATAAATCATATCCTGGGGACTACGCACACAACCAGGAGCAAGAGAATTATACCAAGTCTTAGCATCACCCTTTAATGAGAACGGAAATATTTTAAGGATATAACAATAGCGAGACTTCTCATCATGAGTAAACAGGGTAGCTATATCATTCAACTTGGTAAGATGTGCCACAAAAGTTTCAGATTCAAGGCCATATAAAGGATCAGACTCGACTAAAGGAATAATCTCAGGATCAACAGAGAATTCATAATCCTTATCAGTAACACAGATAGGTGAAGTAGCAAAAGCAGGGTCAGGTTTCATTCTAGCATTAAGAGACTGCTGCTTCCATTTAGCTAATAATTTCTTAAGATCATATCTGTCATTGCAAGCAAAGATAGCTCTAGCAGCTTCTTCATTCATAACATAACCCTCAAGAACAATAGGCAATTCATAATCAACTCAAGAATTTTCATCATCACTATCATCAATAATAGCATCTTCAATAATTTCATTCCCCCTAACTCTAGTAGGTTGTTCATCAAGAAATTCACCTAATGACAAAGTAGTATCATGCACAAAAGTAGTTTCATTATGCATAGCAGAAGTGGCATCATCAATAACATGCGACATATGAGAATTCATAGCAGTAGCAGGCTTAGGTGTCGCAAGCTTACTAATAACGGAAGGAGAATCTAGTGCAGAGCTAGATGGCAGTTCCTTACCTCCCCTCGTAGTTGAGGGCAAAATCGTAGTTCTGTCGTCTTTCAAGTTCTTCATAGTGATCAACAGATATAAATCCCAAGTGACTCAGAGAATAGAGCTATGCTCCCCGGGAACGGTGCCAGAAATTAGTCTTGATAACCCACAAGTGTATGGGATCGCAACAGCTTTTGAGGGTAAAGTATTCAACCCAAATTTATTGATTCGACACAAGGGGAGCCAAAGAATATTCTTGAGTATTAGCAGTTGAGTTGTCAATTCAACCACACCTGGATAACTTAGTATCTGCAACAAAGTATTTAGTAGCAAAGTAGTATGATAATAAAGGTAACGGTAGCAAAAGTAAAGATAATAGTTTTTGGGTTTTTGTAGTAGTTGTAACAGTAGCAACGGGAAAGTAAATAAGCGAAGAACAATATGTGAAAATCTCGTAGGCAATGGATCAGTGATGGATAATTATGCCGGATGCGATTCCTCATGTAATAGCTATAACATAGGGTGATATAGAACTAGCTCCAATTCATCAATCTAATGTAGGCATGTATTCCGTAAATAGTCATACGTGCTTATGGAAAAGAACTTGCATGACATCTTTTGTCCTACCCTCCCGTGGCAACGGGGTCCTAGTGGAAAATAAGGGATATTAAGGCCTCCTTTTAATAGAGAACCGGAACAAAGCATTAGCACATAGTGAATACATGAACTCCTCAAACTACGGTCATCACCGAGAAGTATCCCGATTATTGTCACTTCGGGGTTGTCGGATCATAACACATAATAGGTGACTATAGACTTGCAAGATAGGATCAAGAACACACATATATTCATGAAAACATAATAGGTTCAGATCTGAAATCATGGCACTTGGGCCCTAGTGACAAGCATTAAGCATAGCAAAGTCATAGCAACATCAATCTCAGAACATAGTGGATACTAGGGATCAAACCCTAACAAAACTAACTTGATTACATGGTAAATCTCATCCAACCCATCGCCGTCCAGCAAGCCTACGATGGAATTACTCACGCACGGCGGTGAGCATCATGAAATTGGTGATGGAGGATGGTTGATGATGACGACGGCGATGAATCCCCCTCTCCGGAGCCCCGAACGGACTCCAGATCAGCCCTCCCGAGAGAGATTAGGGCTTGGCGGCGGCTCCATGTCGTAAAACGCGATGAAACTTTCTCTCCGATTTTTTTCTCCCCGAACATGAATATATAGAGTTGGAGTTGAGGTCGGTGGAGGTCCAGGGGGCCCACGAGATAGGGGGACGCGCCCAGGGGGAGGGGGCGCGCCCCCCTGTCTCGTGGACAGGGTGTGGGCCCCCCTGGTGTACTTCTTTCACCCAATAATTCTTATTAATTCCAAAAAGTGCCTCCGTGGATTTTCAGGACATTCCGAGAACTTTTCTTTTCTATACATAAAACAACATCATGGCAGTTCTGCTGAAAACAGCGTCAGTCCGGGTTAGTTTCATTCAAATCATGCAAGTTAGAGTCCAAAACAAGGGCAAAAGTGTTTGGAAAGTAGATACGTTGGAGACGTATCAATCAACGGTCTACTTATCACATAATTAATGCCTATATGAGATTATACCATGAAGATCATAGTCATAAATATTGTAGTATTTTCAATTGCCCAACTATATTTGTTTACCATGCTACTTGTTGTTTTTGAGAGAGATGTCACTAGTGAACCTATGGCCCCCGGGGTTTATTCTCCATTGCTTAATTTTTCTACACCAATTGCCACTATTTTGCCGTTTTACCTTTTGCTACTATATATCTCTATCACTTGTGTTTTACCTTGTAACTAGCAAGACAAGGGGCTTGAAAACCCTCTTATTGTGCTGGGGACAAGTGTTCTTTGTGTCTTGTGTGCAGGTACTATTGACCTATGCACATTAGAAGCTCCTACTGGTTCGACAAACCTTGGTTCTTAACTGGGGGGAAACTTGCTACTTGTTGCTTCATCCTTACTCTTGGGGGAATCCCAACGACTCATGTGGGAGTAACAACGATATATAAACTGAGATAGTACTTCACGGGAATTGTGCTTCAACTAGTCGTGTGCACATGCAAGACACCAACAATGTGTGGGGTATCTTTCAGTATACCTAAAAAGTTGATTCCCAGTACCTCTGTTTCTCTCAACATGCACACATCTCACTCACCACACATTTCTTTTCCAGCACATACAAGCCCTCTACACCATCAAGCCCATGCAAGCCCCCCACATCATTAGTTTTTTTAATTTGTTGTGTAGTCAACCTCCGATTATTGATAGGTCTAATACAATTTATATATCACAAGAATGATGAGAATTATTATTCCCTATATTCTCGGTTTATTCCCAACAAAGTTATTGCTACAAATTCACCCAACAAGGCGCGGGGCAACATGCAACTATGTATTCTACTTATCTTCAATAAATATTTTAAAACTACACAATGTATTTTCGTTTTCAATTCTCATATACCTGGTTATGAGATATCTCATTAGCTTTGCAATACCCAACTCTTTATAATATTGTGGAATGGAGAAACACATCGGTTGCTTTTGGCCTTTGGGCGAGGCCTTTGAATATTTAGTTCACGGACCGATGATAAATGTACTGTGTGGCTTCATTTATTATGAAGGTTCATGATTGTCAACCTAATGCAAGCACCTGATGCATAACGATGGAGGTTGAATACTAACTGTGTTTTCATTGTTATATGCAGTATGCTGATCTTATAACACCGAAGATGTCTTCCACGGACAAACATATATGGGAGACTAAAGTTCGGTTTAAAATCAAGATCTTATCTGTGGTTTGTGATGAGAGGGGTTATTCTCATAAAAGATAATACAAGGAAACAGGTTTAGCAGGGATGGAAAAAAACTTGCTTTTGTGACCAGGAGGAAACAATTCATCATATTTTTCTCTTCGTGCCCATTTGGCTCTTTACTTTGGAGTATGCTCCATGTACCTTTTAATTTACCGCCACCTACTAGTATTACAAATTTGTTCGGAAACTGATTGGTTGGAGTTAACCCCAAAACGAAAGGACATATTCAAGTTGGAGTATGTGTTGTAAAACAAGATGGGAAGCGTATAACCCTTCGTATGTGTCGTGTTTATATATATCGAAGGTTTTGTCGTGGCTTACAAGCAAGGATCGAGGAGGAGGAGATCAATCGGTTACAAAAGAGAATAACAGAAGAAGGGATAGAAAGAGAGTACAATTCAAACTACTTTCCCATCCCTATGCAACTTATTCTAACACTCCCCTCAATCTGAACCGTATGAACTTTGCCAAGGTTAAGCTTGTACTTAAAATCATCCAACCTTCTCGTAGTGAGAGGTTTTGTGAAGCCATCAGCAAGTTGATCTCGGTATAAATCGAATATCAAGTAGCTTTCAAGCTACTCTTTCTCTGACAAAATGGAAATCAACTTCAGTATGTTTTGTTCGTGCATGAAAAACAGGATTAGCTGAGAGATATGTTGCACCAATATTATCACACCATAACCTCGCAGCCTGTGGAGCCTTGATTCCAAGTTCATATAGTAATGTCTATATACACATTACCTCAACTGTAGCATTTGCCAGAGCTTTGTATTCAGCCCCATTACTTGATATTGAGACAGTGGCATGTTTTGTTGCACTTCACGACACAAGACTTGTTCCCAGAAACACAGCAAAACCACCTGTGGATCTTCTATCATCAGCACACCATGCCCAGTCTGCATCAGAATATGCAGTAACAAGCATGGACAAGGACTTGGTATTCTGAAGTCCAAGTCCTTCTGAATATTTAAGATACCTCAAAATTCTCTTAACTGCAGTCCAGTGAGTTGTCCTAGGTGCATGTAAATATTAACATACCTTATTCACAGAGTAAGAAATACCAGGATGTGTAAGAGTTAAATATTGTAAAGCACCTACAACACTTCTGTAATTTGTTGCATCCTCTGGTCCAAGTGCTTCTCCACTTTCAATTGTAAGCTTTTCTGAGGTTGAAATTGGTGTACTCACAGGTTTGCAATTTTCCAGTCCTACTCCCCCGAGTATGTCAATAGTGTATTTTTCCCATATGAGAAGTATACCATCCTTCACCTGTTTGACCTCTATGCCAAGGAAATAGTGAAGATCATCCAAGTCCTTGAGGGCAAACTCCAACTTCAGATCTTTAAGCAAACAAGTGGTAGCATCTGAACTTGAACTAGCAACAATGATATCATCAACATAAACAAGCACAAATATAGTGATATTGTCTTTATTGTAAAAGAACAATGAGGTATCTATTTTAGATGGTGTGAACCCAAGTTGTTGTAATTGCATGCTTAATCTTGAGTACCAAGCTCTCGGGGCCTGTTTCAAACCATACAAAGCTTTATCCAACTTACATACATATGTGGTGTGCTTTGATCCTCATATCCTGGTGACTTCTGCATGAACACTTCTTCCTCAAGAAGACCATGAAGAAACACGTTCTGAACATCTAGCTATCGTAAACTCCATCCTCTAAAAATAGCAATAGACAATACAAGTCGAATAGTAGCTGACTTAACAATAGGACTAAATGTATCTTCATAGTCAATACCAAACCTCTGTTTGAAACCTTTGGTAACTAGTCAAGCCTTGTATTTGTCTATGCTTCCATTAGATTTCCTGTTTATTTTGTATACCCATTTACAATCTATAACATTGTTACCCTTCCTTGGTGGTACTAAATGCCAAATTTTATTTTTCATGAGTGCATCATATTCATTATCCATAGCCTCTTTCCAATCCTTATGAGAAAGAGCATCATGCAAGTGAGTTGGTTCACCGACACTACTAAGAAAAGCACGTTTGATTATGTCATACCTTATCGTACCATCAGTGTATTCTTTATCCTTGACAATACCTGACTGCGATCTAGTATGCCGGCGAGGAGGCTGGTGAAGAACTAATGTTGTAGGCGCAGAAGATCCCGGTGCAGAGGACTCTGTAGGATTCGGCGCGGACGATCCCAACTCCCGATCCGAGGGAGATAGCGATCCTGACGCCTCAGGTGTCCCGCTGTTTGTGGCTGGCTCGATCCGCGGGCCCGTGGGGCGACGCATCCCCTCCCGCGCCTGGGCTGGTGGGGTCTACCATGTGTGGGCTGTCGGCCACCCCCATGGCTGGGCTGTCGGGCTCCACATGGTCATACGCCCGAGCGCGGTTGGCTGCATGCGAGGGAGGGCGATCCGCCTCGGATCGCACGTCGGTGGAGACAACAGGACTGGCGTAGAGATCATCATCGGATCGCGTGCCGCTGCCAGGCAAATCAGCCACGGATCCTGTGCCTGTTTTGTCCAAATCTGTACACATAAAATGACGACCCAAATCTGCATATACATCATCAAAAACACAATTTTCTAACGAATTTTCACATGACCAGTTTTATGTAATTCAGCCCCGTGATCTGGAAGGAGTGCTATTTTAGCACAGAGAAGGGCTCCTGCATTGGGATGAAGTTTGGCAAATGGAAAAAGAGTTTCATCAAAAACAACATCTCGAGAAATATAAATACGTCCAGTTGCAATCTCTAGGCACTTATACCCTTTGTGGAGATTACTATAGCCAAGGAAACACATTGAGTAGAACGAAGCTCAAGTTTATGATGATTGTATGAACGTAAATTGGGATAGCAAGTACACCCAATTTTTTTGAGAGAGTTGTAGTCGGGTTTTTGATGATATAATCGCTCCAATGGAGTGGAGTTGCCAATGACTTTACTAGGGAGACGATTAGTAAGATAGGTGGCAGTAACGAACGCTTCATCCCAATATTTGAGAGGCATGGAGGCATGGGCAAGAAGGGAGAGACCAACTTCAACTATGTGGCGATGTTTCCGCTCAGCGGAGCCGTTTTTTTGGTGAGCATGAAGACAAGATACATGATGTGCAATCCTATGCTATGAAAGAAAGAATTGAGCTTCTCATACTCCCCTTCCCAGTCACTTTGGACTGTCAAATTTTTTCTATCAAAGTGTCTTTCGGCAAGTTTTTGAAACTCTTGAAACACAGAAAAGACTTCAGATTTGTACTTAAGCAAATAAATCCAAGTAACTTGCTATAGTCATCAATGAAACTGACATAATATTTCTTTCTTCCAAAAGAATCTCTGGCATGACCCCATACATCACTGAAAATAAGCTCTGATACCACATTGAATTCATGCTTCAACCAACTCATCCAAAAGTCCAAACTGATGGAGGGAGATGGGTAATATATTTCAACACTCCCCCTCACGTCTAAGCTATTTTAGTCCTTAGACATGAGATCGATGTAGGCCACATGATCTTTTATTTTAATATTGCGTTGGCAGGGTCTTGAACTCAAGACCTTTTGGCTCGGATACCATGTAAAACGAGATGAAAAGCGTAGAACCCATCGTCTGGGCCGCATTTGTATATATCAAAGGTTTTGCCGTGGCTTACAAGGAAGGATCGAGGAGGAGGAGATCGATCAGTTACAGAAGAGAATAACAGAAGAAGGGATAAAAAAATAGAGTACAATTCAAACTACTTTCCTATCCCTATACAACTTACTCTAACATGTGCCTTATCACGGGCAACTTAGAATTCATGGAACGGCCATGTTTCTAATAGAATAACCCTTCCAAACATTTTTGCAGGTAATTTTCAGGGCTACAACTTGGATCGGTACGGGTCCTCACTGCACCGCATGAACATTCAGAATTATATGAACTTTGGGTGCAACCGATGGAAGACGGTCGGACATGATTCGTTCAACCGGTTTTGGTTGGTGTGTCAGTAATAGGATATGCATTTGGGTCATGTATTTCTATATTATGGGCCGGTTGTGGTCATATATTTTACTTCTTTCGTTGCAATGGGTGGATGCTAAACTTCTAATAAAATGATTATGTGCATCACAATGGTGTAGAGGTCGGGGGTCAATCTCCATTTTCAACAAAAAGTGAGAACATTTCTTTAAATCACGGTAACAATGCTAGTTATGTATTTTACCCTGTTATATAAATTTCCTTTTCATCTAGAAGAGTTATCTAGTGATTAGTGGTGGATTCTTTTGCGGATAACACTTGGTGAAGGCAATCTACTGCATAGGTAGATGCGTAGAAGAATGAAAGTTATTCGGGGCGATGGTTTCAATAGTTGGTGAGCTTATCTAGGATTCGGGAGATGCAGCAAGTACTTCTTGCCTGATGTTACCTGAAGCATCAAGCGTATGTCCATTAACTCGAGAAAAAGCTCACACGGAGGGATGATGATAATAAGCTACTCATGACAAAAGGATCTGGTTCTGTTCACACATGGCAAAGGCACGAAGAATGATGCCTCATTGCACCTAACTGCACCGCGAAAGCAAAACCCTATTTAGTGCAGGATATTCTCAAGATGTTTTTCTTTTCTTGTAAACGCTATGCAGAAAGAGCAGGAACACTGCAATTCTATATTTAGAAGAAAGAGAATAGCCCCATTTATCATGAAAAAAAACGAAAACTAGTGGAGATTATCTCATTCTGCGCTGCACTAGACTTGCTTGATTTTCCTTGATGTAATTTCACTAGACTTGATGTAGATTGACGAAAAAAGCAGTACATGTAGGCTCTAGGCTGGGCACCATTAACAGGAAAACGTTCCCTTGCACTACTCAACAATGTGCTGAATTGGACAGTACTGAATCTACAAATCATCTGAAAGGGGCTTTGCAATCGTAGGAAAGTAGAGTTTCAGTTGTCCTCAACTTGCCTTATCGAATTGTTCCTAATAATTTGACTTTCTTAGTCCTTTCCCGATTTAATTTCACCTCGTGGCTTGAACTGTGTATATAATTGGACATAGGTGATCATGGAGTCCATAGACATAGAGCCAGCTCTTCCTCCTCTGCCATCCATGGCTTCTGGCTTTGTTCCTGACATCTGGCTGTGGATCAGAAGCCTCCCCGGGCATTGGAGGGCAGACGAATCCCACTCTCTCCAGATATGCAATTCTCCATCCACAAACCAATCCCTCAACCTCGTAGTCACCAGACAATCTGAAGAAACCCATCCCTTCAGTTTGTCTTTCTCCATCTGTGACAAGTCCCGTGATCATGATCCAGTCTCGCTCTGGAGCTCCCATTATTCCAAGCTGAAACCTGCGAATACCACAGACGTTGCGGCCCAGTTCTTGCTCGAGATCGTCTGCGGGGTGCTCAGATACGGGCCTTACTCTAGCAGCAGGGCCATCTTCAGGCTACCGGCCGTGCATGTGTCTGAAGGTTCGGGCAAGATCCTCAGCCTGTCCGTCCTGGCCCTGGCGTTCCTGGTCTGCATCTACGAGGCTCCGTCCACGCCCCGGCGGGAGTTCATCGGCGCGATCACCGCGCGGCTGACCCGCGACGAGATGCGCCACGCGGCGAGGGAGCTTATGCTGGCCCTCGGGTCCGACCTGGAGGAGCAGTGGATGCGCTCACTGAATCTGGGCGTCACTAACTGGGCCATGGAGGCTCTCCGGTCAGGCGCCGGCGCGTCGTCCCCGCTGCGTTTCGCGGCGTTCTCCTATGCTCTGTCGGCGAGCAGGCTATGGAAGGTCCAGCTGTACTGCCCGGTCGTGGCCATGACCATGGAGCACCACCCGTCCCATCACCACCACCACCAGCAGCAGCACCAGCTGGTCAAAGACGAGAGACTGCTCTTCTCGCTCAACTACCAGCAGCTCGAGAGCGTCATCCAGTTCACGTACAGAGTCGCGTTCCAGGAGAACTGGATCGACGTCGCCGTCAACGTCGACAACATACGGTCGATCCGCGCAACTCAATTCACCATGCATTAATCAAGAACTGCACTAAATGATTTACTGATCGGTCTTTTGCATGCAGGTGTGACGTGATACAGCTGGTGTCCGAGACTCTCATGGCGAGGCAAGGCCACGGCTCCGACGAGAAGCACTTCCCGTCGCGCATATCGCTGCAGCTCACCCCCCTGGCGCAGTCGGACATCCTCTCGCTGTCCGTGAGCAGGTCCACGGACAACCCCGTCCAGGAGGTCGGCACCGACAAGGGCATCGACACGACGCTCGCCGCCGCTCCGGCGTCGATAGGCATCAGCGTGTCGGCGCACGAGACGGTGACCAGGACCATGAAGCCCTGGAAGTTCGAGCACTCGGTGCACGGCAACACGGCGTCACTGAGCTGGTTCCTCCACGGCAGCGGCGGCGGGGGCAGGGAGGTCTTCTCCAGCGAGCCGCCCAAGCTGGAGCTCTTCCAGCCGAGGTCCTGGTTCAGGAACCGGTACACCAGCCCCACCAGGCCCTTCACCAGGAGCGGCGGAGTCATCTTTGCCGGCGACGAGTACGGGGAGGGCGTGTGCTGGAGGATGGGCGCGGCCGCAGCCGGCAAGACCATGGAGTGGGAGATCAAGGGTAGGATATGGGTCACCTACTGGCCAAACAAGAAGAGGACGCTGCATACGGAGACCAGGAGGCTGGAGTTCAGAGAGCTGCTGCACCTCACCATTGGAGAGTAGTAGAAATAATAAAACTATGGAGATCTCGTACTGATAAAATGGTCGCCGTCAGGAATATTTACTGATCATATGCAAACAATAAATAAATAGGGAGTATGTTTTTTTCACTATCATGGTGATAATATGCTAGCACTCGACTGAGAAGTGAAAAGTAAAGCAGTAAAGGACCAGGGACTCACATTGTGATCTGAAGATGTGCCCATAGCTCACTTGTTCATTTCTACTGAACTAGTGAAAAACATGATACGGAGTCAACAGTATATTCAATTAAGGGATTTGGGTGTTCAAAAGAAGTTATGGGATTTGAACTTTCAGCTCGAACTATTTTCTTTTCCTGTCGCCACAAGCCTACAGCCAGGCTTCCCACCAAGAGGCCACCCCCGGTGTATTGCACCGTCAGTAGCCCCAAGCGTGACTAGAGTTGGAGTATTTTGATATTTGAAAATGAGAACCCAAGCGGGCTCTTTCTGTTTTGACGATAATCGTGGCCTATCTCTGTGAGCCCGGCTCCGGGCGTAAAAAACGCAAAGAAGAAAAGGGAGCTACTATACCCTGCCGCGTAAAAAACGCACAGAAAAAAGGGGCTACTCTACGTGATCGCACCAAAGAAACTAAGATTCAACCAAGTTCTTATGCGCCAAAAAAGGCTAAAAGCCCACAAAAAGAAGAGGCTACTCTACCCGGTCGCGCCAAAAATGCACACAAAAAGGAGCTACTGTACGCGGTCGTGCCAAAGAAACTAAGATTCAACCAAGTTCTTATACTCCAAAACAGCACACAAAAGGAAGGGGCTACTCTACCCGATAGCGTGGATTGTCCCCTTCCTTTAGTTTGCAGGTGCGACGTGATACAGCTGGTGTCTTAGACTCTCATGGGAAGGCAAGGCTACGGCTCCACCGAGAAGAACTTCCCGTCACGCATGTCGCTG
>NC_041387.1:461553261-461567142 GCF_002162155.2 Triticum dicoccoides | reverse complement strand
GTACGTGAGCAGGTCGACGGAGAACCGCGTGCTGGAAGTCGGCACCGACAAGGGCATTGACATGACGCCCGCTGCCACTTCGGCGTCGATCGGCATCACCGTGTCGGCACACGAGACGGTGACCAGGAGCATGAAGCCCTGGAAATTCGAGCACTCAGTGCATGAGACGGCGATAAAACTTATATCTTTTTGTCATGGCATTTTTATTGTTTTCCACATGGCATTTTTTTTTCCACATTTTCAAAAGCATTTTAAATACCAAAAAAGGCTTTTTTTTGAAAAAGGTGTGTATTATATTAAATAATCAACATAGGTTCATTACAATCATCATTGACCAATCGCAACACGCAGGCTGGAACTGAACCGATCAACACACCCTTACTCACACCACTCCTACCAAAACTAGCGAGAGCGTGGGCAACCCTATTGGCATTTCTAGAGATCTTAGCAATAGTAAAAATCAGGGAGTTGGCCCAGCAAACTCTGAATTTCCCTACACAAGCTACCAATGGGAGATCTATTAAAGTCCTTTGAAGAAATTTGTTGGATGACATTCACACAGTCGCTCTCAATAACTACTGGCCGGTCTATGAACTGCATGGTATCTCGGATTCCTTCAAGACAGGCTTCAGCTTCGGCCGCCTCAGCACTAGCGCAGTTAGTGATTGTGTTCCAAGCAGATCCAATCACCGCCCCATTTGTATCTCGTAGAACAGCCCCCCAAGCTCCATGGTTTGTCTCCTGAATAAAGCTTGCATCAACATTTAGTTTGAGCCAACCTGAGTTAGGTCTGGCCCATTGATAATCTGCAACTCTCTGTTTAGTCTCACGGAATGAAATGTCTGGCATCACTTTTTCTTTTCCTTTAAAGTCAGGTAGCGACTGTCCCGCTCTGATCGCCGCATAGGAGCTAGCATAACTTTCTAGGAATTCTGCTGATGCCTTTATTGTATCTTTCCCGTCACCAAATATAATGTTATTTCTAAGGTGCCATGCTCGCCACCAGATGAAAAGGAGGTGTGTACGCTCCTCCTCATTCGCCTTATCAAGAGTTAGAAGGACCCACTCACGCCCCGTACATGTGAGATCAGTGTCCCGGAGAAGGTTCCAGACCTCACGCATGGTGTCACGCAGGGCTTTAGCTTTTGTGCATCTCATGACTGCGTGATATCCATCTTCTGGTTCCATCCCACAGATAGAGCATGTAGGGAATAGCTCCAACCCTCTCTTATGTCTACTTGTCTGGACTCCGAGTGATTCCGTCGCCAGTCGCCACCCAAAATTTCTAATCTTGGGAGGAACATTTGCTTTCCAAAGCACGCTCCAAATCTTTCTTTCTCTAGTTGGCGTCGTACTGCTTTGTCCCAAATCTCGATTCGCCTCCTTGTCATTAACGGCTAGCCTGTACGCACTGCGAACCGAAAAGACACTTGAGCGTTCAAAGTGCCATGCTATAAAATCCTCAGAGGTAGACCGTGGGAGGCGAATTTTTAGCACTTCGTCAACATCATGAGGTAGTAATATTTTCCTAATCAGTTCCTCATTCCATGTCCTTGTCACTGGATCGATCAGCTCGAAGACCCACTTTATCCTAGTATGAGATTGTTTCCTAGTGATTTTTAAATTTCCCCTTGGGATCCAATTATCTCTCCACACTCTGACTTTATCACCTACACCAATCCTCCAAACGATGCCTTTCTTAAGGAGATCCAAACCATGACAGATTCCTTGCCAGCACGGTGACGCGTTCTGGATAAAAGCAGTATCAGCAGGATTGCCACGTGGGTAATATTTTGCCTTTAGCAGTCTCGCACATAAGCTGTCCGGAAATTGGATAAGCCGCCAAGCCTGCTTCGCCAGGAGGGCTTGATTAAATAAGCGGAGGTCCCGGAATCCCATACCCCCTTCTCTTTTGGCATTAGCAACTTATCCCAGGCAAGCCAGTGTATCTTCCTTCTATCATTTTCGTCCCCCCACCAAAAGTTTCTGGTGATCTGTGACAGCTCCTCACACAGGCCTGCAGAAAATTTGAACACACTCATGGCATAGGTAGATAGTGCCTGGAGTACCGATTTTATGAGGCTCTCCTTAGCCGCATTGGATAAATATCTCTCACACCAATCCGTACATCTCTTCAATGAACGCTCTTTAATGGGCTGAAATTTACCATTCTTCATCCTTCCTTCAGGGACCGACAGTCCCAGATACTTTTCTTTAAAATCAATTTTCTGAACACCCAGGATCTGAGCCACTCTCTTTCCTTCCTCCTTACTACAGGATTTGCCAAGCATGATAGAGCATTTACTAGGACTTAACAGTTGACCCGTAGCCTTTTCATACCTCGTTAGTACATTCTTAATTCTCGAGGCTTGGTCCTGATTCGCCTTAAAGAATAACAAGCTATCATCCGCGAATAGTAAGTGAGAAATGCCAGGCGCCCCTCTGCAGATTTTGAACTCCTGAATATGACCGGTGTTGATCTCCGATTGTAGCAGAGTAGAGAGACCATCGGCGACGAGCAGGAATAGGTAAGGAGAATACGGGTCACCTTGACGCAGGCCCCGAGAAGGCGAAAAGGACTGGAGGATAGTCCCGTTCATTCTCACAGCATACCTGATTGACGTCACACAACTCATCGTCCAACTGATCCATTGGTCTACAAAGCCAAATTTCCACAGAACCCCCTCAAGGTAGTTCCAGTCCACACGATCATACGCTTTTGTCAGATCTAATTTGTAAGCGCAAAACGATCCTTTGGCATCACAGGACTTTTGCATGGTATTTATACACTCAAAGGCTATTAAGGCGTTATCCGTAATCATCCTCCCAGGAATGAATGCACTTTGGGTGGGGGATATAATATCCTCGAGGAAAGGTCTAAGGCGATTTACCAGACACTTAGCGATGATTTTATAAACAACATTGCATAAACTTATTGGTCTAAAATCCTTCAAATTAACTGGATCTTTCTTCTTTGGAATAAGGACAATAACTGTATCATTCACCCCATCCGGCATAACTCCATCCGAAATTTTTTTCTTTACAGCCCGAATAATATCATCTTTTAATGTAGCCCAGTGTCTCTGGAAAAAACGAGCCGGGAAGCCATCTGCCCCAGGTGCTTTTAGTGGCCCGATTTGGAATAAAGCATTTGCAATCTCATCATCGGTGAATTCTTTACATAACGTATCATTCATAGCAGCATTAACCCGGCCTTGGACATGGTCAAGAATAATCTTAGGTTCGATCTGATTATCTTTGGTGAAGAGCTCCTGGAAAAAACTTGTGGCCATGTCTTCCAAATCCTCTTTTTTGTCAATAATGTTACCCGCCTCATCTTGAAGCTTCCGGATAGAGTTTTTCTTTGCGCGCCAGGTAGCTTTTCGATGAAAATAATTTGTATTTCGATCATCCTCCTTCAACCACTCCACTCTTGATCTTTGCCGCCAAGCAATCTCTTCTTTATCTTGTAGGTCATCTAGTTCCTTTCTTAGCCGCTTTCGCTCAGAATTACCAAAACTGTCATTACGGTGACTGATAGCCTGAATTTTATTCTGAAGGTCCTTTATTTTCTTTGTGATAGAACCAAAATTCCTTTTGCTCCAGTCGTGAATAGAGCTCATCACACCTGATAGGTTTGCTGTAATATCTCCTAAATCTCTGGCTGGTCGATGCTTTGACCAAGCCAACTCAACTTCTTCAGTTAATTTGTTATCCTTTTCCCAGAAAGCTTCATATCTACGCTGTTGACTGACTGGATGGTGTACAGGTTGCTGCACACAGCACACCTCAATGGGGCAATGATCTGAAGCTGTACTAACTATGTGGTTAACCTGATAGTTTGGGAAGATATTCATCCATTCTGGGTTCTCCACCGCCCTATCAAGTCTAACTTTAACATTACGATCGCCTTCTTGGCCATTGTCGAAAGTCCACGGCGCCCCTAAGAAACCTAAGTCATGAAGATCACAGTGGGATAGGATTTCTCTAAAATCAAACATTTGTTTTTTATTTCTACACGTTCTAGAATAATGTTCTTCCTGCCACATACACTCATTGAAATCGCCTGCCATCAGCCATGGTCCCGGCGAGGTTAAGTTTTTCATTTTACGCATTAGATCCCACATAAGATGGCGCAAGTGTGTACGAGGCTCTCCATAAACAAAAGTGCATCTCCACTTTATTCCAGAGGGCATATTACAAATGAATACATCAATAATTCTCTCGCCTAGCTTAAAGAGCTCAACATCGACACTTTCATCCCAGAACAAAGCTAGGCCACCCCCTTTGCCTTCTTCTATATAGGAAACTACATTATGGAGGCCTAGCCTCCATCTAAGACCTTCTACAAACCTTTTATTTTGACGAGTTTCAGAAAGAAACAAAAATTTTGGATGCTGAGCATGCACAAGCCTCACCAATTCTTGAACTTTCCGGGGTTGGCCCAAGCCCCGGCAGTTCCAACAAAGTATCGTCATGGCTCCTGACAGGCACGCTCATCCGCGCCTGTCAGTTGACCAGCGGCCCCATGGCTGGTTGCCTCCGATTTCTTGGCGTCCTCCTTCCTGGTCTCCTCCTCCAGCGACACCGAGGGTGATCCTCTGCTCTTTTTGCTGCTCTCAAAACTGAACTTTGGCAGGTTGTTCTCATCATCCAGAATCATTGGAGCTCGGTCCTCTCTGCTGCGCTTACCAAGAACTTGATTCTTCCGGCGGTATACGCAGGCAGCGCTGTTGGTGTCATCTGGACCATAAAGCTCACGGCAAATAGAGCTGTCACTCCTGCCATATTCGCGGATCGGGGAGTAGGCCACCGCTGCCTGCACTGGCCCATCAGTAGCACCCCCAGCAGATGGATGCAGCACCAACTGCTGAATTGCAGCGACCCCCATCACCTCATTTGCTGGTGTGGTCACGAGGCCATCAACACCCCCTGGATGAACGGGGGCATCAGAAGGCATGTTGGCTTCACGACCAGCAGCAAGGCCAGCAGTATGCTTGGCCACTCCGGCCCTTATAGCTGCAGCCAGTCGTCCCAACCCTGGGTTCCTTTTGGCCGCCTGGAAGAGGGGCTTCCCACGCCCATTGCTGCTAGCCCTGGAATGTTCAGAACGGGCACGCTGATTCCAGACTGTCTTCGACTTTACTTGTTGTTCTGGATTCACCTGCACAGGAATGTTAGCTATCCCGTGTACTCTGTCCGCTGCAACCTCTTCATTGGCCTTGAGGTTCTCCACAGCAGCAACCACCCCTTTCACGACAGCCTTGATCATGGGGTCCGTTGTCGTCCGCTCATCATTGTCGGTGGCCATCAGATTGGTGCCCAACTTTTCCGTATCCCCTGCTTTCTTCCCGTTTCTATCTTCTGCATCGATCACAAGAGCCCGGGAAGGAAGCCTACCAAACTGGAGGTTGCGCTTGGCACTGCTCACCTCCCCTGGCATATAGAAGCTCCTGTGCTCGAACATCTTGTATGGCAAGGCACGCTGCTCCGTAGAGAACCGCCCTATCTTCTCCTCTTCTATTATCAGACATGATTTCTCTGTGTGCCCAATGATGCCACAATAAAAACAAAAGTGGGGAACACGCTCATACTTTACAGGGCATCTTTTAACATCTTTTCCGTCCTTGCCTTCAATCTTTATCCACCTCCTAAGCGGTTCAACCACCTTGTGCTCGATCCGGATGCGGAGGAACTGATCTAAGATGCGGCCATTATTGTTGGTGTGGACCAACCGCACCTTTCCCAGCTTCTTGCCCGCTTGCTCGCAGAGGGTATCGTCCATCATGATGAACGGCGGGAGTTTGTAGATGCGAGCCCACATGGGCAGGATGTCGACGGGGACCTCCGCAGCCGCCCTCATACCATCATGCGCCGCCACCAGCAAGGCGTCGTTGTCATGGATCCACGGGCCACCCCGTAGGATGTGGAGATAGTCACCTTCATGCTGCAGTTCAATGATGAACCGGTTGCCCGGCATCGGCTTCTCTGTCATGTCCCCACGCAGCTTCCAGACCCGCCTCATAGTGGTGAACAGAGCATTTGGGCTTTACACCCTGGTTGTCAGGTACACAGCGACAATGAGCCACTTACAGAAATTCTTGGCGGCCTCCTTGAAGTCCACTACCAGAGCATTGTCATCCTCATCCAGCAGGCTCAACTTTCCCAACGCCTCCTCCGGGGCTAGCAGCGGCGTCGGTCGGCCCCCCTTCTCCACCGCCACAACTTCTTCTCTCTCCCGACGGACAGCCGAGGACATGGTCTCAGCTCCATGCCCCTCCTTCATGTGCTCCTTGCCAGGCCGCTGTACAAAGGGGGTGATGTTTTCCCCTCCACCGCTCCTGATCTCGCTCTTCTCCTCAGCAGCGTTCTTCTTTGGATGGGTTGCAGGTGCCATGGCGCTCACAACTACAAAGGAAGAAGATGCGATTTTCTTCTGGAGGCTGGCTCCCCTTCTTCTACACCTTATATGGATCGTCTTCTCCAATCTTCCTTCCCCGGAGGTAGCCCAACCAGGCCGGAATCCGAATATTGCTCTCCTGATTTCCTCACCGGATTCTACTGTATCATTCCTTTTCAGTCGTCCAAATCCCTCCCTGCTCTCTGTCACCTCCCAAAAATCTTTCGATGATCGCTGAGAAAGGAAACTACCAGGCCTGGTCTCTTTCCTATTCCCCGCACCACCAATCGGGGCCTTCCCAGTTTCTCCGGTGGCCTTCCATCCCCGACTTTCTACAATTTTAGGAATGGCAAACAAATCTCGTACCTTTGCTGGTTTCCTCTTCTGCTCGCAGGGCTCCATTACCGGCGCACAGGTCTGCCCCGTAATCACAGGGATGATCTGGATCTTCTTCACTAGTGCCTCCTCTTGGTCCTCCTTCTCCTGGGATCTCCCTTCCTCCTTGCTCCGATTCCCCAACCCGCCTTCAAGGCTCTCCCACGCCATGTTCTTCAGATCTGCGACCATCGGCTCCAGCTTGCCTTCTACATAATATTTTGGTCGCCGGAATATCACACCTTCCTTTCTCGCTTTCGCTGTAATGGCACGCCATCTTCGCTTGAGGTCGTCCACATCCAGCAGTGAGATGTGGTTCCCCGTGCTCCTCCCCTCAACAGCGCACTCTCCCTTTGGACAGCCGCTCCCCTTCTCCAAGGATCTCCCGGCGGCGAGATCCGCCAGAGGTACCTCCGCCGCCATGGGCGCCTCTCCCCTAATTTCGCCCCACTTTTTATATAAAGCAACCACCAGAGCCAAGGTTCCCCGTGCCCTGCCTACGTACCTTTTTCTACGGAAGACGTGCCTCCTCCCCCGTGCCGCTCCCGCGAGTGGCCCGGGCGGAACCCTAGATCGCCGCCGCCGCTCCCCTTCCTCGCCTTCCTTCTCCCTCGCCGCCGTTGGGCAAAGCCCGCGCGTGCGTCGGCGACGACGGGGCTCCCTTCCCCCTCGCGAGGCTCCTGGGCGGCGCGGGCCGGCCGGCCCTCACGGCGGCGCTCGGCTCGGCGACAGGTCGGGCCGGCGCAGGATCTGGGCGGGGCTCCCCTGCTTGGTGGCGCTGGGGCGCTGGCGGCGGCGTGGTCTGCGCGGGGCGGCGAGCGCGTGGGCTCCTCCTCATCCCGATCTGATGGCGCCGCGGTGGCGCTGGCGCTCGGGCATGCGGCGGGGTACGCGAGGATGGTCGGCGCACGTCTTCCTCCCCGATCTGATGGCTCCATGGTGGAGCCAGTGCTTGGGCGGTTGGCTTCGGCAAGCGGTGGCGGGTGCTAGGATCTCGGCGGCGCTCCGGCGTGTGCAGGCGGCGGCGGTCCCTGTGCTCGGTCGGCGGCTCCGCCTCTGACCCGGACGGCGCCGGGGATGGTGGCGGCCCGGCATGGCCGGCGATCTGGATGCGGTGGTGCCGGCGGCTCGCTGATATGCCGGTACTCCAGGGTCTGCCTAGTGGTGTTGGTGGTGACGGCGGCCCGAGCACGAGAGTTGGATCCCTTCGAACTGATCTGGTTGAAAACTTGCCTTCGGCTCCTGCTAAGGCCGGTGGTGGCGGCGCTATCTGCGTCGTTCCCTTCTTGAAGGCATCGCCATGGAGAAGTTTAAGGCCACTCTTTGCTACCTCCGAGGGAAACCCTAGACCGGATGATCGAATGACGGCGGTGCTCTGGTGTCGTTCCTCCCTTGGGGGCGTCATTCTTGGAGGTACACACGTGATCGAGGGACCAGAGGACAGATTCTTTGGTGGAGCGGTGCTTCATCCTACACACTGATGGCGACGGATCTTGATGGCGTGGCGCAGTGCAAATTCGGAGTTCGCTGTGGGAGGATGGACTCGCGCAGGAGGACGACGTTGTCGGGCGTCGTGGTGGCGTCGATGGCAGAGAGACCTGTCATGGTACATGCAATAGTACAACTCTGAAGATGGTTGATGGCAGGTGGCTACGGCGGCCTCATACCCGGCACGCGTCCTGGTTGAGGAGAGCGCCGGACTGGTAGGTGCCCCATACCCGGCAGGCGTCCTGGTTGGGACCTCAGGTCTTAGATGTTTAGGTTTGGCTGCGATGTCTGTTTGGTATTAGGCCCAGACTATCTGCGCTCCTTTATCAATTGGATAGGTGTAGCGATAGTTGTTGCTTAGAGCGTGGCTTTAGTCTTGCTGTTGTATGGCTTTGTAAGGTCTTGTGAGAATAATTAATAAATTGGCCGTATGCATCGCCCAGATGCAGAAGCCAGGGTTCATCCTCCTTTTCTAAAAAAACTAAAGCCAAGGTTCAACAAGGTTCACGTCGCACACAACGCACACACACACAAGGTAGCACAACAGGTTCTACTAAAGGCACAGCTCAACAAGCCCAAGATAAAAGAAAGAAAAAAACAAACATGCGGCACAAATGGTACATGCGTCACACGCAGCACCAAAGTCTAGTCTGGCTTGGGCGGTGGAGGAGGGAGCGGCAGTGCCAAGCGGAGAGCCATCACGCGAAGATTGTTGATGAGGATGTCGATGGCGTCTCGGTCCTGAGCGCGGCTAAGCGGCCGCCAAAACTACAAATAACTAGACATTTTGTAGATAGCATCAGTAGCACGTCGTAGGGGAACCCGTTGGATGACAAGTTTATTACAGACCGTCCACAGCGTCCAGACTAGGACCCCGATAGCCAGCCACCTAATGTGACAAAGCGAAGGCGGGAGGCTAGGATTTCTGCGAATAGGACGGGAAAGTTGGTGTTGCACCAAGTACCACCAACCACCCCCCGAAAGTAGCTCGAAAGGAACTGAGCAGAGGTACATGTGAAGAAGATGTGGTTTGAGTCCTCCATTTTCGCACATAGAGGGCACATCCCATCTCTAGGTCCGCTCCGCTTTAGTACCTCCACCCCTAAAAATATCTGGCTACGGATCCATTGCCACAAGAAGATCCTAATCATCAGAGGTAGTCTAATCTCCCAAAGCGTTGTGAGGGCCTCCGGGCTAGGTGTGGCCGCAATAGCCTGGTATAGAGACTTGGAGGAGAAACGGCCTGAGGGCTCCAGGCGCCAGGAGACATGATCCAACTTCTAGTCCATATCTGGTTCATATAGAGCAATGCACTCGACGAGTTCATGCTAGGCAGCAAGCTCCGGAGGCCGAAATGGCTGCTGGAATGCGAGGCGCCTTAAGTCAATAAGGCCACCTCGATAGAGATCCTAGGTTCCACAACGATGAAGAACAAGTCTGGAAATCTAGCCGCGAAAGGGGTATCCCCAACCCATCTATCAAACCAGAACAAGGTCGAAACACCAGGGCCGACCGAAATGGAGGTCCCAATGCGGAGGACTGCCAGCACTGGATGATAGACTGCCAGAACTAGGAGCCGCCGGATCGTTGGCAGAAGGCGAGCGGTTGGCTACAAAGGTATTTGCTCCGAATGATGTTGAGCCAGAGTCCACCCTCCCCATTCGCAATCCGCCACAGCCATCGGGTCAGCAGGGCGATATTCATGCACTTGAAGGACATAATCCCAAGCCCACCCCGGTCACACGGCTTGCAAATCCCAGGCCAACTCACCATGTGATATTTCTGTTTATCACCCTCGTCGGCCTCGAAGAATATTGACTGGTACTTGGTGATCTCATGGTGCAGGGTTTCATGGAGGCTATAGAAGCTCATCAAGAACAGAAGCAAGCTAGACAGAGAGGAGTTAATGAGCACTGTATGAGCCGCTTTGGACAACCATTTTCCTTGCCAAGGTTCGATCCAATGTTGGAGCTTGTCTACCATCGGTCATAGATCTGCCACTGTAAGGTGGAAGTCACTAATGGGTATCCCAAGGTAGGTAGTAGGGAAGGTACCCAGCTGGCAGTTAAGCCGGTCAGCGATACCCTGGCGTTCATCCTGAGAGTATCCCATCACCATCACAACGCTCTTGTCAAAGTTGATCTTGAGACCAGACATCTGCTGAAAGCATAAGAGGAATTTCACATTTGTGATGTCGGCCTCAGATCCTTTCACCATGATGATGGTGTCGTCAACATATTATAGGAGGGAGACCCCACCCCCTCCCATGAAGTGCGGCACTATGCCTCGGAGATGGCCGCGACCTTGGCCTTGTTAAGGATGGTAGCTAGGGCGTCCACCACCATGTTAAACAAAAAGGGGGAGGAGGGGTCCCTTTGCCTAACCCCACAGAGAGGTCGGAAGTAGGGCCCGGTTTTTCCATTAATGTTAACAGCAGTACACCCACAGGACACCATCTGCATGACACGAGTGACCCAACGGTCGTCTAAACCCTTGCGGAGTAAGACTTCCCGAAGGAAGGACCAACACACCGTGTCATAGGCTTTGTGGAAGTCAAGCTTCAAGAAGACCGCCTTCTAATGTTTGGCGCACACCTCATGAAGGACTTCATGGAAGACTAAGACCCAATCCAGGATATATCGGCCTTGGATGAAGGCCGACTGGAATATCAACATCATATCTATCTACAATCCCGTTCTTACTTTTTCAAAATGGCTGTGCTAGATATATCTCACACGACATTTGTTTTGATCATAGGTTTACCAAACTCCATGATGGCATGACATCAGGTTTTTGTTGTACGTGTGTTTGTTGTTGATCTACCGACATTCCACATCATTTTTTTCGGCTCGACATGCCCTGTACATAGTAAATGTTAGTCATTTGATCTTTTTGCATATCTATTTTTCTTTTGTTTTGTCAGTTACTGAGTTCATGGCATTGTTACACAAAGATTTTTATAAAGAGCATCATGACACACACCTCCGTTTGAGTATTTTTGTAGTAGCGGCAATAATGGGCAACTTGAGTTCAACTGTTCCATATCCATTGTTGTGTTTCCCACGCGGCATTTGGAAACGGTCGATTGTTTAACCCTTGATCCATGGTTTTCTTTTTCTTCGCCCCCACACTAAAACGTTTGCCTGCTTTTCACCTGCACGAATTTGTTTTACATAAGACGCAAATAGAGAAGATGTGTGTATGCCATGGCATTTTGTATTTCAAAAGCATGGCTGTATTCTTCTCTTTTTCTCCAAAACATTAGCATCCCTCTTTCGAATTTCATGTCTACGAGGATTTTTTTATAAAATATCAGATGAGAGTTTTTAGTAGCAGACACATGACAGTTTTCAATGTGATTTTCTTCTAAGAGCCACTCAAATGGCAGCTTTCGGCACTCACATTACATCAGCACTGACATGGCAGTTTAGTAGGTTTCTTATCAATGCTCACATGACATTTTTTTAGCAGCACTCATTATGATTTTTTGTTATAAATTGGTTGTCCGTAGTCTTGCATGCACATTCCCCCCTGTTTTCTTGGTATTTTTTAGTGAGATTTTGCATGGACTGCTTGGCATGCTAGTTATGAGTGATCTAGGATGGCATTTTCAGCTGTAATCACATGGCGTCTTTACTACTACTCACTTGGCATTTTCAGCAGCTTCCATGTTGCAGTTTTTTTAGTGGGTCTACCATGGCTTTGGCTTTGGCTTATTAGATGTATCTAGGATGGCATTTTTAGCAGCAATCCCATGGCTATTTTATTACTTTTCATTTGGCATCAACATCGGCTTTAAGGTGTCAGTTTTATAGTTGGATGCGATGGCCTTTTTTTATAGTTTGTTCCTATGTGGCAGCCTTTTCAGTTTGAATGATTTTTGTACAACAAGTCATGGCAGTTCTAGTGGATATGACATGGCACTTTCCCCCCTGTTTTCTTGGCATTTTTAGTGGGGCTATGCATGGATTGCTTGGCATGTTAGTTTTCAGTGGATCTAGGATGGCATTTTCAGCCGTGATCACATGGCACTACTACTCACTTGGGATTTTCAGCAGTTTTCATGTGGCAGTTTTTTCTATAAACATTGTTGATTTACACATCCAGTCATGGAGCTCGTTCTTATGGCATGTCATTTTTTTACATGTGATTTTGAACTACGATGTAGCTTTGGTTCTTCCACTTGTCTTTTTAACATGGAAATTGTAGCAAGTTTCTCTACTATGGTTCGTAAATCACAAGTTTTCTTGATAGGTAGGCTGTTTTTTGCACATGGGTTTTAGGGTGACATACAAGGTTGGGGTGGGGGTGAGGAGGGGGCGAGAAGGGCATGTAGTTCAGATCTTACCTCATTTTCTCTCATATGTGCTTGAATGGACGC
The DNA here is from genome assembly GCF_002162155.2 of Triticum dicoccoides. Lineage (NCBI taxonomy): Eukaryota > Viridiplantae > Streptophyta > Magnoliopsida > Poales > Poaceae > Triticum > Triticum dicoccoides. The sequence goes on along the minus strand of NC_041387.1, from coordinate 461,554,498 downwards.
CTCCTTGCTTCCCCATGGCAGTTTCTTGGTCGAATTCTAGGCAAGGCTCATTGGAGGCGATGGGGTGATGGAGGAGAGGGGAATGTGTAGGAGACAGAGACGATGGAGGCGACGGGGTGGTGGAGGAGTGGGTTTAATGGGGTTTTCTGACAGTCTAGGCTTCTGGTGATGTGGATGTTTGCCAGGGTTCATTATTGGCGGCGAATGATTTCGTTAGCTGGGGAGCTCCTCCCAGGAGGTTGTTTGGTTCGTTGGGACCACCTCCCAGGGCGTACAGTCGCTATATATTTGCGTTCAAAAAAAATTCCGAATCTTCATGTAAATCCACGGGAATGTTAACGCCCACACGTGTGGGCGTTAGCCAACTCACCCACACGCCTCCATCACCGTTCAGTAACTTCTGCACGAATCTTGGCACGAATTAGCTGATTTTGTATGCCACGTAGAACAACTCGTGTGTGTGGTGTGTCAGAGAGGTCGCCCACACATCTGTTTTACCACACGGAGGGGCCGGTGTGTGGGCGTTTAGCAGTTCGCCCACACACCAGTTTCAGTCACGCACAAGGGCTGGTGTGTGGGCAGTTTGCCATCTCGCCCACACGCCCGCCTCCTCTCCCACACCCAAGCTACCAGTTGCCATGCGTTTTGCAGTGTACATGGCAACTGCCCTAGTGTGATTGCAAACAGACGGCAACTCTTTTTTTACCCGAACATGTCAGTTGCCATATGTTTGGCATGGTACATGGCAAACTACCCTAGCGTGCACGCGAAATTTTTTTCTGTCATACATATGACACTTCTATGACGATAATTGTGACAAAACTCGGTATCATCATAGATGTGGTGGGCTCCTACTTCTATGACAAAAAATCATGACAGGAAATGGGCTTTTCGTTCTGGGCGGGCCAGAGACGCAGCTACATGACATTCTTTGGGCCGTCCATGACTGAAAAAACCGTGGTAGAAGCAAGGGGAGGAAAATTTCGGGGAGTTCCCGATTACGGTGGGAGGTTGGGGGCCGAGCGATGCGCGTTTCTCTCGTACACGTGCGCGCGTGTGTGCGAGGCATTGGCTCTAACTGAACCTGAGCGAGGCGTTGGGCTCTAACTGAACCCGAGCGATTGCACTGCAGGCTACGCGTTACTGAACCCGAGCGATCGATCGATGGCTGTTAACTGAACCCAATCGAGCGATTCCTTCGCTACTGCTGCTAACTGAAACCGATCGATTGGATGAA
>NC_041387.1:461551033-461553010 GCF_002162155.2 Triticum dicoccoides | reverse complement strand
GACCCCGTGCTGTGGAGGGTTGGATGAACAGTAGACGATGGAGGGGTGCCCGTGGAGGGGTGGTTGAACAGGACCCCGTGGTGTGGAGGGCTGGATGAACAGTAGACGGTGAAGGGGTGCCCGTGGAGGGGTGGTTGAACAGTAGACGGTGGAGTAGCGCGCGGTGGAGGCTGGATGAACAGGAGCCCGTGGACGCTGGAGGAGGTCGACGGTAGCACGTGGAGGCTGGAGGAGGTCAACGGTGGAGATGAACAGTATCCCGTGGAGTCCCGTTTTGCGGTACGCCACACCCTTCCCGATGAACAGGGCCTCCGTTTCGACCGTAGGAGGTCCGTTTCATCCGTTTTGCGGTACGCCACACGCCTCCCGATCAACAGGACCCCCGTTTCGACCGTAGGAGGTTCGTTTCCTCCGTTTTGCGGTACGCCACACCCCTCCCGATCAACAGGACCCCCATTTCAACCGTAGGAGGTCCGTTTCCTCCGTTTTGTGGTACGCCACACCCCTCCCGATGAACAGGATCCCGTTTCGAACGTGGCCGGTCGAACACAAGGCTGTTTCCCCCGTTCTGCGGTACGCTAGGCCTTGTTTCCATCGCCTGTTTTGTCCAAGCCCTCCCGATAAACACGACCACGCATTCCGTTCCGACCCAGCCGGTTGGCTCCCATGCGTTCCGTTGCCTCCCGATGAACACGACGCATTCCGTTGCCTCCCCATGAAGAAGACGCATTTCGTTGCCTCCCCATGAACACGACGCATTCCGTTGCCTCACCATGAACACGATGATGAAGCTGTTTCTCCGTTTCGACCCAGCCACGTACACGAGCCCTCGTCGTACGTATGCGCGAGTAGGCATTCGAGACCCTGCTCGTATGTACACATACGTGGCCGTATTTTCTTTCTTGCACCCTGGCCACTGTACGCACGTGTACATGCTACGTGCGTGCCTCTACTACGACACGTACGTGCCTCTACTGCGACACGTGCGCGCCTCTACATTGACCAGTATATATGTACATGCACGTTCGCAACTAGAATGACAACGCTACGTACACTTCGACCAGGTGGGTCCCGACTATCAGGCACTTCCTTGCATGCGAAGATGCAGCTGGTGGGTCCCAGCAGTCAGGGGGACAAATCATTTTTTTTGCCCGGACGCACTTCCTTGCGTGCGAAGATGTAGCCGGTGGGTCCCAACAGTCAGGGGGGCGAATCATATTTTTTTGCCCGAACGCACTTCCTTGCGTGCGAAGGTGTAGCTGGTGGGTCCCAGCAGTCAGGGGGGCGAATCGTTTTTTTGCACGGACGCACTTCCTTGCATGCGAAGATGAAGCTGATGGGTCCCAGCAGTCAGGGGGAAACGTTTTTCCGCGAAATACAGTGGCCCGTTCGGTGGGTCCCAGCTGTTAGGTGGAGGAATCATTATTTTCCGCATAATAAGGAGGCACTTCCTTGCTGCGGCCGTGGACCCAACTGTCAGCCTCTCCACGTACAGTCCACGTCCGATGGAAGTCGTTCCTTGACCACGTTGACCAGGCCGCGCCAAGAGCACCACGGCGGCAGACGACGGTGAGGCCTAGGAAGGGGACGACACGGAGCCAGGGAAGACACGACAGTGGAAGCCCGCGCGGAGAGGAGTACGAGGGTTCACTGGTTCGGCTGCGGTGTGAGGCTGCCGTCACCGCAGGGCCTGGCCAGTGGTGGGAATAGTAGGGGCGGTGAGGCCTCCGCGGCAGCACAGCCGGCCACGGGAGGCGGGAGCATGCGGCACGACCGGCGCTGCTTTGGGCGGCTGAGCAAGAAGACTAGAGGTTGAAGAAGCACTACGGCCGTTGGATGGACATCGTACGGTCACTGGAGCTAGAATCGTTCATATTGACTAAGTTGACAAAGCCCTCCGTCCCCGTCAACTTAGTTGGCCCACAAGTCATCCTCCCACTATGGTGGGTCACAGCTAGCGGGGGGGGGGGTATTCAT
>NC_041387.1:461545082-461550855 GCF_002162155.2 Triticum dicoccoides | reverse complement strand
TATTCATTTTTTTTGTGCGTAATAAGGAGGCACTTTCTTGCGTGCGAAGATAAAGCTGGTGGGTCCGACATTTCAGCGGGGGGAACATTTTTTTTCGCGAAATACAGAGGCCCTTCCGGTGGGTCCCAGCTGTCAGGTGGAGGAATCATTATTTTGCGCGTATAGTCCACGGCCGATTGATGTCGTTCGTTGACCACGTTGACCAGGCCGCGCCGAGAGCACCATGGCGGTGGACGACAGCGAGGCCTAGGAAGGGAACGACACGAAGCCGGGGAAGACTCGACAATGGTTGCCCACGCGATGGGGAGTACGAGGATTTACTGGTCCAACTGCCGTCACCGGAAAATAACAGGAGGTGTGGGTGAGTAGAGGAATGGCCTGGCCAGCAATGAAGTAGGATGGGGTGGTGCGGCTTGTGCGGCAGCACAACCGACCACGGGAGGCTAGAGCAGGCAGTCCCACTGGAGCTGGTTTGGGCAGCTGGAGCAAGAAGATTAGATATTGAAGAAGCAGCACGGCCGTTGGATTAACATCCAACAGTCACTGTTGCTAGAATTGTTTGTGTACTAAGTTGACAAAGCCAAATTACACGTCAACCTAGTAGACCCACAAGTCATTCTCCAAATCTGTCCCAAACAGCATACAACCCGAAATTTCTAGCCAGATTCAAATTAATTTTAAATCCAAATATACCTTAATTTAAATTCAATGAAATTTTACCCGCACAAAAACAATGAAATTTAAAATATCAAAATCCGAAAGGAAACAGTATTTTGGAACTAATTGCCTGTTTGTTGTATTTTTCATTTTACATCCCATTTATTATTACTTATAGCCCATTTCTTATTACTTATAGCCCATTTTCTGGGCAAAATGCATCCCTCCTCGTCTTGAAAGATTTCCGGCCCAACAGGGCGTAGAAAAGCAAGTAGGCCTATGTTGGTTATTCTGCAAAAAACAAAATAGCTGGCTAGCCATTTTTCAGAAAGGAAAAAAACAAACTGGGCTGGTCATGTGCTAAACATATGAAATAAAAGCCTGGGCTAGACGGGCCACGGGTCCCGCACAACCCAGTTGATACCCTTCTCCGTCCCAAAAAAACAAAAATTACTGCGCGCGCTGCTGGGTCCCTACTGTCATCCTCACCATGTATAATCATCTCCTTATTCCTCTCGGTTGTTGACCATGTTGACAACACCGGAGGGAGGCGCCATAGCGAGCGAACCAAGGCGGAGGACGATGGTGAGGCCTCAGACAAGAACGAATAGGAGCCGGGGAAGATCACAGCCAGCCGTGGGAGGCGGGAGCAGGCGGTCCCGCCGGCGCTGGTTTGGCTTTGGCGGCTCGAGGAAGAAGAGACTGAAGAAACGCGACAGACGTTGAATGTCAATCCAACGGTTAAGGTTGGCACAGTCGTTTGTTGACTAAGCGGACACCAAGTAGCATACTTTTTTATATATAGGAAGAAAACTGCGAGGAAAATGTGTTCGTCTGCCGTCCTCCTCACAGGGAACGTTTGCCACATAAGTGACTAGCACCCTTGGTTTTCAACCGAGAGGTCTTGGGTTCGAGTCCTAGGAACTCTCAATTTTGTCCTCCTTCCTTCCTCGCAAAAAAGGGAAAGAAAATCAAAGACTTGGGAAGGCGTACAGAACAAGCTAGTGTACCAGTAAAGAGACGTTGCCGAGTTTTAGAGAAAAGAAAGACGTGCTCCTGTAGCTGGTTCAAATCCAAACCTAGACTATGACTATATATGGTGCTATGCTACTTTGCAAGTAATGAAACTGACATATCCAACATTCTCTTCTCCTCTTCTCTACTTACTCTGCCTAGCATTAGAAGCTCTGGCCGCAGCAACCATGTCCGCTGGCTGCTCATCCACCTGCTCTTCAGCAGGCAACAACCAGATATGCGCCAAGTCACCACCCGTACCATCACATGTGGGTCTCATCACACCCCTGCCGGCACGCGCACCGCAGCCGATTGCTCATTGCAACCCGCTGCCGTTGGTGTGGGGCCACTGCTGCAAATCACGCAGAGTCATCCATCGCATCTCAACCACAATCCGCAACCCTGGCCGAGTCTTCTACAAATGCCCGAATCATGGGGTAACAATATGTTTAAGTGTTGTTCTGCTGCTTTCAGTTGCTGATTTTTTTAATAGTTTGGTTGATGGTTTTCCAATTTGATTCGTGTAGAAAAGGGAAGATTCGTGTGCTTTGTATTTCTGGGAAGTTGCTGATGTGGGGGAATGCAACTACGCTGATTATTTGGTTCGCCGAGGAATCCCAATACCAGCAGGTTGGGGTGTTGGACAAGTAACTAAAGGAACGGTAGAAGAGGAAGATGCAGAGCAGAAGGTTAAAGATGCAGTTCCTCTGATCATGGCCAAGCAACAGCTGTTGAACGGCCTTGACAGCAATGAGGAGATGAAAGAGCTTGTGAAGATAATGGGCAAAATCGATGTGCTCTGTAGGATGATTGTCTCTTTATTTGCAGTGTATGTAGCACTCGTGATGTATTCAGTGGCTACGACATGAGCACTTTGCTGAAACTAGTAATGAATGAAACCTGTGTAGCAGGCTGGGCGTAGTGTTGTGAACATCTAATGATTTCTATTAACGGAAATCAGGGGGTATCCCTTTTTGCTCATATAAATAAATAAATAGCAGAGGCCCTGTCGGGTCAGCTTTGTTCTCATTCGAAGACGTCGAGCAATTTGCAGTCCAACAACAAACTATGTCATCAAATTCAAGTTTCACAGCCAAATATGGGTACAACTAAACAACAATGTCATCATGTTTTAGTTGTCATACAATCACCAAACACAAATCAGCATACATAACAAGTGATGTTCTCACAACAAAATACTAAACAACATGTTCATCAGGTTTCAGTTGTCATAGCAAACAAAATTTCACATAGTAGATAAAAAACGTCTTCTGACAGGCAAATACGACAAAAGCAATGTAATCATCATCTGCAACAGCAGCGTCAACATCTTCGCCATGTGTATCAGTCTGAATCGTAATTCTCCATGGTGTCATCTTCTTCTTCGTACTCAACGTCCTCGAATGTTGGCTTCTTCTTGATCAACTCTTGTATGTCCATGACAGGCAATCTTTTTGCCGGTGTCATTGACGTGATGGTTCTCAAAGATATTAGGAACATCTGTGTTATCTTGTACATCAGGAGCAGTGTAAGCATCATCTTGTTGTGCAACTTCATTAAACGAATTCCTCTGCTCAAACCTTTGCAATACTCTCCAGTCATCGCTACGTGCAAATGTGTCTTCCAAGAAAAATATCTGTGTTGCTTGATTTGCCAAAATAAAAGGCTCGTTGGTCTGGTACGCCGCCTTGACATTGATGGATTTGAAATAATCATCAGCTCTGGGTTTTGCGATCCTGGAATACAGGTTATACCAACGATAGCACAACAGAACCACACATCAATGATCCTCGAAACTGGAGATATACTGCAACTGAACAATGTCTGTTATGTTAGCATGCATTTAAGTTGTCTCTTTGTCATACATATCCGTGCTCATGATGGCACTATTTTGTGTCTTCCTGCCTTCGTCTCGTGCAAGGGTGTTATAGCGCACATCTCCAACAACGCAAGATTCATAATGTCTTACCCAAGTATCAGGACCCATTGCTAGTGAGTAAAGGGCATCATCAACTGCCTGCCCATCTTCCCGCATCTTCTTAACCTACGGTTAGAAAATAGACAAGCTGATCATCTTATGTACTCAATATATTTAAAAAATTAACAGTGCACTTCAAAAGCTTACATGGTTCTTGAACCATTTCGCAAATCCTGCCATAACCAGTTTGTCAATGTTTCCTGGATTTTGCGGCAGTAACTCCTCTTTGTAGATGCTGCACAACATAGTGATCGTGTCAAACATCTAAATATATAAGAATGTGCTGCAAGTTTAGTAGATTTGGAGGCATGTTGTAAGGGATAACAAGCACTGGCCACATGCTATATGTGGCGCTCTGGTGGCCAAATGGGTTAAATCCATCTGAAGCTAAGCCAAGTTTAATGTTTCTCGGGTCAGCAGCAAACTCTTTGTGTTTATCATTGAAGCTTTTCCACTCACTACCATGAGATGGATGGCTCATTACATTCTGATCTCTGTACTCCTGGTTCCTAGAATGCCATAGTACATCCTCTCTTGTTTCAGCATCATGAAACAACCTCTGCAATCTTGGTGTAATTGGAAAATGTCTCAGAACATTATGAGGAATCCTCTTCACAACATCGCCATCTTTCCATCTTGATGATTTGCATTTCGGGCATTCACTTAAGTTGGCATAATCCTTCCAGAACAGAACACAGTTATTCTTACAACATGGATCATATCATATCCAATTCCAACTGCACGAAGGAAATTCTTCATTTTACTGTAGGTGTGTGGCAGCTCAGACGCATCTGGGAAAGATTTGCGGAAAGCAGCCAACATCGCATCGAATGATTTCTTGGTCATCCGCTCAGATGTCTTCACCTAAAGAAAGGTGACCATAGCTGAGAATATTGACAGGTTATTTCCTGGGGCGACAACAATGTTGCATTGTTCCAACATGCGGGCCCACCGTTTTTCTTCTGCAGGTGAAAGTTCACGGAATGCACAAGCATTTCGTAGCATTGTTTCAATGTTGGTCAAACTCACTGGCTCCGCCACTACCACCTCCTCCTCCTCTTCCACCTAAGCATCAGGTAGATCAAGATGGTGATCTGCTGCTTCCACGTAGTCAATAACATTGACGTTCACAGCTTCACCATGATGAACCCACCTAGTATATGTGACCGACATCCCATACAAGTATATATGATGTTGCACAGTTGACTGGGGTCTTGTAACTGAATTCATACAACTGCTACACGGGCAGAGCACATCTGATTTCGGACCACCGTACTCAGCTCTGATAAAGTTCATGATGTTTTCAACCCCCTCGACATATGCATCGGAGAATCTTTGAGCAGAAGTTATCCAAGTCCTGTCCATCTGTTAGACATACAAATTAGTTCTTCTACTAGATATTACAGGAAAAACATATATGCTTTTTTATGAAGTCCAGAAAAAAATACCTAGGTCGATGTCTAAAGCTATGGCAAGATATTTGGACGAGTAGATCTAAGTAACAAAATATATGTAAAGCTAATTCAGCAAACAAATTTGAGTGCTAAATTATGGCAGGCTGTTTCAGCAGTCAATGAGGCCGAGCACACAACCATCGAACTACCGAAGGCCATCGCAACAACAAAGATCGAGTATAAAACGGTATAGAGCTATTTCACCTAACAGATTGGCTACTAGACCATGGCAATCTACGTCACAATAAATATATGGTAGGATATTTTAATAACTAATCGGCCTTGGCATGCCATCTCAGCTAAGCAGATTGACTGCAGAACAGGGCAAGGAAGCTTCTTAAGCAGAGCATATTGACAGTAAACTACTTCGGCAAACAGTGAGATTAACAATGTCTATCAGCTAACATTCAACGCTACACCGACATGAACGGGGCCTCAGTCTAGAATGCGCGTACTGTGGGAGAAGCTGACCATCGTGCGTCTCCACACGAACGTCGCCAGCGGTGGCGGCGCTGACCGCAGTGCGCCTCCATAAGAATGTAGCCAGAGGTGGCGGCGCGGCTAGAGGACGACAGTCTACGAGAGCGTACTGTGGGAGCGAGAGGATCGCCGTGCGTCCCCTCGATGAACCGCGGCGCCAATGTATCGGCGCGGCGGGGAGGGCGGCTTT
>NC_041387.1:461537948-461544853 GCF_002162155.2 Triticum dicoccoides | reverse complement strand
GCGGTTGAATCGGATTCGGGGGGAATTTTTGTGTGTGTGGGGGGGGGGAGGATTTTCGCGCGGCGGGCGGGGGGAGTTTGGCGCATGGTCGGTTTCTCCAAGTGCAGTCCCACGTGTCAGTGAAGAGGCAAGCCGAAGCGCGTTCCGTTTGCGTGAGCTGTGTGCAGGACCGAACGTGTGTGGGGTGCAATGCGACCGCGACAGGAGTGCTGTGAGTGTACCGCCTTTTTTTCCTTTTAAACTAGGTGCTTCGCCCCCTAAAAAAAATTGTTGCTTCACGCGATCCATAGATACTACTACTAGTAATCCGGTAATCCTGACTAAAACGGCGTGGCCGGGTCTTTTCCCACACGATATGCTGGGAGGTTGGCTTAGTTGGTTTTTTAGGACGAGTAATGCTACACCTACGTAATCTCAGTTACGTAATTAATGTAATGTGAAACGTGTGAGCTGTTGATTGTAGATTGGGGGGAGGAAGGGGCCCACCACCAGGAAAATCAGGGGAGGAGAGAGAGAGGCACTTTACGTCAACCCTTTCGTAGGTTCCCGTAGATGTAGAAAGATGTGAAATGCGTGAATGTGTAGTGGGTGTACTATTGGAGTGCCTAAGGTAATTTGTGTATGTATAGACCCTATGTGTTTATTTTACTTCGCATGTTAGATTTGTCTCGGTTCAATAAAAAGCAGAGTTGGTGATGATGGTGTGCCTGTCATCCTGCAATATAGGCCGTCCGATCTATATCTAACGGATAGGAAGGAAACTATGACAATTTACCCGCACTCCTCTCCACATTTGCAGATAAGGCTTTCCCTCGTTCATCCTTTTCTCCCACAAGATCTTGATCTTCCGTGCAACGCACGGACATCTTGCTAGTACTCCTACAATATGTATATTATTGTGAAAGTTCATATACACCGGCCGAGATTAATGCAAACACGGCAGATTTTTATTACATTTCGAACTTTTATAGGACAGAAAAATAAAAGAAACCCGGCCCTAAACCTATTCTACGGCGGCGACCGACATCCTCCATCTGCGATCTCTATGTATGGGGGCGGGGTTCAAGACCCGTGAAGTGAAGGTGCGGTCTCCGGCGAGGAAGAGTAGAACACGGGATACGGACCGGCCAGTTGGCACACCATGCCTTGCCGCCTCCCATGCCCTACTCATCCTCGGAGGAGTCCCCGACCTCGGCGGTGCCGGATGTTGGACAGCGGCAAGTAGGACGCGTGGCTGACGGTGCTCCCGTCGTCGGCTACCAGCGTGGCCACCGCTTGTGCGGTCGCGTCCGCATCCGGCTACGCCGCTATTGCGTCGCGAGAGGCGACTTGAGCGAGGGCGGCGACCTCGAGCTTCATCCCCGAAGACAAGCTCTCCCGCAGAGCGTTCGCACTTGCGGTCATGGCGGATGTGGTGCCAGGTAGGAGGACGATGCGCTATGGTGTGGAGGTTAGCTGGGCGTTGCCACTTTAAGTAGCGCATTTCGGCAAGGCCAAGCATCCGGGAGCGTCATTAAGTCGCCGGAGTTGGTTCCTCGGGCACCGAGCCTCTTAACGATGACATACAAACAAACGGCATGAATGCGGGCAGCTGGCGCCGGCTGGGAACGCACCACGCGACGGCGCGAGGGACGAGGGTTTTGGTGTGCCAGGGTAGTCAGCTGCGGTCATGGCAACGTTGGAGATGCCCTTTGCTCACATGCGATCCCCGCATGTCATTGAAAAAGCAAGACGACCCAGCATGGTCTCAGGTCCAGAGGATGCAGTTGGCCGCACTACACCACTTCGCGGACACGTTGCGGCACCCCGTGCATCCTCGACGAGCCGGGTGTTGGGGTGTGTTTGAATTGTGGCCAAAGTGCACCTTACCAAAATTTTGGTCATGACCCAAAGATTGGTCTTTGTTTGGATGGTTGCCATTTCTTTGGCATGCCAATGAACTCTAGCCAACTCTAGTTCATTTTTCTTGCCAATGTCGGCCAAATCATGGGCAACCAATACCTCAACCAAAATTTTGGCTACCCAATGCTTTGATGGGGCAACCTTGGGCACAAACCAAACATACCGTTGGTCGTGCCACAGCAATAACGCCACCCTCGGCACACTGAAACCGACCATGTCTAGCGACGATATGAGCGTGTCGCTCACCGCGGTCGCCGTGTCCAGAGGCGGTGCTGGAGCTGCGCCCCGTTGTTGGCCCCAACGACCCACATGAACGGTTGTCGGTGGCGAGGAGGTCATGGGCCAGCTCCTCCATTGGACTAGTCTGCGCTACGTCGTCCCGACGGGTGTGCCCCACATGTCAGTTTCCCTGTTTTCCCTGCCATATTCGAGCGTCAGTGCTCCGCGTTGCGCATTAGGCCTTACACTATGTAGGCCAAGCGAGACAACTTATTGTTTATTTGAGCCGTTCATGTATAATCATGTGGCGCTTGCTTATTTCTCATTCCTCTCCAACCCTCTTCTCCATGGATCATGTCGCCCTCCAGTCGAGTCCATCCTCCCGCATGCCTCATTTGAACATTCCGCCGAGTATCATTCGCATGTACCCACCCTAGTCCTCTTTCAATAGATCTACGGACCCCGAGATGCAATCGAGAGGGAACGAGTGGGGGCACATGATACCTAAGGTGGATTCAAAATTTTGAACCGGTGATCATAGCATCCGCAAATCATATATAAAGGGTATTCAATGTTCGTTTCGTTTTTGAACGTACAATATACTCCCCCCTATCCTTTCTAGTTTACATATAAGTTTTATGTGTAGTCAAAGTATCTCTACTTTGATAAAAAAAAGGTATCAACATTCAACAACGCCCAATCAATATTGTTAGATTCGTACGTACTCCTAGATTTGTACTCGAGATGGTTTCCAATTTGACTATTGACAAGATTAATAGTACATGTGTCACGCCCAATATGCGACCCTATCCAAAAGGAACTCGAAGGTTCCACCAAGGATAGACCCGCATATTGAAACGCTTTTGCAAGGTGGATATCATTACATCAACATTACATACATAGATGGGGATACATACATAAGGCATACAATGCCACACGAATACAACATCACAATACATCAGAGCATCATCCGACTACGGATGAAACACAAACAGAAACTCAACGACATCCACCCTGCTAGCCCAGGTTGCCAACCTGGAACCTATCCCTGATCGAAGAAGAAGCAGAAGAAGAACTCCAATACAAGCAAACATCGCTCTCGCGTCATGATCATCGCATAACCTGTACCTGCAACTGTTGTTGTAGTAATCTGTGAGCCACGAGGACTCAGCAATCCCATTACCATGGGTATCAAGACTAGCAAAGCTTAAAGGGAAAGGAAGGGGTAAAGTGGTGAGGCTGCAGCAGCGACTAAGCATATATGGTGGCTAACATACGCAAATAAGAGCGAGAAGAGAGCAAAAGGAACGGTCGTGAAGCTAGCAATGATCAAGAAGTGATCCTGAACTCCTACTTACGTCAAACATAACCCAGAAACCGTGTTCACTTCCCGGACTCCGCCGAGAAGAGACCATCACGGCTACACACACGGTTGATGCGTTTTAATTCGGATCTGGTGTCAAGTTATCTACAACCGGACATTAACAAATTCCCATCTGCCTATAACCGCGGGCACGGCTTTCGAAAGATTATACCCTGCAGGGGTGTCCCAACTTAGCCCATGACAAGCTCTCGCGATCAACGAAGGAATAGACCTTCTCCCAGGAAGACCCGATCAGACTCGGAATCCCGGTTTACAAGACATTTCGACAATGGTAAAACAAGACCAGCAAAGCCTCCCGCTGTGCCGACAAATCCCGATAGGAGCTGCACATATCTCGTTCTCAGGGCACACCGGATGAACCAGACGTCAGGTTGGCATAGACCCTGGTTGCCCAGGGGGCGCCGGACATCGCTCGGTTCGGACCAACACTTAGACAAGCACTGGCCGGGGGGGGGGGGCTAAAATAAAGATGACCCTCGGGTTGGCCGACCCAAGGGAAAGGGATAGGTGGTGGTGAGGCAAATGGTAAAACCAAGGTTGGGCCTTGCTGGAGGAGTTTTATTCAAAGCGAACTGTCAAGGGGGTCCCATAAATCACCCGACCGCATAAGGAACACAAAATCCGAGAACATAACACCGGTATGACGGAAACTAGGGCGGCAAGAGTGGAACAAAACACTAGGCAAAAGGCCGAGTCTTCCACCCTTTACCAAGTATATAGATGCATTAATAATATAAGAGATATTGTGATATCCCAACCAAAATCCTGTCCACCATGGAGCAATCTTCAACTTCACCTGCAACTAGCAACGCTATAAGAGGGCTGAGCAAAGCAGTAACATAGCCAAACAACGGTTTGCATAGGAAAGGTGTCAAAGGTTAGAGGTTCATGGCAATTTGGGATGGCTTGATAAACAGGTGATAGGTAGCGCATCAAAGCGATAGAACGAAGCAACTAGCATAGCAAAGATAGTAGTGAGATCCAGGGTAGCGGTCATCCTGCCTAAAATCCCGCAAGGAAGAAGAACGAGTCCATGAAGAAGACGAACGGATGAAGCCGAACCAAGCGTAGATGAACGAATCCTCACGATCGCAACGGAACAGGAACTATCGAAAAGAAACACACAACATAGTAAACACACCACACAAGAACAAGGCATGATGCATAACAAGCATGATGCATGACAAGGCTACATGAAGCTACTCATGGCAAGAGATGATGCAAACAAGAGCAACACATCAAGGCAAGTTTAAATGAGGCCGGGAACAACATAGAACAATTCCGGTAAGTCCTCATATGCATATTTCGAAATTGGTCCAGATCTGAATAAACCTTATGTTTGAGTTGTTAAACAGCAAGTTAAGATGCACAAAGATGATCTACACGAGATTCTAGTTAAGTTACATATAAAGTTCATTTAGTTCGGAGCTACGGCCTAGAAGATATGAGCAAGACAAGTAAAACATGGCATTGATGCAAAATGCACCCAAACATCAAGCAAACACCTCAAAATAAGGATTCAACATGATAATATGAAGCTACATGCAATTGTAAACAAGTTTCATATAGAGCACACTCACAACGGAGCAACGGTTCACCACACACAGTATACAAGTTATAGCAACAATCTGTCCAAAACAGCAACTAGGCATATTGCAAGCATCAAAACAACATGCTACAGGACCTCAACATGAAAACAAAAGGCATGGACATGATGTACAGGTAAAGCACAACAAGACATGAACACTGAGCTATCTCTAGAAATCACTAGAACATGCTCAAACACACATGGTAAGATTGCAAGTTATAACAATTTCAGACTTTGCAGAAAATAACATCAGATTGCAATGTTTAGAGCTATCAAACAACATGTTACATGAACTTATCATGGCAAACAAAGGCATGGCATGAATCTACTAAATGCATAGATCAAAAGTCCCTTACTGACCATAAGCCAAAAAGGATCAGAAAATATGATGGCACCCATGTAAACATAGCAAGTTATATTACAGATTCAAACATGGCAGGAACAGAATTATGAAGGCATGTTGATGAGCTTGTGCAACTCACTATAGAGCAAAACATAGCATGTCAAGGCACCCAACAGTAAGAAGAAATATTTGTGAAGCTAAGAATGGCAATAGCAAGGTCATAGGATGCATGGAACACTAGGAACAACCATGGTAACAACTGAAATTAATGTAAACAGGCTGACAGCAACATTATGAAGCAACTTTAGAGCATGATATGAACAAGCTACAACAACCTATAAATGCAACCAGGGGCATGGATGGATATAGCATGACATGTAGATCAAAACATGTTTATAGAACATCTCCAGATTATGCATATAATGATTAGTGGCAACATGTTTATATAGCATCACGAAATAACAGATTCAGCCTAGCAAAACAGCAACATCATGTACACTACTTAACAAGCTCGATTCACTCACCACAAGTCATTGTATGACAAGATAAGCATAGCATCATCAAGAAGATATGTTTGTGAAACAAACCAAGTCAAGAACAAGTCCATAGCATCCAAGGATCAACTATACCAACCTTGGCAAAATTGAATAACACGTAAACAATCTGCCAGGAAACATTTTGAAGCAAAAGTAGAGCACGAAAATGACATGCTAGACTACTCCATAATTGCAACCAAGGGCAGGGATGGATAGAAAATAACCATATGTTCAAAACACCCTTACTGAAGTATCTCAAAATATGCATAGATCTCTCTGTAGCATCATGTTTACATGGCATCAAAATAACAGCAGAACAGGGACTAAAATCAGCAACATCACGATGCCTAGTTTGCATGCTTGTGCTAGTCACCACATTGATCACAAAAATACATGGTAAGCACCTCTGTAAAGAAGACATAGCATAGATCAAAACACATGAATACATCAACCTCATAGGATGCACACATCAATCATGGCAAAAATGACAAAAGAGCTCGTTCTGTTAACAGACAACAGAAAACATCATGAAGCACTGTTACAACGATGATTCAGGCATCAAGATGACCTCAAACGAATATCATTCAATGGAATGAAATGGTGTACTCGTCGAGGCGAACAATCTGACATATTACATGCACGAAACGGAGCTACGGATGCAGAGATACGGCATGACGAACATGGCATGAAAATTACACAGATTCGGGGACTTAGACGAATTTTTACCCTCTGAAAAGTCAACGGGACGGAGCGGTTCGGGACGGAGAGATCCGGGACGAGGCGCGGCGTTTGGATGGCGGGGCTGGTGGATCTCATCCCGATCCACCAGATCCGGCCGGCGACGAGTCCGGCGAGCGGCGTGGCGGCCGGAGGCGACGACGGCGGAGACCGGGCGGCGCGGCTGGTGGTGGGCGCCGGAGAGAGGGGCGCGGC
>NC_041387.1:461530191-461537382 GCF_002162155.2 Triticum dicoccoides | reverse complement strand
GGCCGGCGGCGGAGGCGCGAGGAGATCGGGCGCGGGCGGCGGGTCGGGCGACCCCGGGCGGGCGGCGGCGCCGCGCGGGCCGGGAGGGCCCCGCCTGGGCCCCGGTGGGCCGGCGCGCGAGGGCGGCGACGGAGGACACGTGGCGGCGGGCGATTCGCCGCGGCAGGCGGCGCGGTGGAGCGGACATGTCCGGCCGTCGGCGGACATGTCCGGCGGCGCGGAGGGGATGGATCTAGGGTTTTCATCCGCGAATTTTCGGGGGGAGGGGGCTATAAATAGATTTCTAGGAGCTAGGAGAGTCCAAATGAGGAGCGGTTTTCGCCCGCACGATCGTGATCGAACGACCGAGAGCATGGAGAGGAGTTAGATGGGTTTTGGGCCACTTTGGAAGGGTGTTGGGCTGCAAAGAGAAAGAGAGGTTTACAGTTACCCGGTTAACCGTTGGAGTACCAAACGACCTCCAAATGGCACGAAACTTGACAGGCGGTCTACCGGTGGTATACCAAGGCCACTTGGCAAGACTCGGTCCATTCCGAGAATGTTTAACACCCACTCACGAAGAGAGGCAAGAAGGGGACGCCGGAGGACATATGAGTGCCGGATTGCAAAACGGACAACGGGGAAAAGGCTCGGATGCATGAGACGAACACATATGCAAAATGAAATGCACATGATGACATGACAATATGCAACACGCAAGCAAATGACATGGCAATGACGGCGAATAACTGGCGGACACCTGGCGCATCGAAACCGGGGCGTTACAACACTCCTCCACTAACAAGAGATCTCATCCCGAGATCTTAGGACCGAGACGGAAGGGAAAAGGGATGAGGTGAAACAGGAACTCAAGAGAAGAAGCAAAGAATCGAGAGCACTCGAGAAGAAGGGAGGAACGACGAGAATGACGGGAATCAAAAACTCACGGAATCATATAGACCATGAAACCACTCCGGTTAGAACGAGATAAGAAACGAATAAGACTGAAAGGATTTAGGCAGCTCTCCGTCTGAAACATGGAAGGAAAAGAACATGAACTCCACAAGATGGGATGGCGGTTGATGAGATGAAGAACGCAATGCCTCCGGAAGAATTAAAAGAATGAAATGAAAAGGACTTAGAAGGAAGGATTGAATGGAGTTGTTGAGAAAATTCAACAACGAAAAGAGTAAGTTTGTTGTGGACTTATGGAAAACATCTCAAAATTTTGAGGTGATAACCGACCGCAAACGGAAATGATTGAATAGCTGAGAAGAACGAAGGAATGCAAAACTCCATTTCCAAAAGAAAACGGAGAATTAATCGCACTTCGAGACGCGAGAATAAAAGATACTTGAACTCCACCGATAAGAATCTTGATGAACACTTGAAGAATGAATTAAATCATGAAGAACCACCGTGAAGAACTCCGGTGACAAAAAGATGATGAGATAGAATGAACGAAGAAAGAATAAGATGAGCCTTCCGATGATTTAGATGGAGGTTCCGACGAAATGACCGAGGAAATTTGAACTCCGGAAAAGAAAAGATGAAAACACTTGGAACTAGAATTTATTCATTAAGAACAAACTCCAAAGGAAGGGATTAATCACTTGGAGGAAATAAGAGTAAGATTTATTGTATGCTTATCCTTCATCAAATTAAACTGATGACAAACAATGGATTTCGCATACTAGTTATTCTTCTTGAAAAGGATTGAGAAGGCACATAGCACAACACTTGAGAAAGTCTTCATGAACCACCGGTAGGATTCGAAAGAACGAATAGATTGATACGATAACAAAGGAAAAAGAATCTGAAGAAACCACCGTAAGAATTCGAAATGACTGACGAAAGAGAATGAATCACCGGGAAGAATTAGAAGAACAAATATGCTCCAGGGGATTTAGATGCAGAAGAACAAAGAGATCATGAGCTCATTAAAGAACACTTGAACGAAGCACCGGGATAATTAGAGAATGAAAAACTGGAATGATGGCCTCCGGTGAAAAGAATTGGAGAAACAACTCCTGACATGCTCCGGATGGGTAAGAAAGAATATCTGACAGACTGAAATAATTCGAGAGGATGATATGAAGCTAGAACCATGAAACTTCGAGAGAACGAGCAAGATTTAGAGGAAACTCTTCTTCGATCCTCAAATGACGACGAGAAACACCACCAGAATTACTGAGATACTCCGGTAGAATGACAAGCGAAGAGGTTGAGCCAACAATGAAATGATTAAGAAACGATCTTGGGAAAGTATCTGACTGATGGAATACATTCTTACGTCACACTTGAAAAGAATTAGGAATGGCTCCGGAATAATTAGAAGAGTCAGGTAAGATCCTGGAAAAAGACCTGTGGGTTAGGGCCCACTGAAGAGATAACACCGTTGGAAAGGGATGATGAACAGATAGATGAAGCACCGGAACAATTGAAATATTTGAATGAGGTGACAAGCTCGAATTAATTCGAACACAGACGAATCTCTTGAGATGTCTTTCAAACTCCGGAATGGATAAACTGGCGAGAGGCGAACGAGCAGGGAAAACACTTGAGCCGAGGGAAAGAATATAATCAACACCGAAAATTGGAATTGAATCCACCGGAAAGGAAAAGAGATGAAGAATGACGAACAAGACGAGAATTCACCGGGTGAAATGATTGAGGGAAGACTGAAGAGGTTCCGCGTGAATGAAATAGATGGTCGAGAGAGAGACTCAGGCTCCGGGAAGAAAAGGGTGGGTGGGCGGGAAAACAAAATCATCTTGGAAGGGGAAATCGACGATTATCTTGACGAGAAAACACCGGTTGAAATCATTGAGGAAAGAAAGCAAAGACTTCGCACGAGTAGGATGGATACTCAATTACGGACTCCATTTCCGAGATGAAAAAAGGGGTGGGCGGGTGGGAAAGAAAAAACAACTGAGGATTGAACTCAAAGATGAAGAGGCTCGAGTCAACTTGACGAGAAATGCACCGGATGAAAAGAGATGAGGAACAACGATCGGAAAACCAACTGCGTGATCCTAAAGAAAAATTTGAAGGGGAAGAGGAGTAATTCAAAACACCTACGTCAAGATTCCTGACTAGAGCGACGAAGGGGCTGAGGAGTAAAAAGAATTCCTACTCTCCGATATAACTAGACTCTGAAAATAGTTTTTCTTCTAGACTCAACAACGGCCAAACTACACGATCAATCAAGGGGGCTCCTAGGGTCGGTCGAGGCTCTGATACCAACTTGGTCACGCCCAATATGCGACCCTATCCAAAAGGAACTCGAAGGTTCCACCAAGGATAGACCCACATATTGAAACGCTTTTGCAAGGTGGATATCATTACATCAACATTACATACATAGATGGGGATACATACATAAGGCATACAATGCCACACGAATACAACATCACAATACATCAGAGCATCATCCGACTACGGATGAAACACAAACAGAAACTCAACGACATCCACCCTGCTAGCCTAGGTTGCCGACCTAGAACCTATCCCTGATCGAAGAAGAAGCAGAAGAAGAACTCCAATACAAGCAAACATCGCTCTCGCGTCATGATCATCGCATAACCTGTACCTGCAACTGTTGTTGTAGTAATCTGTGAGCCACGAGGAGTCAGCAATCCCATTACCATGGGTATCAAGACTAGCAAAGCTTAAAGGGAAAGGAAGGGGTAAAGTGGTGAGGCTGCAGCAGCGACTAAGCATATGTGGTGGCTAACATACGCAAATAAGAGCGAGAAGAGAGCAAAAGGAACGGTCGTGAAGCTAGCAATGATCAAGAAGTGATCCTGAACTCCTACTTACGTCAAACGTAACCCAGAAACCGTGTTCACTTCCCGGACTCCGCCGAGAAGAGACCATCACGGCTACACACACGGTTGATGCGTTTTAATTCAGATCTGGTGTCAAGTTATCTACAACCGGACATTAACAAATTCCCATCTGTCTATAACCACAGGCACGACTTTTGAAAGATTATACCCTGCAGGGGTGTCCCAACTTAGCCCATGACAAGCTCTCGCGATCAACGAAGGAATAGACCTTCTCCCAGGAAGACCCGATCAGACTCGGAATCCCGGTTTACAAGACATTTCGACAATGGTAAAACAAGACCAGCAAAGCCTCCCGCTGTGCCGACAAATCCCGATAGGAGCTGCACATATCTCGTTCTCAGGGCACACCGGATGAGCCAGACGTCGGGTTGGCATAGACCCTGGTTGCCCAGGGGGCGCCGGACATCGCTCGGTTCAGATCAACACTTAGACAAGCACTGGCCCGGGAGGGGGGGGCTAAAATAAAGATGACCCTCGGGTTGGCCGACCCAAGGGAAAGGGATAGGTGGTGGTGAGGCAAATGGTAAAACCAAGGTTGGGCCTTGTTGGAGGAGTTTTATTCATAGCGAACTGTCAAGGGGGTCCCATAAATCATCCGACCGCGTAAGGAATGCAAAATCCGGGAACATAACACCGGTATGACGGAAACTAGGGCGGCAAGAGTGGAACAAAACACTAGGCAAAAGGCCGAGTCTTCCACCCTTTACCAAGTATATAGATGCATTAATAATATAAGAGATATTGTGATATCCCAACCAAAATCCTGTCCACCATGGAGCAATCTTCAACTTCACCTGCAACTAGCAACGCTATAAGAGGGCTGAGCAAAGAGGCTACATAGCCAAACAACGGTTTGCATAGGAAATGTGTCAAAGGTTAGAGGTTCATGGCAATTTGGGATGGCTTGATAAACAGGTGATAGGTAGCGCAGCAAAGCGATAGAACGAAGCAACTAGCATAGCAATGATAGTAGTGAGATCCAGGGTAGCGGTCATCCTGCCTGAAATCCCGCAAGGAAGAAGAACGAGTCCATGAAGAAGACGAACGGATGAAGCCGAACCAAGCATAGACGAACGAATCCTCACGATCGCAACGGAACAGGAACTATCGAAAAGAAACACACAACATAGTAAACACACCACACAAGAACAAGGCATGATGTATAACAAGCATGATGCATGACAAGGCTACATGAAGCTACTCATGGCAAGAGATGATGCAAACAAGAGCAACACATCAAGGCAAGTTTAAATGAGGCCGGGAACAACATAGAACAATTCCGATAAGTCCTCATATGCATATTTCGAAATTGGTCCAGATCTGAATAAACCTTATGTTCGAGTTGTTAAATAGCAAGTTAAGATGCACAAAGATGATCTACACGAGATTCTAGTCAAGTTACATATAAAGTTCATTTAGTTCGGAGCTACGGCCTAGAAGATATGAGCAAGACAAGTAAAACATGGCATTGATGCAAAATGCACCCAAACATCAAGCAAACACCTCAAAACAAGTATGCAA
Source organism: Triticum dicoccoides (assembly GCF_002162155.2). Taxonomy (NCBI): domain Eukaryota; kingdom Viridiplantae; phylum Streptophyta; class Magnoliopsida; order Poales; family Poaceae; genus Triticum; species Triticum dicoccoides. The sequence goes on along the minus strand of NC_041387.1, from coordinate 461,532,031 downwards.
CATGATAATATGAAGCTACATGCAATTCTAAGCAAGTTTCATATAGAGCACACTCACAACGGAGCAACGGTTCAACACACACTCACTATACAAGTTATAGCAACAATCTGTCCAAAACAGCAATTAGGCATATTGCAAGCATGAAAACAACATGCTACATGACCTCAACATGAAAACGAAAGGCATGGACATGATGTACAGGTAAAGCACAACAAGACATGAACACTGAGCTATCTCTTGAAATCACTAGAACATGCTCAAACACACATGGTAAGATTGCAAGTTATAACAATTTCAGACTTTGCAGAAAATAACATCAGGTTGCAATGTTTAGAGCTATCAAATAACATGTTACAGCACTTATCATGGCAAACAAAGGCATGGCATGAATCTACTAAATGCATAGATCAAAAGTCCCTTACTGACCATAAGCCAAAAAGGATCAGAAAATATGCTGGCACCCATGTAAACATAGCAAGTTATATTACAGATTCAAACATGGCAGGAACAGAATTATGAAGGCATGTTGATGAGCTTGTGCAACTCACTACAGAGCAAAACATAGCATGTCAAGGAACCCAACAGTAAGAAGACATATTTGTGAAGCTAAGCATGGCAATAGCAAGGTCATAGGGTGCATGGAACACTGGGAACAACCATGGTAACAACTGAACTTAATGTAAATAGGCTACCAGCAACATTATGAAGCAACTTTGGAGCAAGATATGAACAAGCTACATCAACCTATAAATGCAACCAGGGGCATGGATCGATATAGCATGACATGTAGATCAAAACATGTTTATAGAACATCTCCAGATTATGCATAGAATGATTAGTGGCAACATGTTTATATAGCATCACGAAATAACAGATTCAGCCTAGCAAAACAGCAACATCATGTACACTACTTAACAAGCTCGATTCACTCACCACAAATAATTGCATGACAAGATAAGCGTAGCATCATCAATAAGACATGTTTGTGAAACAAACCAAGTCAAGAACAAGTCCATAGCATGCAAGGATCAACTATAGCAACCTTGGCAAAATTGAATAACACGTAAACAATCTGCCAGGAAACATTTTGAAGCAAAAGTAGAGCACGAAAATGACATGCTAGACTACTCTATAATTGCAACCAAGGGCAGGGATGGATAGACAATAACCATATGTTCAAAACACCCTTACTGAAGTATCTCAAAATATGCATAGATCTCTCTGTAGCATCATGTTTACATGGCATCAAAATAACAGTAGAACAGGGACTAAAATCAGCAACATCACGATGCCTAGTTTGCATGCTTGTGCTAGTCACCACATTGATCACAAAAATACATGGTAAACACCTCGTTAAAGAAGACATAGCATAGATCAAAACACATGAAGACATCAACCTCATAGGATGCACACATCAATCATGGCAAAAATGACAAAAGAGCTCGTTCTGTTAACAGACAGCAAAAAACATCATGAAGCACTATTACAACGATGATTCAGGCATCAAGATGATCTCAAACGAATATTATGCAATGGAATGAAATGATGTACTCGTCGAGACGAACAATTTGACATATTACACGCATGAAACGAAGCTACGGATGCAGAGATACGGCATGACGAACATGGCATGAAAAATACACAGATTCGGGGACAAACGAATTTTTACCCTCTGAAAAGTCAACGGGACGGAGCGGTTCGGGACGGAGAGATCCGGGACGAGGCGCGACGTTTGGATGGCGGGGCTGGTGGATCTCATCCTGATCCACCAGATCCGGCCGGCGACGAGTCCGGCGAGCGGCGTGGCGGCCGGAGGCGACGACGGCGGAGACCGGGCGGC
>NC_041387.1:461523906-461529968 GCF_002162155.2 Triticum dicoccoides | reverse complement strand
GCAACGAAGTGCGGCCGGCGGCAGCGGAAGAGCCGGCCGGCGGCGGAGGCGCGAGGAGATCGGGCGCGGGAGGCGGGTCGGGCGACCCCGGGCGGGCGGCGGCGCCGCGCGGGCCGGGAGGGCCCCGCCTGGGCCCCGGCGGGTCGGCGCGCGAGGGCGGCGATGGAGGACACGTGGCGGCGGGCGATTCGCTACGGCGGGCGGCGCGGTGGAGCGGACATGTCCGGCCGTCGGCGGACATGTCCGGCGGCGTAGAGGGGATGGATCTAGGGTTTTCATGCGCGAATTTTCGAGGGGAGGGGGCTATAAATAGATTTCTGGGAGTTAGGAGAGTCCAAATGAGGAGCGGTTTTCGCCCGCACGATCGTGATCGAACGACCGAGAGCATGGAGAGGAGTTAGATGGGTTTTGGGCCACTTTGGAAGGGTGTTGGGCTGCAAAGAGAAAGAGGGGTTTACGGTTACCCGGTTAACCGTTGGAGTACCAAACGACCTCCAAATGGCACGAAACTTGATAGGCGGTCTACCGGTGGTATACCAAGGCCACTTGGCAAGACTCGGTCCATTCCGAGAACGTTTAACACCCGCTCACGAAGAGAGGCAAGAAGGGGACGCCGGAGGACATAGGAGCGCCGGATTGCAAAACGGACAACGGGGAAAAGGCTCGGATGCATGAGACGAACACGTATGCAAAATGAAATGCACATGATGACATGACAATATGCAACACGCAAGCAAATGACATGGCAACGACGGCGAATAACTGGCGGACACCTGGCGCATCGAAACCGGGGCGTTACAACATGAGATGCATAATGTGAAAATTATATCATTGGAAACTCCTTTCACATACGAATTTGACCGTATGCTTTGTGTAAGTTGCATGTCATATATTATTACTCTAACATTTAGTCAAAGTTAGCCTTGAAAAGCGCATTAGACCCTGTATGCTTTGTGTAAGTTGCATGTCATATATTATTACTCTAACATTTGTGTAAGCTGCATGTCATATATTATTACTCTAACATTTGGTCAAAGTAGTATAGTGGAAGTGGATCCTCTGACGTAGGTATCCCTACCTTACCCTCCCTTTCGGTCACTTTCTGGCGGACCCCATGCTTGCTAGGCACCGCATGTCAGTTACTCAATGGGTTCGGCCACGTCAGGGGATCCTCATCCGTAGTATACTCCCTCTGTTTTTGTTTACTCCGCATAAAATGGAGGGAGTGGTGGTAAAATAAATGACGCGGGCGGGGGAGGAGGAGGGACGTCGGTTTGCTCTCAACTACGGTCCCACAAGCGAGCGAAAACGCAAGACGAAGCGCGTTCCATTCGGTGAGCGACGTGGAGGGTCCAGCGTGCCAGGCTGCAACGCGAACACGACAAGAGCGATGTACAGTCAAAACCGATTGACCGATCGTCCCCAGAACAACTATTCACACCAGAACCTTTGCTGCTCGGCCTACGCCAGCCACTGCCCTAAAACCACACCAAATCTCCAGCCCATTCCCCCACCTTTCGATTACCTAGCCCGCATCAAGCGTCCCCTAGTTCGCCGGAAAGCCATGGTGCGCTGCAAGATCACTTACTACAAGATGCTGACGCCGGAGCGCCGTGCAGAAATCGCGGCGGCGGTCGGCGCCACAGACCTCCGTTCCCAAGCTCGCTTTGCGGCGGGCCAATCCCCGAGTTTTCTGGAGCCAAGCTACAAGGAGGAGGAAGCCGATCCAATGTTCATGGCGGAGGTCGCGGCGTAGAAGGCCCCTGATGGGTATGAGACGATGGACGTCGACTTCGTGCCGACGTCCGAGTCCCCCATGGTGCAGGCGGACCAGCGGTTCAACATGGCGATACTAAAGGAGGATCGGGAGGCAGAGGCTCAACACAACGAGGAGCGCGCACATGCCACTGCCATCGAGGCTCCCCTGCAGGCGGAACCGGATGTCGTGGATGTGAACCGGGCGGCGGAGGCTCAACTTGAGGCGGAGCGCGCGGATCCGCTGCCATCGAGGCCCTCCCACAGGCGGAACCGGACGTCCTGGACATGAACCGGGCGGCAGAGGCTCGACTCAACACAGAGCGCGCGGATGCCGCTCTCATCAACGCCCTCCTGTAGGCGGAACCGGACGTCCTGGACTTGAACCGGGCGGCGGAGGCTCGACTCGACGCAGAGCGCGCGGATGCCGCTGCCATCAAGGCCCTCCTGCAGGCGGAACTGGACGTCCTCGACTTGAACCGGGCTGTGCTCTCGTCCGTGCAGAGCGCCCGCACGCTCCGCTTGAACGAGTAGTTGGAGGCCGAGGACAACCACGGTGCGGAGACACACGTCGGCAGCGACGGCTGGGTCGCGCCGACAGCCAAAGACGACGAGGCCGTCTGTTTTCGCGAGCAGTGATAGTTTTTCTTTATGTTGTTGTTTTTATGGATCTTTTGCTGTGTAAAAACATATTTTTGTTATGCAAGTCGCCTGACTTGGGCCAGTCTACCATTTCAGGTGGTTGGATGAATATCCTATGTCTCCTAACCCTTCTTTCCTTCTTCCTCACCTCTTCTTCTTCCCCAACAGACCACCGCACGGGCCGTACGGATACTCCCCAACATGCGGTTGGATAAACATGCGACAACACGTGTTAGTGAGGGTGCGTTCCCTTTGTTGAGTTTGCGGCGTGTAGGAGCGACTGTGTGAGGGTGCGGTGCGACCGCAGCGTGCAGGAGAGACCGTGTGAGGGTGCGGTGCGGCCGCGACGTGCAGGATCGACCGTGTGAGGGTGCGGTGCGACCGCGACAGCCATGCGCAAGTGTACCTCCTTCTCATTTTGAAAACTTTGGCAAGCTTGGCAAAAATGTGTGGCGAAGTTTGGCAATGCAAGGCCTAGACCCAAAAAGGATAAGTACGTACGTACTAGGAGTACTAGTGTTAAAAAAGAAAGGTGGGGTTTTCCTTCGCGGGATTTAATCGATACAAATCCTCGTTTCATGTGTCAATTACTGCGTATTTTTTCTCCAAAGACCAAAGAGCTAACCATCTCACTCCTCATCGCTTGATTAATGCAGCGCCATGCAAACCAACCTTCTCACTTCCGCATGCATGCAGGGGATATTAATGTCCTTGGTTGCTAACCCCATCAATTTTGCCTCGATTAGTGTTAGTGGCCCTTTGCAAATTGTAATTTTGATATTACTGGCCTTGTGTACAAAAAAATGGAGGTAGTAACTATATTTGACTTCCTTCCCCATTGCGGTAACGTCGACGATATCTTTTTTTTGTGGTTTGGCAAAGTGTGTTCGACGGAGAACACCATTGAGGGAGACCACGGTAAGTCGTTTGCAAGTACTGCCTGCAAGCCGAGACAACCGCCTTATTTGCATCCAGGAAGTCCTTTACTAGTACTACTAGGAGTACTAGTGCGGTGAGATGGTTTCTCGAAGAAGACGATGGAGAAGCGGAGTAAGCGAAGAGTGAAATGATGGTTGCTTCGTCCGTGCTTTTGTGATTTGATGCCTCACTGCTTTGTGATTTGTGATAGAAGGGACAGGGGAGTAGACTCTGTGCTCTATACTGTACTACATGTGTCCAAGCATGGGAGAAAGAGGAGAGACGTTGCATTTTTCTATTCCTTCAATCAATCAATCAGGGAGCTTCGGTTCCATATTTTTGGTTTGGCAACACCGTCCACAATGGTTCCCACGATGCCAAAAGCTATTTTCACATTTGGCTACACATTGTGGATGCCCTTAACCGTTCCACTTGGTTTTGTTCCTGTGTGCTATCTATACAAATCTCAATTATATTGATCTAAAAAATTATAGAATCAAGATTAGTAAAAAGGAGGTGATTTTGCCGGGCGGATGGCGGGGGAGGTTTCTTATTTGAGCAATGCTACATCCACGTAATGGTTTACGTAAAAGTTACGAACTGATGTGATGTGGGACTATTTGATTGGATTAAAGGAGAGGATTAGGCCCACCGTACTTGAAAATCGGGGGAGGGGGCATATATAGATTAGATGGAAAGTATACGTAGCAGCTACGTAGCCCTTTGTAAGTCTAGGATTAGGCTTCTTATTTTTAGAGGATGTTGTCCTGGTGGTTTGCTAACATGCGGTCCCACGTGTCAGTGCTTTACCAAGCCGATCCGCGTCCCACATGAGGCAGAACAACGGCAGAAGCAACACGTGGTTAAGTTGAAGAAGATGAGGGAGAAGCGGATTTAGCAACGAGTGAAATGATGGTTGCTTCGTCCCTCCAACTTCTTTTTTTAGCATTATTACTTCATCCCTCCAACTTAACTGCGGGAAAGGTGTAGCTTTGTGATTTGACGCATCGTTTCTCATTACTACGCTGGCGCCATGACTGGGGTGCTTCACCCCGGCTGCTCTGCACTGTATTCCGGTATGGCACGTGGACCCGGTACCTTGATGTCCCACATGTCGGCAAAAGGGACTAGAAGATTTATGAAAGCGAGCGCTCCACTCTTACGATGAAGGAGTAGACGACACGACGACCCAGTGAACTGTCACTTGTACTGTATAGTACTATAGTTTTGCTATTTCGCACGATCCATCGATACAAACCCGATTAAACAGGAAAGGGCAGGATTTTTCCCGCGCGGTAGATGATACTGGCCATACATTTCAAAGGCAATTTTAATGTATGCAAACGGAATAATTATAAGTAACAATATGATATCTAGTAAAACTAAAAACACATATGATTTATTGTGTTAGAGTGTAGTAGTAGTGCTGTATTGCATAGTTGTTAGATGTAACATGCGAGAACATGTAGAGATGTAGTTTTGGAGGGCCTACATAGAGAAAAGCATAATACGGTCACCGAACTTCAGAATAAGTTGATTACGGTCACTATATACATTTTGCGGTGATTATACGGTCACTTGCTCACAGTTCAGCATCAGATTGCACTCTGTTGACCGGCCAAATAGTCTGCGTGGCGCCATGTTGACTAGTTAAATTGACCACGTTCCTTGTGGGTCCCACCTGTTAGTTCGCATAGGGAAAAGGTCAGATAAACACAAATGTACGCAGGCGCGACAAGGCTCCAACCCGTGCCCGAGAATCACCTGGTTGTGTATGTGTCTGTCAGGGCCTGATGTGTGCGCATGCACGTGTAGGTTGACACTTGAGCGTGAGAGTGTGTGTTGGTCGTGTGGTGTACTGGTGTGTGCATGCATGTGTGCGTGTGTGCGTGTGAGTGTTGCGTGCGTGCGTGGCTGCGTGTGTACGTGTGAGTGTTGTATGCGTGCGTGGGTGCATGTGTTTGTGTGAGTGTTGCATGGATGCAGTTCGTGTGCATGCGTGCGTGTGTGTATAATCACCACACCAGCTCCTGTGTGTTAAAATAGATGGCTCAGCATACCAATACAAGGCCACCTTGTCCACTGTGCCCGCGGTCATGACTTCGAACCACCGTCCAAATATTTTTTTGTCGTTTGTTTTCATTCTTACTAGCAAGATGTCCGTGCGTTGCACATAACATTAAGATGCATTTGTATGACTTGTTTATCTTGTGAGAGAAAAGGATGAATGAGGGAAGGCCTTATTTGCAAATGTGGAGAGGTGTGTGGGTACCTTTTTGCAAAATTGCCATAGTTTCTTTCCTATCCGTCAGATATAAATCGGACGGCCTATATTGCAGGATGGCAGGCACACCATCATCACCAACTCTGTTTTTTATAAGAGTGTATTTTATGTACTTTATAAGAGTGTAGATGTAGAGTAGATACAAGTCAACAGGTGGGCACGATGGTAGTGAGATAATGTGATGCAACACTAGAGGTGCCACGTGGAGCGTTTAACTGGTCAACTAGTCATGTCATGAGCAAATACAGAGTTGTACAGTGAGCCCGTGACTATATAATAACCACTAAATGTAAATGGTGACCGTAATGAGTGGATTCTGAAGTCCAATGTACGTATCGTGCTTTCGCTTCAAATACAATGATCGTCATTGCATATATCGCGAGAGAAAGATGAAACATGCGTGAATTTTCTGGGGGCTTACTTTTAGAGGACCTGGAGATAGTTTTGTGTGCATACATGAAAG
>NC_041387.1:461351103-461523539 GCF_002162155.2 Triticum dicoccoides | reverse complement strand
ATATAACTTTGTAATGTTGTATATATGTAGAAACTCTAAAATAATTTTTTGGCCACACTTTATTCAAAAGGAATGTTGTATGCGAAATAAACGTGAAGAGAGGGCTTTTTAGATCAATGGGGTACGTGATGTAACATGTGTGAATGTGTAGTTGATGCATTTGGCGGGGCCTAGAGAGGTATGTGTGTGTATTACGTATTCGAGAGAGGCATGGATAGAGGGGCCGACGGGGGGGGGGAGATAGCACGAGAAATGAGAGTGGTCTATAGAGAGAGAGACGAATATGACGTCACGACAAGAGATTCCATTCCCATGTGTGTGTGTATATGCAAGGAGGGAGGGAATAGAGGCACCAGGAGAAATTTTCTGTGTGTGTGGTGTTTGTGTTGGTATGTGTGGGTGTGAGAAGATAATGAGACGTGGGGGCAGAGGGTGTGTCACCGCGTGAGGTCCGGTGGGTCGAGGTGAGGCCCTTCATTCGGTTCCGTCCTGCGCCACATTGGTCGGCCCATGACGCATTTAGGAAGACCCATGGATGACTAGTCGTACAAGACAAAGATATCAGAATTGTGAAGGACTCTGTGTCCATTGACAAAGTCGGCTAGGATTTGTAACCCTAGGTTCTCGGACTAAGGTAACCCATTTATCTCTGATATTACTATTCATCCAACCTAACTTTAAGGGGCATCCTACAGAATGCTCTGCTAGAATCATACTCGTTGATTAGGAACAGAGGTGTGAGACAATGCGTGAGAGACATGCATAAAGATAATGTGCGTACATGAGACACGTAGGCAGGTCCATGTATATAGAAAGGGTCGATGGGGATTGTGCGTGTGTATATTTGCGAGAGGGCGAGTGCTTGTGATAAAGGTTAGTGAAAATAGTTGTAAATGGTTACTTGAGGAAGGGAGGGTTATATCTAGAACATGTGTGCGAGAAATACACCTCGGGAGAGAGTGTGTGAGCATGTGTGAGAGACCATCGAGGGAGAGTGAAACTACACGTAAAAGACTGCTCTACACATTGATTAAAGATATAAATTGTATCCAAATATTAGGATGGGATCATGATATTTGCAATTAACGTAAGGAGCGGTCATTGATCCATCAGACATCTAGATTCTATCGAATTTGAGCATGTCTATGTTATTATTCGACACAATTGATCCACATAGTTAGTATTTTGAACTCCAGACAATGCATCGCTTTAGCAATCGAATATAAACATGAGTATAGTTCATGTTGTGTGTGTAAAGCACATTATACATACGAAAGTTACACAATGGACATTATAAATAGCTATCTATGAACTAGCATACATTTGAATTCAACTTAAGGTGGTTTAAAAAAATCGAATTCAACATGAAGTCCATTCAATTATTTGAATTTGATATCATGCCATTTGTAAACCATACCTAAATTATGGGGCACCAATCTTTGCTCTGATTTTGTACATAATAGCATATGTAATCGTGTACAAAATAGATTCAAATTTAGCTCCTCCATTCCAAAATAACCGTAGTTATAGGATTTTCAAGTGTCAAAATTTCAAAAAGAAGCAGATAATTTAATGAGGTTTTCAAACATACAAGGTCAAATATAACGTGGTCTATTTAGGTCAATCCTCATAGTTCAAGAGTACTCTAAACGTGAATGCTTGTGTTTCAAAATTTCGAACGAAGCGCCAAAAGAGCCTCTACTCGCCCGAAACCACGTGAGACCAATGTTTGGTAGTACAAGGAAATTACTTTTCTAATTACTCCGACCCGTGAAACCTACCGGCCTGACGTCCAAAGGTCTAAACCGGGGTATGTTTGTAGCTTCATCTAGACGCCACGCAACCGCCTCCGAAAAACATTCATACACAATGGCCGCCTAAGCACACATGCGCGCGGCCGAAATTGCTCCCGCCTACTATTTGGGACACCTGGGATTACCATCCTACCCCCGACCCGCAGTAGGTCCGATATTTAAGAGGGGGGCAAAGTTTGTACTTTCCCCAAATTTTCAAACAAGTGCGTCCCATCTTCTGTTCAAAAAAGCCAAAAACAAGCGTGTCCCAGACCGAAACATGGTTCCCCCCCACCCGTCCGATTCCCCATTCGTACTCTGTGGGCGCCAAAACTACCTCTCCACCAGCCGCGAAACCCCGGCGTCCTCCGTCCGCCACCCCATCCCACCCATCAACCGCCGCCCTCCTCCATCACGCCGGAGCCGATACCCCGACGTCGTCGTCCATCGCAACCTCAACCGCAACGCCCTCCACGACTAGTAGTTGAAGCCGAGGCCGAGCCGTCCGTACCCGAGCCAGTTCAACCACGCCGTCCTGCGCCTCACCGCTGCCGCTCCAACTTCGCCACCCTCCACCACACCGGAGCTGTTCCTGCTACGCCGTCCTTCGCTGCCTCAGATCTGCTTCCCCTCCGCCGACATATGGCCACGGCAACAGAGTCAACAATTTGGCCATGGGTTTTTTCAAGCCTCCACCATCCAGAACATCGGTTTCCCCGGTAAAAAGAAGAAGATCGACGCGACATGTGGAGGCGACCACACCGGCAACCGAAAAATGTACTCCTCTTCCCTTATTCGTGCAAATCTTACGTCTCTGCTTGCATGGTGTTCATCCCACAGAAGACACTAGTTGACCGCTTCTTCTTGATACTAGATGTTCCTAGTAACTCGCAATGCACAAGGTTTCTCCTCATATACTATTTCACCTTAGCTAGAGGTCCGTCGCCCCCCTGAATTTCAATTTCTGGCCAGTTGATTCCCAATTAACGGAAGCATTCCCCGGCATAACAGGCGCTAGTACGCCTATTATGTCGGGGAAGCAGCGCCTTGGTGTTTATCTTAGGGGCGTGTGCGGCCTCGAGCTACTGGCGCCCGATCTGGAGGTCGGCCGGGATTAAAGGGATGGCCTGGGGGCGCTGCCAAGCACGGCAGTGGTGTGAGGTCGATGGGAGGGCGGGGCGGCGGAGGCAGGGGTCTGGGCCGGTGGTCGCTGGCAGTTCGAGAAAGATCGTCAATAGTGACTGGCGGGAGGTAGACGAAGTCCATCTGCCCGTTCCTTATAGATCGGACGGTTCATTAAAAAAATCGACTGACCTATTTATTTTTAGTCGACTGTTATCTTAGATATGAACACATGTGGTGGTGTGCTGGAGGAGTACCTGCATTTCCTGTGCTCATATATTACAAAATCATACGGAGTAGAATCTAATTTTGTTTGCCATGCAATGTTGTAGAGCTATCATATGTCTCCTGTCATTTATTTTTCAGCCACCTACTATTTGCTACTTTTATAGTGCACTAGTTCTGCACACACTTCACCCATACTCTCACTATTGTGTTTTTATGCAAGGGTATTTCAGACTCTGCCTTGAGAGAAGCAGAAAAGAAAAGAGAGAAGTCGCTCCAGCTTCGTATGCGGGTAGGCAAGCCATGTTATAGCGCTATAAAGGGTGCAGTGTCAGCAGATGGAGACGGTAAACATAGCTCTGGAGTTGATGACCTCGCTCGCAATGAACCACCATCCCAGGTTCTTGCTTTAACTTCGCGGTGTTATATGTGGTTGCATGTTCCATATGGTGTCTAACTTGTATTCGAAAGGCCGAAGTTGGTAAGATAAGGAAAGATATTTTTTTACATGAACCACCATCCCGTGAGCACCAGAAGACAAATGGCTAGTCAAGGCACTGGCCGAGCCAGTGACAAGCCCAACAAAGATAGGCATCACTTGGAAGCCAACTAAAAAGCTGCGATGGTGGCGAAGCAGCCCGCCTCCCACCAGGCTCTCAGGTCCTAGATGATCATGCTCACCACTCCAGCCGGATGTCTAGCTTGTATTGCTTCCAATTTGGTTAAATTGCATCTGCTTAGCTTACACATTATACCTTTGAATATGACATGCCTTTCTGTTTTTGGTACATACTAGTACATCTGTGTATTAACCATGTTCTTACATCAAACTAATGTTCTTGTGTATCCCTCATCAATCACTTATGACGAGGCAGGCAGGCAAGGGGACTACTCCTCATTTAAAGAATGCAGCGTCAGCCTCCCGACATGATTCTCAAGAAACAGAAATGCTAGATGAAGATAGTGAACATAGCTCTGTAGTTGATTACAACATTTCCCCTACACTAGCATCGCAGGTGCTTGCTCTAACTTGGCAGCGTGATATGTGGTTGCATGTTGCATATGGTATCTAGATTGTAATTCTTCCAATCTGGTTAAACTGCATGTGTTAGTCTGCTTAGCTTATACATTATACATGTTAATGTGACATGCCTTCCTATATTTAGTACATAGTACATCTGTCTATTAAGCATGTCCTTACATAAAACTATTGTTTTTTTGTATCCCGCATCAATCAATATGACGAGACACCTTTAGTATATGTAGTGCGATATTAGTTGCATCTTTCATATGATTTATAGCATGCGCTGCTTCTAATTTGTTGAAATTCTATTTATGATGGGACGCTTTTAACTTGGCAGAGTCATATTGGTTGCATCTTTCATGTGGTGTCTAGCTTGCATTGCTTCTTATTTGCTGGAATGGTTTCTGCTTAGTTTACACAAACAATTGTGAACATGCCATGCCGTCCTGTTTTTCGTACATATTCCATCCTGGTATCATGTTTTTGCCTTACATCAAAGTAGTGATTGTCAGTATCATTAATGAATGAGTTCTGAAGAGAGAATTTTATTGCTTTTTCTTGTCGGTTTTACTTGATAATTCAAAATCAATAAAGCGGAAGGAAGTTAGCAAGGCAGCGGATAAAGGTGCTCCTTCCGAATAGAGGGCCTCTACAGTTTCTACTCCTCCACACTCCCAACATGATTTCCAAGACAACACATGCATAGACACTCAACAAAGCTGTGTTTATGATGAGCACGTCTCCCGTAGTGCAGCATCACCGGTGCTCCCTCTAACTTGGCACTGTTATATGTGGTTGCATGTTATGTGTGATGTCTAACTTGTATTGCTTCTAATTTTGTTGAATTCCATCTGCTTACTTTACACATTATACTTGAATAAGACACGTGTTCCTGTTTCTAGAACATACAATATCTGTCTATCACACCATGTTCTTACATCAAATTACTACTGTTGTGTAACCTGCAACAATCACTTATCATAAGACACGTTTGACTTTGGAGTGTCATATAGGTTACATCTCACATTCTTTTCTAGCTTGTACTACTAATTTGTTGAAATGGCACTTATGACGAGACAGTTTTAACTTGGTAGAGTGATATTCGTTGCATCTTTCATATGGTGTCTAGCTTTCATTACTTCTAATTTGTTGAAATGCCTTCTCCTTAGTTTACACATCATAATCTGTAAATATGCAATGCTGTGAATATGCAATGGCACTAATGACGAGAGACCTCTAACATGGTAGTGTGATGTTGTTTGCATCTTGCATATGATTTATTTCTTGTACTGCTTCACATTTGTTTAAATGCCATTTATGATGAGACACTGTTAACTTGGCAGAGCGATATTTGTAGCATCTTTCATATGGTGTCTAGATTCCATTGCATTGCTTCTAATTTGGTGAAATGTCTTCTTCTTAATTTACACATCATAGTTCTGGTTATCTCTTCCGTCCTGTTTTTCATACATATTACATCCTCCTATCATGTGGTTGTCTAACATCAAAGTTCAGTTCATCTGCATCACGCATCAATTTGTTCCGAAGAACTAAATTGTTATTCGTTTTTCTTGTCGGCTTGACTTAACATGGCACAGAGAAAGAGGAAGAAACACAGAATGGCAGGGAATGAGAAGCGGATGAATCCTGGAGATTCTGCTGGTACTGATGGTGCAATAGAAGGTCAAAGCCCAGCGGAAAATTCTACAAACACGGCATCCCATGCTACACGAGTTGCAAAAAAAGCCAAACAGAAACAAATAGCTGCCACCAAACAAGCAGAGACAACCCTAGTTCTTGCAACACCTACCACAGTACTACCAGTTGCACGACTTACTTGTGCGTCAACTGAGCTAGCAGCACGTTCCCGAGCTCCCTTGCCACCTGACACTACTTCCCAAGCACTCTTGACACAAGATGAGTTGGCAATATCAGATGAACCTTGTGAGCTTCAACAGCAAGAAGGTAGTTGCCGGAGTCAAGTTACAGTTGCATGCTTCTTTATATGTAGTCTCACAGTTTGATGTACACTAACACTTCCTATGTTCATTGTTGGACTAGCACCTAGGCGCAAGAGGAAACAAACATTAGGGATAATGCTCGATAGGTTAACTAAATCTAGAGGAGGAAGAATGGAGATCCGTTTTGAGGCAGGTTTAAAAAGGCCACGTGATGCTACAGAGTCAGCCAAGTTAGTATCAGAGGCAGCGGTTGCCGTTAGGTGTCATGTACGTATCCTCCCAACATGGATTCAGTACAGGAATGACAACGAAACCCAGTTCAACACCTTCCTCGACCATTTATCTGTAAGTATGGTTATGTATGGAAACTAGTAATATCGTCTTGCTCTGTCCCATACTTTCTAGGTTGCTGATAATGAGACTCCCATAATTTTCAATAGATGAGGTTCAAGTTGGATAGCCAAGATGATGCAACCAGACAAGCTTGCACCCATGTTTTCAAGTCTGCTCTGCGACAGTATCGGTATAACTTGAGGAAAACTCACTTTGAAGGCAAGGCTAACAACGAACTTTGCCAAACATCTCCAGTTGAAAATATATCGGATGAAGACTGGAGGGGCCTTGTTAAACACTGGTCTGATCTGAAGTATCAGGTACATTATATATATGTGATCAGATCACATGTTGAAGTCCTATTTACGCATGTGCCACACAAATCTATCTTCTTGTAGGTGAACTGTTCAAAGAACAAGGCCAACCTACGAAAGTGAAATTCAGATAGACGACATGATCTCGTAGCTATATTGCACACTGCGAGGCTCTTGTGATTAGCTGTTGTTTCACTCTTTTCGCTGTACCATATTATCAGATCTATATTGACTTGTTCGAAATGCAGAGGAAAGCTCGCAAGGACCAAAAAGTACCTGCACCAAATGCTGTGGAAATCTTCAAGGACTGTCACACCAGCAAGAAGAAGGGCATGACTACACTAGTCAAAGCCGCTGTTGTAAGTCCTCAATCCTCATGCCTTTTAACTACTACTTACTCTGACTTGTGCCTTGAATTTCATGGTTTGTAGCCAATGTCTATTACTCTTTTCAATTTTATACACAATTGTCTTAGCATATCGTTGCACCTTACAAGGTTTAAAAGAGAGGAGTGATGTTCCTTTGATCTTGACCCGTAATCTAGTTCCGTGCTGGACTTGCCCACACAACATTACAATTGCCTGTTTGTCTGTTCTCAGTTGTTTTGTGATATGAATGATGTCATACTATGCTTACCGTATTATAAACTTCATCTCTTTATCCTTAGCCCTCAATACAATGTGAAGAAATAGACAATACATTAGCGATGGTACATGTCATATGTTTGGAACCTGGTTTTATTATGTACTTTGCAATAAAATACAACTAATATTTTACATGGGTTCACCAGAATAAGTTCTATATATAGACCAAAGCTATTTTCTTTGGTTTTGCTGCCTCCTTAATATCTTCTGTTCTGGTACTACTAATGTAAAACCTCAACTTTTCAGCGAGCTATGGAAAAAATGGTGGAACCGCCACCTTCTAAAGGTGGCGAGGCAACTATAACCGCAATGTCAGCTCTTGCTGCAGTGGGTCAGTACCTGTCCACTAACCGTGCCAAAAGCACGTTCCTGCGTAATACTGGGTTGGTTGTTAAGGCAATATCATTCAAACTGCCTCATGATAAAGATATGCAAGCTCAAAGCAATGTTGTATCTGCGCTCGAGACACAAGTCCATTCCCTAACAGGGACCCTTTGTGAAACAAGGAGAAACATTGCTCAATGTCGTCAAGATATGCATGGTTTTGAAACCAGACTATCAGACATTTGCTATGTTGTTCAGGAGCCTAGCGGAAATGAAGGCGAGTGTTATGGTGCTCCATCGCACAATACAACATGAAAACGTAACAGTCAGGTCAAATGAACTAAGCTTCTGAACTTCTGGTGGTGCATTTGTCGGATGTTGGGTTCCGGCAGACCCTTAAGGTTCAAACTCTGGGGTGCGCAAGAAGATCTCTCCCCTACCGACCTACGTCCGATCGTCTCGTGAGATCTAAGCTAAAAACGATGAACAACACGAGGAACACAAGATTTATACTGGTTCGGGCCACCGTTCTGGTGTAATACCCTACTCCAGTGTGTGGTTTGGTGGATTACCTCAGGTGCTGATGATGAACAGTACAAGGGAAGAAGAGCCTCACGAGAGGTGTTCTTGAGCTGGTGCGATGAACTGCTTCAGTGAGTACGATCGCCTCTCTCTCTAATGAGCTCTCGATCAGTCCGTGAAACTGGATCCCTCTCTACTGTGGTGGCTAGCCCTATTTATAGAGGCCCTGGTCCTCTTCCCAAATATTGAGCGGGAAGGGCGCCAACAACGGCCATTTCGAAGGGGAACATCTAGTACAAGTTATCCTGACTAAAGTTGGTCTTCGGCTGCCAAAGGCACTGGTGATGACGTCGTCTTGGGCTCCACGGTGACCTCCATCCTGCCGCTCTGCTAGTCTTGGTCTCGTTGCACTGAAATGGCAACCTTTGCCTGATGCCTCGGTACTGCATGCCTGTGCTTGCCCCCTTTGCACCAAAGAGGAAACAAGGACACTGCGCAGGCCGGTGCCCGCCTGGCGCCCGCCTAGTCTCGATCGTCATGGCTTGCGTCATGAGCACCTCGCGAGGTACCCTGCCTTGATCTCTCCGCCTCCTCGCGAGCCTGCCTAGTGAGGCCGTTCCTGAGGAAGCCTTGTGTTGTCCGCCCCACGAGGCTTTGCCCCTCGCGAGGGTCTTGAGTCTTGTGCTGATGAAGATGGGCCGTACTGGGCCTCGACTTGAGCCACGCCGCAGGCCGTAGGCAGGCAAGTCTAGGGACCCCCGTTCCTAGAACGCCGATAGTAGCCCCTGGGCCCAAGGCACGCTCAGACTTGGCTTAGTGGAGAAGCGAAGGGGCAAGTGCGGAGCGCCGCGGGCCCCATCAGCCCGCGGCCTTGGGCGCCGCGTGGCAGTTGATTGGACGTGGGTGTCTCCGCTTCCCCATGCTACCTCAGCAACCGCCCGACTTGACAAGTCCGTGCATGCAAAAATGGGTCATGATTACCTAAGATCCTGGTGGCCGACGGTTGGCCTCCTTCGGACTATAAGTACGGACGGGCGAGAGCCCCCGTAGTCCATCCCTTCCTGCTACTCTCTTTCTTCTTCTTCCTTGCCCTTGCTCCACCTTACGCCAATGGCGCCGATCCGCCGGGTTTCTGCGGAAGAGAAGGGAAATTCCCCCCGAGAGGGTCCTGACCCGCTTCCGTCGAAGAAGCGGCCTATCCCCGGCCGCCACAACGTGGTCGCTTGGCAGGGGTCGTCGCGGTCCTGGTACGAGCGGCCGCCGCCTGGGTTTGCTCTACCCTTGTACGCCCGAATTGATGGCCCGAGAGAAGAAGGCGCCGAGCGTCACCGCCGGCGCCGCAGGCGACGCCGGCGAGTCACGGCAGTACGCGTTGTCACCCCGGAGTCCATGCCGAGAGCTCTTCTCGCGAGCTTGCTCTCCACGCCGCCATGCCTCCTCGTTCTTGGATTCGCCTTCCTCCCTCCTTCGCCTTCGAGATGCCACCGAGTGGATTTCTGGAGCTCTGGCTGCAGCACGCTGCGCAACACCCTTGCTATCGGAGCGGAGGTTGCGGTCGTCACGCCGGGCAAGGTCTACATGACCTGAGGCTGGGGCGAGATCGCCCGGGTCTGCCGGACAGGGGTGCCCTCGTAATTCATCTTGAATACGATGGCGCCTCCTTAATGTTCTTCAAGGTCTTCGACGCGGAAGGACGCCGGCTGGAGTGTTGCCCCAAGGAAAGCGGCCGGGGGATCGACGTGGTGAAGGCCAGGCCTGCCTATCGCTTCCCTAGCAGTTCCTCAAGCAGCAGCGGAGGAGATGGAGAATCCAGCGACTCCGCCGAGCTTCACGTGACCACGGAGATGAGCGGCGACAGCTATGAGCCCCCGAGCTCGCGTTGCGCTCGGAGCAAGGCGGCTGCATCTGGCCGTCGACGCAGCTGATCTGGATGGGGTTGGCGCCGGCGCCTGGCGGCCCACTGTTGATGATGGCGTCTCCAACGGAGGCATGCGTAGTTAATGCTCCCTAGGATTAGCACCTTTTGTTCCCTGTGAGGAATCAAAGTAACACCCCGCGGGGGGTATGTAAGGCGCCTGCCATATCTTTTGTGAATATGATACCATTATTATGAATTGATGCGAGGTGCGTGTTCTGTTCCGGCTTGGCTCCCCCTTTCTTTCCTCACGAGGGCTTGGTGCTCTATGCTGACAGGTCCCGGTCCCCAGGCAGGCTTCAGTCCTCGCTGGTATGCCAGGTCGCTATGCCGTGGTCAAGGCCAGGAGGTGAGCGGCCCGAGGTCCAGTAAGAACCCCTGAGTCGTGATGCTCTGGAGGTCCCCTTTAGCGCTCAAGCAGCCTTCGCTGGGCGAGAAAGGAAGGCAACGTTGCCGTGACAGAGCCGCACTGGGTGAAGGTTTGTCGTCGCATTGATTTAGCTTTTTTTCTGAAGCGTGACTTATCTCATGAGCTTGGAGTAGTTCTTCGGCGAGGTGCCGGGCCTACGCACCAGCAGCTGGGGTGTTGCTGGGTCGCGTCCTCGTGAGCTTCTCCCCTCTTCCTTGCACTCTCCTTCATGCTCTACGTCCTCAGGTCCCGGCCCTCGAGCGAGCTCAGCCGCCGCAAGTATGATAGGTCGCGATGCCGTGGGTCAAGGCCAGGGGGTGAGGGCTGGAGAGCCAGTAAGAGCCTGTGAGTTGCGATGCTCAGGCGCCCCCCTTTTAATGCGCGAGCGGATCGTACGGGAGAGAGAGGGAGGGAGCCCACGATGCCCCTCCCCACATTTACTCCTTGAGCGGATCCTGCACACCAACACAAGGAAAGCAAGGCCTGCCATTACGGTTGCCAACCAGCCATTGGTTTCTCTGAGGGAGTGATTGAGGCACCGAAGGCTTGGTGAGGTAGCGCATTTGCGGGGCTGCCGCGGCAGAGCTCGACCACTCAGATTTGTCACGTTGCAGGGACGGACACATGCGCAAGCGCCGTTCTAGGGCGAGCGGCTCCAAAGGTAGGTGTCAATCGAGCAGGCGATTATCTCAAGAAGGTTAAGTATGAAGAAGCAAATCAACTTAGATAGATGCAGAGGAAATCAAACACCACTGGGTCAGGCCCAAGTGACTTGGGGATGATGCAGCCCGAGGGGCGCCCCCAACAAGGTAAGCGGAAGACAAAAGCAAAACAGATACATGCCGTGGGGACGGATCTACGTGACCTGGGAATGATGCAGCCTTGAGGGCGCTCCCAGCTGAAACGAAACTTAAAAGAAGTCACCTGATACCATTGAAGTGCGAGGGTCGGTGTAGCTGGCGGTGCAAGGTGAAGAAGCCAATCCTCACGAGACCTCGGGGCTCCGAGCCTAGGGAGGCTCGCGAGGTCCGGGCGGCCCAACGAGGTCCATCTCCCCTTCCTCCAAGAGTGTGCGATGCTTGACCCCTTGAGCTTCCAGAATGCTTCTCATCAGGCGCTGGTGGGCTGCAGCCGCGTTCGGCAAGCCGAAGAGCATGCGAACGTAGCTGTGTGGTGGACCTGCGTGAAGGAAATATGCCCGAGAGGCAATAATAAAGTTATTATTTATTTCCTTATATCATGATAAATGTTTATTATTCATGCTAGAATTGTATTAACTGGAAACATGATACATGTGTGAATACATAGACAAACATATTGTCACTAGTATGCCTCTACTAGACTAGCTCATTAATCAAAGATGATTATGTTTACTAACCATAGACATGAGTTGTCATTTGATTAACGGGATCACATCATTAGTAGAATGATGTGATTGACATGACCCATTCCATTAGCTTAGCACTTGATCATTTAGTATGTTGCTATTGCTCTCTTCATGACTTATACATGTTCCTACAACTATGAGATTATGCAACTCCCGTTTACCGGAGGAACACTTTGTGTGCTACCAAACATCACAAAATAACTGGGTGATTATAAAGGAGCTCCACAGCTGTCTCCAAAGGTACATGTTGAGTTTGCGTATTTCGAGATTAGGATTTGTCACTCCGATTGTCGGAGAGGTATCTCTGGGCCCTCTCGGTAATGCACATCACTATAAGCCTTGCAAGCAGTGTGACTAATGAGTTAGTTGCGGGATGATGCATTACATAACGAGTAAAGAGACTTGATGATAACGAGATTGAACTAGGTATTAAGATACCGACAATTGAATCTCGGGCAAGTAACATATCGATGACAAAAGGAACAACATATGTTGTTATGCGGTTTGACCGATAAAGATCTTCGTAGAATATTATGGAGCCAATATGAGCAGCCAGGTTCCGCTATTGGTTATTGACCGGAAACGTGTCTCGGTCATGTCTACATAATTCTCGAACCCGTAGGGTCCGCACGCTTAAGGTTTCGTTGATAGTTATATTATGAGTTTATGTGTTTTGATGTACCGAAGGAGTTCGGAGTCCTGGATGAGATCGGGGACATGATGAGGAGTCTCAAAGTGGTCGAGACGTAAAGATCGATATATTGGACGACTATATTTGGACATCGGAAATGTTCCGAGTGATTCGGGTATTTTCGGGGGTACCGGGGAGTTAAGGGAATACGAGGAAGAAGCAATGGGCCTCATGGGCCAAGTGGTGGAAGAGAGGAGACAAGGGTGTGCGCCCCCCTAGCCTAAACCGAATTGGACTAGGGGGCTGGCCCCCTTTCCTCCTTTTCCTCCCTCTCCTTCCTTCTCCTTCTCCTTCCCTTCCTTCCCCTCTCCTACTTGGACTAGGAAAGAGGGGGGGTCCTACTTGGAGTAGGGTTGCCCCCCTTGGGCGTGCCTCCTCCCCTTGGCCAGCCCTCTCCTCCTCCGCCCCTTTATATACGGAGGAGGGGGGCACCCCATTGACACAACAATTGATCTCTTGATCTCTTAGCCGTGTGCGGTGGCCCCCTCCATCATAGTCCTCTTCGATAATATTGTAGTGGTGCTTAGGCGAAGCCCTGCGACGGTAGAATATCAAGATCATCACCACGCCGTCGTGCTAATGGAACTCTCCCTTGACACTCGGCTGGATCGGAGTTCGCGGGACGTCATCGATCTGAACGTGTGCTAGAACTCGGAGGTGTCATAGTTTCGGTGCTTGATCGGTCGGGCCGTGAAGACATACGACTACATCAACCGCGTTGTTCTAATGCTTCCGCTTTCGGTCTACGTGGGTACGTGGACAACACTCTCCCCTCTCGTTGCTATGCATCACCATGATCTTGCGTGTGCGTAGGATTTTTTTTGAAATTACTATGTTCCCCAACAGTGGCATCCGAGCCTGGTTTTATGCGTAGATGTTATATGCACGAGTAGAACACAAGTGAGTTGTGGGCGATACAAGTCATACTGCTTACCAGCATGTCATACTTTGGTTCGGCGGTATTGCTGGATGAAGCGTCCCAGACCGACATTACGCGTTCGCTTACGCGAGACTGGTTCTACCAACGTGCTTTGCACACAGGTGGCTGGCGGGTGTCTATTTCTCCAACTTTAGTTGAACCGAGTGTGGCTACGCCCGGTCCTTGCGAAGGTTAAAACAGCACTAACTTGACGAACTATCGTTGTAGTTTTGATGCGTAGCTAAGAACGGTTCTTGCTCAGCCCATAGCAGCCACGTAAAATTCGCAACAACAAAGTAGAGGACGTCTAACTTGTTTTGCAGGGCATGTTGTGATGTGATATGGTCAAGACGTGATGCTATATTTTATTGTATGAGATGATCATGTTTTGTAACCGAGTTATCGGCAACTGGCAGGAGCCATATGGTTGTCGCTTTATTGTATGAAATGCAAGCGCCCTGTAATTGCTTTACTTTATCACTAAGCGGTAGCGATAGTCGTAGAAGCAATAGATGGTGAAACAACAAAGATGCTACGATGGAGATCAAGGTGTCGCGCCTGTGATGATGGTGATCACGACGGTGCTTCGGAGATGGAGATCACAAGCACAAGATGATGATGGCCATATCATATCACTTATATTGATTGCATGTGATGTTTATCCTTTATGCATCTTATCTTGCTTTGATTGACGGTAGCATTTTAAGATGATCTCTCACTAATTATCAAGAAGTGTTCTCCCTGAGTATGCACCGTTGCGAAAGTTCTTCGTGCTGAGACACCACGTGATGATCGGGTGTGATAGGCTCTACGTTCAAATACAAAGGGTGCAAAACAATTGCACACACGGAATACTCAGGTTAAACTTGACGAGCCTAGCATATACAGATATGGCCTCGGAACACGGAGACCAAAAGGTCGAACGTGAATCATATAGTAGATATGATCAACAAAGTGATGTTCACCATTGAAAACTACTCCATCTCACATGATGATCGGACATGGTTTAGTTGATTTGGATCACGTGATCACTTACATGACTAGAGAGATGTCTGTCTAAGTGGGAGTTCTTAAGTATATGATTAATTGAACTTAAATTTATCATGAACTTAGTCCTGATAGTATTTTGCAAACTATGTTGTAGATCAATGGCTCGCGTTGTTGCTTTCATGTGTTTATTTTGATATGTTCCTAGAGAAAATTGTGTTGAAAGATGTTAGTAGCAATGATGCGGATTGGATCCGTGATCTGAGGTTTATCCTCATTGCTGCACAAAAGAATTATGTCCTTGATGTGCCGCTAGGTGACGGACCTATTGCAGGAGCAGATGCAGACGTTATGAACGTTTGGCTAGCTCAATATGGTGACTACTTGATAGTTTAGTGCACCATGCTTAACGGCTTAGAATCGAGACTTCAAAGACGTTTTGAACGTCATGGGCCATATGAGATGTTCCAGGAGTTGAAGTTAATATTTCAAGCAAATACCCGAGTTGAGACATATGAAGTCTCCAACAAGTTCTATAGCTAAAAGATGGAGGAGAATTGCTCAATTAGTGAGCATGCGCTTAGATTGTCTGGATACTACAATCGCTTCAATCATGTGGGAGTTAATCTTCCAGATAAGATAGTGATTGACAGAGTTCTCTAGTCACCATCACCAAGTTAGTATAACTTCATGATGAACTACAATATGCAAAGGATGACGAAAACTATTCCCGAGCTCTTCGTGATGTTGAAATCGGCGAAGGTAGAAATCAAGAAAGAGCATCAAGTTTTGATGATTGACAAGACCACTAGTTTCAAGAAAAGGGCAAAGGGAAAGAAAGGGAAACTTCAAGTAGAATGACAAGCAAGTTGTCACTCCCGCAAAGAAGCCCAAAGCTGGACTAAAGCCTGAAACTGAGTGCTTACACTGCAAAGGAAATGGTCACTGGAAACGGAAATGCCTTAAATATTTGGTGAATAAGAAGGATGGCAAAGTGAACAAGGGTATATTTCATATACAGGTTATTGATGTGTGCCTTACTAGTGTTTATAGTAGCCCCTGAGTATTTGATACTTGTTCGGTTGCTAAGATTAGTAACTCGGAATAGGAGATACATAATAAATAGAGACTAGTTGAGGGGAAGTGACGATGAGTGTTGGAAGTAGTTCCAAGATTGATATGATCATCATCACACACTCCCTATAATTTTTGGGATTAGTGTTAAACCTAAATAAATGTTATTTGGCGTTTGTGTTGAGCATAAATATGATTTGATCATGTTTATTGCAATACGGTTATTCATTTAAAGTCAGAGAATAATTGTTGTTCTGTTTACATGAATAAAACCTTCAATGGTCATACACCCAATGAAAATAGTTTGTTGGATCTCGATCGTAGTGATACACATATTCATAATATTGATGCCAAAAGATGCAAAGTTAATAATGATAGTGCAACTTATTTGTGGCACTGCCATTTGGGTCATATCGGTATAAAGCGCATGAAGAAACTCCATAAAGAAGGATTTTTGGAATCACTTGGTTATGAATCATTTAATGCTTGCGAACCGTGCCTTTTGGGCAAGATGACTAAAACTCCGTTCTTCTGAACAATGGAATGAGCTACTGACTTGTTGGAAATAATACATACCGATGTATGCGGTCCAATGAGTGTTGATGCTCATGGCGGGTATCGTTATTTTCTGACCTTCACAGATGATTTGAGGAGATATGAGTATATCTACTTGATGAAACATAAGTCTGAAATATTTGAAAAGTTAAAAGAATTTCAGAGTGAAGTGGAAAATCATCGTAACAAGAAAATAAAGTTTGTGTGATTTGATCGCGGAGACGAATATTGAGTTACGAGTTTGGTCTTCAATTAAAACAATGTGGAATAGTTTCACAAACTCATGCCACCTGGAACACCACAGCGTAATGGTGTGTCCGACAATCATAACCACACTATTAGATATGGTGCGATCTATGATGTCTCTTATTGATTTACCATTATCATTTTGGGGTTATGCATTAAAGACAGCTGCATTCACTTTAAATAGGGCACCATCAGAATCTGTTGAGACGACGCCTTATGAACTGTGGTTTGGCAAGAAACCAAAGTTGTAGTTTTTTAAGTTTGGGGCTGCGATGCTTATGTGAAAAAGTTTCAACCTGATAAGCTCGAACCCAAATCGGAGAAGTACGTCTTCATAGAATACCCAAAGGAAACTGTTGGGTACACCTTCTATAACAGATCCGAAGGCAAGATATTCATTGCTAAGAATGGATCTTTTCTAGAGAAGAAGTTTCTCTCGAAAGAAGTGAATGGGAGGAAAGTAGAAATTGATAAGGTAATTGTACCTTCTCCCGAATTGGAAAGTAGTTCATCACAGAAATCAGTTCCAGTGATGCCTATACCAATTAGTGAGGAAGTTAATGATGATGATCATGAAACTTCGGATCAAGTTACTACAGAACCTCGTAGGTCTTCCAGAGTATGGTCCGCACCAGAGTGGTACGGTAATCCTATTCTTGAGGTCATGTTACTTGACCATGGCGAACCTACGAACTATGAGGAAGCAATGATGAGCCCAGATTCCGCGAAATGGCTTGAAGGCCATGAAATCTGAGATAGGATCCATATATGAGAACAAAGTATGGACTTTGGTGGACTTGCCCGATGATCGGCAAGCCATAGAAAATAAATGGATCTTCAAGAGGAAGACAGACGCTGATAGTAGTGTTACTATCTACAAAGCTCGACTTGTTGCAAAAGTTTTTTGACAAAGTTCAAGTTGTTGAATACGATGAGATTCTCTCACTCGTATCGATGCTGAAGTCTGTCCGAATCATGTTAGCAATTGCCACATTTTATGAAATCTAGCAAATGGATATCAAAACTGCATTCCTTAATGGATTGATTAAAGAAGAGTTGTATATGATGCAACCAGAAGGTTTTGTCAATCCTAAATGGTGCTAACAAAATGTGCAGGCTCCAGCGATCCATCTATGGACTGGTGCAAGCATCTCGGAGTTGGAATATACGCTTTGATGAGTTGATCAAAGCATATGGTTTTATACAGACTTTTGGAGAAGCATGTATTTACAATAAAGTGAGTGGGAGCTCTGTAGCATTTTCTAAAACTATATGTAGATGACATATTGTTGATGGGAAATGGTATAGAATTTCTGGATAGCATAAAGGGATAATTGAATAAGAGTTTTTCAAAGAAAGACCTCGGTGAAGCTGCTTACACATTGAGCATCAAGATCTATAGAGATAGATCAAGATGCTTGATAAGTTTTTCAATAGGTACATACCTTGTCAAGATTTTGAAGTAGTTCAAAATGGAATAGTCAAAAAAGAGTTCTTGCCTGTGTTGCAAAGGTGTGAAATTGAGTAAGACTCAAATCCTGACCACGACAGAAAATAGAAAAGAGAATGAAAGTCATTCCCTATGCCTCATTCATAGGTTCTATAAAGTATGTTATGCTGTGTACCAGACCTATTGTACCAGACCTATTAGTCACAGGTGTCTCCGAAGGTACATGTTGAGTTGGCGTATTTTGAGATTAGAATTTGTCACTCCGATTGTCGGAGAGGTATCTTTGGGCCCTCTCAGTAATGCACATCACTATAAGCCTTGCAAGCAATGTGACTAATGAGTTAGTTGCGGGATGATGCATTACATAACGAGTAAAGAGACTTGCCGGTAACGAGATTGAACTAGGTATTGAGATACCGACAATCGAATCTGGGGCAAGTAACATACCGATGACAAGAGGAACAACGTATGTTGTTATGCGGTTTGACCGATAAAGATCTTCGTAGAATATGTAGGAGCCAATATGAGCATCCAGGTTCCGCTATTGTTTATTGACCGGAAACATGTCTCGGTCATTTCTACATAATTCTCGAACCCGTAGGGTCCGCACGCTTAAGGTTTCGTTGACAGTTATATTAGGAGTTTATGTGTTTTGATGTACCAAAGGAATTTGGAGTCCCGAATGAGATCGGGGACATGACGAGGAGTCTCGAAATGGTCAAGACGTAAAGATCGATATATTGGACGACTATATTCGGACATCGGAAAGGTTCCGAGTGATTCGGTTATTTTCGGGGGTACCGGGGAGTTACGGGAATACGAGGAAGAAGCAATGGGCCTCATGGGCCAAGTGGTGGAAGAGAGGAGACAAGGGCGCGTGCTCCCCCTAGCCCAAACCGACTTGGACTAGGGGGTCGGCCCCCCTTTCCTCCTTTTCCTCCCTCTCCTTCCTTCTCCTTCTCCTTCCCTTCCTTCCCCTCTCCTACTTGGACTAGGAAAGAGGGGGGGGGGGAATCCTACTTGGAGTAGGATTGCCCCCCTTGGGCGCGCCTCCTCCCCTTGGCCGGCCCTCTCCTCCTCCCCCCTTTATATACGAAGGAGGGGGGCACCCCATAGACACAACAATTGATCTCTTGATCTCTTAGCCGTGTGCGGTGCCCCCATCCACCATAGTCCTCCTCGATAATATTGTAGCATTGCTTAGGGGAAGCCCTACGACGGTAGAACATCAAGATCGTCACCACGCCGTCGTGCTGACGAAACTCTCCCTCGACACTCGGCTGGATCGGAGTTCGAGGGACGTCAACGAGCTGAACGTGTGCTAGAACTCGGAGGTGCCGTAGTTTCGGTGCTTGATCGGTCGGGCCGTGAAGACGTACGACTACATCAACCGTGTTGTTCTAACGCTTCCGCTTTCGGTCTACGAGGGTACGTGGACAACACTCTTCCCTCTCGTTGCTATGCATCACCATGACCTTGCGTGTGCGTAGGAAATTTTTTGAAATTACTATGTTCCCCAACACCGCGCAACGCCCCACGCGCGAAGGCCAGAAGCGCTGTTGAGACGCGACTCGATTGATCCCTGGGTAGTCGGTGCAGACGCGCAGCCCGCCATCCTCGCCTGGATGGGGAGCTACGCCGGGCAGGCGGCGGTTGCCGCGCATGACCCTTGATTCCTGTAATTCTTGAGCGACCTTGGCGATGAACTCCTAAGGGTTGGTCCCTCCTTTCCTTATGTCTTCCTGAAGGAAACGTGCCGAGAAGCACGCCCCCAAGTGGTGCCCAAGCGCCTCCCTCTTGATCTTTGCAAAGTCGGGGGCTCCCCAGGAGAGAGCCCCCGAGCCTTGCCCGAGGAGGGTGCCGGGCGCGCCTTCCTATGCGATGGAGGGTGGCGCCCCTTGGATGGGCACATGTCTGGATGTGACGCCTCCGGAGGAGCCTTCCTCCTAAGGCCTTGAACCAGGCGATGTCTTCTTCTTATTGGGGGCTGCTTCAGGAGGATTTCAACTCTTGCTGTCTTGGCCCTCGATTGATGCGGCTTGGAAGGCGCGCTCGAGGGAGCACACCACATCCTTCTCTTCACAGGGGACCGTGATGACCCCACCACTTCCTAGCATCTTGAGGATGTTGCAGCCATGGCGAGTCACTGCCATGAACTTAGCTAGGGCTGGATACCCGAGGATGGCATTGTATGGCAGACGAATGTGGGTGATGTCGAAGTCAATGAGCTTGGTGCAGTAGTTGTTGTGCTGTCCAAAGGTGACAGGAAGGCGGACTTGCCCTATCAGGACAGTGGAACCATCAGTGACTCCTGAGAAAGGCTTGGTTGGCTGAAGCTGATCATATGGCACTTGGATATTGTTGAACATCTTGACGGATAGGACGTTGAGCCCTGCCCTGCCGTCGATGAGGGTCCTGGTAACTTGCACGTTGCTGATGACTGGGGAATAGAGCATTGGGAGGACACCGGCCGTTGCCGCGCACTTGGGCTGATCCGCTGAGCTGAATGTGATGGCGCACGCTGACCATCTGAGAGGGCGCGTGGCCTCAAGCTTAGGGAGGACTGCATTCACCTCGCGAGCAAACTGATTGAAGATGCACTGAGAGGCTGGGGCCTGGGCGCCGCCCAAGATGCAAGCAATTGCACGAGGCTCCTGGAAGCCCCCAGCCCCCTCGTCCTGATGTTGGTCTTCATTCCTTCTTGGTGGTGGCGGCAGAGGAGGGAGTCTTGCGTTGCCTTGCGGGCGATCCTCACGAGGCCGATCTCACCAAGCTCCTTCGCAAGGCTGGTCCTCCCAGCGGTCCTCACGAGGCCGGTCACGCCACCCTTGGCGAGGGCCACGGTCGTCCCATCGTCCTCCACCTCTTGCTCTGCCTCGGCCATAGTCCCGATCGTTGCGCTCGGGGCGTCGACCGACACGGCCTTCTCGCACGGCCCTGAGTTCTTGGCATTCGTTGGTGTTGTGGGTGTGGAGATCGTGGTCCACACACTACCGGCTGCCCTTGGACGACTCTGGTTGGTCCCTCCCGCGCTTTGTGTCCGGCTCTGCTGCGAGCACAGCTACTCCCTTGCGCTTCACATCATTGGTCTTGGCTTTCTTCTCTTCTGGGTCTGCTGCTGGGAGCTCGAGAAGGGAGAGGCGCCCTTCCTCAGCCCTTGCGCACTTGGTCACCAGGTTGAATAGCTCCAGAGACGTACACAGGTCTTCGTGGATCGCCAGCTCCTCCTTCATCTTGACGTTACCGCAGCAGCCTGCGGTAACCACCGCAGCAGCGCGGGGTCTTGACGTGAAGGCGCTGCAGCCTGCGGTAACCACCGGAGCTCTCTGCTGATACAGGGCTTGCTCATGGGGATTCCCACGCGCCGCTGCCTGGAGCAGCGCAGGGTCTTGACGTGCTGGCGTAGGGATGCGGTCGTGGCGCACCGGTGCCGGGAGCATGCATG
This sequence comes from Triticum dicoccoides, assembly GCF_002162155.2. Classification (NCBI taxonomy): domain Eukaryota; kingdom Viridiplantae; phylum Streptophyta; class Magnoliopsida; order Poales; family Poaceae; genus Triticum; species Triticum dicoccoides. Next base: position 461,502,199 of record NC_041387.1, on the reverse strand, counting down.
CGTCTTCTTGGGGACGAGGGATTTCTTGGCAGCTCCTTTCTTGTCGCATGGGCGCCGGACGAGGTGGATCTCGTCCTGGGGCCGCGCGCCTTGGAGCCAGGGCGCCGTCTTGGGGAGGAGGTGGCGGAGGCACCTCCTGATCTGCGCCTCCTGCACAGGACGGAGGACGAGGCAGCGGGAGGGACGGTGCAGGAGAGCCCCCTGCGGCGCTGATGAGCTCGGTGATGCGAGCAAGCCACTCCTCGTAGAGGTCGTCGACGGGACGGTAGTGCAGGAGCTCACGCACCAGGAGCAACGCGGCGTGCGCGTCCGTGGGGGTGCAACGGGCGTGGGACGACGAACCAGCTGGAGTCAGCGACGGGGTGGCGGTGCGGCCTTCCCGCCGCAACGAAGGGTGCAGAGACGAGGCTTGTTGCTCGTTCCTGCCGGGCCGGTGGCAGCGTTGGCGGCAAGCGACGGGGAACGACAGGGACACCCACCCACGGGAACCGTCTGGGCGACGCGGGCGGCGAGAGCAACCCGACGCTCAGCGCGAGCCTGGCGAGTGTCAGCCATGGACATGGCGGAAGATCGAACACGAACAGCGGAGGAAAGATTCCGGCGCAGCCCCTACCTGGCGCGCCAAATGTCGGATGTTGGGTTCCGGCAGACCCTTAAGGTTCAAACTCTGGGGTGCACACAAAGATCTCTCCCCTACCGACCTACGTCCGATCGTCTCGTGAGATCTAAGCTAAAAATGATGAACAACACGAGGAACACAAGATTTATACTGGTTCAGGCCACCGTTGTGGTGTAATACCCTACTCCAGTGTGTGGTGTGGTGGATTGCCTCAGGGGCTGATGATGAACAGTACAAGGGGAGAACAGCCTCGCGAGAGGTGTTCTTGAGCTGGTGCGATGAACTGCTTGGGTGAGTTCGATCGCCTCTCTCTCTCTAATGAGCTCTCGATCAGTCCATGAAACTGGATCCCTCTCTACTGTGGTGGCTAGCCCTATTTATAAAGGCCCTGGTCCTCTTCCCAAATATTGAGCGGGAAGGGCGCCAATAATGACCATTTCAAAGAGGAACATCTAGTACAAGTTATCCTGACTAAAGTTGGTCTTCGGCTGCCAAAGGCACTCGTGATGACGCCGTCTTGGGCTCCACGGTGACCTCCATCCTGTTGCTCTGCTGGTCTTGGTCTCGTTGCACTGAAATGGCAACCTTTGCCTGATGCCTCGGTACTCCACGCCTGTGCTTGCCCCCTTTGCACCAAAGAGGAAACAAGGACACTCCGTAGGCCAGCGCCCGCCTGGTCTCGATCGTCATGGCTTGCGTCACGAGCACCTCGCGAGGTACCTTGCCTTGATCTCTCCGCCTCCTTGTGAGCCTGCCTGGCGAGGCCGTTCCTGAGGAAGCCTTGTGTCGTCCGCCCCGTGAGGCTTGACCCCTCGCGAGGGTCTTGAGTCTTGTGCTGATGAAGATGGGCCATACTGGGCCTCCACTTGAGCCACGCCGCAGGCCGCAGGCAGGCAAGTCTGGGGACCCACGTTCCCAGAACACCGACAACATTTATCTACTAGACTGTTAAGTTTTATGCCAACCTTCCTTTTGTTATATAGTTGTAATTTTTTTTGGTGCGATACAAAATTTATTCTTAACATGCAGCCACCGGCTGAAGAAAACAACAAGCCATTTTTGTATAGTGTAGGGTGTTCCCTATATTTGCACTGGTGGCGATCTTTGATGCCGAGTGGATGTAATCTGTGTAATCGCCTTAATAGCCTAGCGTTAGTTTCGGCCTTATTTATTTCCTAGTCTTCTTTTTCCCTGGTTTGCTAGTGGCCACAACTACCATGGGCCATATACGGGCCATAGGATCCATGGGTCTCCTATGGGCCGTCGATAAATGGGCCTGTAATTGGTGGGCCTCGGGCCGTCGATAAATGGGCCTATAATCGGTGGGCCTCGGGCCATCGGATAAATGGGTCTACATGGGCCGTAATCGGGTGTAATTGGTATCAGCCCAGCACGGTAACCGGCCGTTAACAGGCCGTAGGACAACAAAGGCTTAATTCTGTCACAGGCATAACGGGTCGTTAATGGGCCAGAATATAGGACGGGCTGGAAACGGTGCAACGGGTTAACAGGCCAGAAACGGGTCGACTCTTGCCATGGGCTGAATTTGGCCCATTAGGGTAACGGGCCGACTCTTGCCATGGGCCGAATTTGGCCCATTAGGGGAACAAGCCAGTAATGGGCCGACTCTTGCCATGGGACGAATTTGGCCCATTAGGGGAACAGGCTAGTAACGGGCCGGAAGTAATCGAGGGCCGAAAAGGAGCCCAAGAACGTATGGGCCATCAATAGGCTGAAAGCTAACACAGGCTGTAAACAGCCCATGTAAATCACGGGCCGTTAACGGGTACAAAGAAAATTACTGTTCATTATGGGCTAGAGTCACCGTGGGCCTGTAAAGGGCCGAAAGATACGAAGGCCTCATATGGGCCGAAAGACGTCGTGGGCCATACATGGGCCGAAAGTGAAATGGGCTGGTGTTATATTCGACGTCCCACATGACGTTGTTGGGCCGATTTCCTTTAGGGCCTAACGGGCCGTGAGTTAATGGGCCGTAAAATGTGCTATTTGCGAAGAGACCGTTAACAGGCTTTTCATGGGCCAGCCCGTTAACTTTTGACCAAGTCAAACGGGCTGGCTTTGTAAGCTAAATGGGCCAGTGGTGGGCCTTGGCACGTGTCGACATATCATAGGCACCTATCTGACCCACTAACGAGCTGACATGTGTTTCGTCCGGCCAATAAGAATTTTACACGTGGAAATTTCCCATTGGTCGGGGCTGTTAACGGGTTATTGGGTCCAAAACCCGACCCGATAGCTTAACGGTGTTCCGTTATGGTGGATGCCACGTGTCGGTCGCCCTTGACAAAAGCACTTCTGTGACGCGCAATTTATCGTCATGGAAGTGGACACTTCCGTGATGATAATTTTGATAATGTCATGGAACACTTTTACGACAGCACATGTATGACTATCTTGATTCTGTCATAAAATCGTTATGGATGTATATGCATGACAAAAACGCGACCTACTGGGACAAACACGTATCATCACGGAAGTGTATTTTTTTTGTAGTGAAGGGCATTGGATGATGACCCATGGCGAGCGCTAGTGATGTGCGACTGATGACCGCAAGCGATGTGGCTGTCGACAGGGATGGGCACGATAGTGTTGCAACCGCAGTTTGATGGAGCTGCAACCATGGCCAGGGAAAGCTGGAACTGTGGTCTGGTGAGCTGTGAGGCACCTACAAGCCGACGAGGGGTCGGGTGCTACAACCGCGACCAAAAAAAGTTGGAGGCACTGCTCGGCGGAGCTGGAGCCGTGGTCCGGTGGAGCTGTGAGGCTACGCCCCTGCTAGCTGGATGGTGCAACAATGGTTTGGTAGAGCTAGAACCATGGTCTGGCGAAGTTGCAACCCCGGCCCAGTGGAGCTATGAAGCGACGACTCATCATCTGCAGAAGCTAGAACTGTGGTCAAGTGGAGCTACCAGTGTCGGTGTACAAAAGTATGGGTACTTCTGTACCCCTTACTGGTGCACGGGCAGTCGCAACCACACCAACGGCAGGGCTTGGCGAGGCAGAGGAAGAAAAAACCCGAAGACTACCAAGACAGATACTCGAAGCACAAGGAGCAGAGGGCGAGCTGGACCACCCCCGGCAACACCCTTGCCGGGGAGACCTGCACAACACCAACAAGCCCATCACCCTTGGGCTGAGAGCTCTGACACCATCGCCAACGTTAAGACCAAAATCTGAGAACGCATGCTTGGTAGCATGTATATCCTCATAAAGATTGACAGCCCATGGGCCCACGTGGGACCAGAAGACGAAGACCCCCGGCAAGACCCTTGCTGGGGACGACTCCAAGGCCCCCGGCGAGCCTTGTTAGGGATGATCACTAGGCCGCGGCCAGACCCGCGCCCGCCAAGGGTTTGCCACCTCATCGCCACTCCACTGCGACGATCGGCGTGCCAACTAAGCAGACGCATGCGTGGCGGCATGCATATCTTCGTGGAGGCCTTCCCATCGCGCCAACACAACAGCTAGTTAGCCAGCATGCCACCGCATGCCTCGTCGGCCTGGACGCGTGTCGTAGCAAGGAGGAGCGGCAACGGATGGGATGGCTTATGTTGCCCTCTCTGATAAAGCGAGAGGGCACATAGGCAATGCATTAAATGCATTTATCCTATGGTGCCAAGCGATAAGCTCATACACTGTAGCTTGCCACCTTCTGTGTGCCACTGTGGCAGCCCCTTTACGTATAAAAGGAGGCCCAAGGCATACAGAGAGAGGATTCAGACTTTTGGACTGTGCTCGCATCATAGCTAGTTCAAAAGCTCAAGAACACATATATCTAGACAAGCAGGACTAGGGTATTACGCATCTTTGCGGCCCGAACCTGGGTAAAACCCCTGTGTGCTAACGGCTCGACCTACTCTTTGTGCAGCTAATCCCTCGGGGGGTGTAGAAGGGATCCTTGTGACCCCATAGGTTTTCGTGTTCCCCGACATCTTTGGCATGCCAGGTAGGGGGCATTAGTTGTAAGAATCTGGTCTGTTAGTTAGGACAGTAGTCTCTTCATCACCATGGCGCAAAAGAAAAAGACAATCACAGCGATTGGCCCGTTCGAAGCCGCTCCGCTCGTGCCCGCGCGGACGGGCGCTGTGGCGGGTGCCAGTGGTGGAGGAGATCGAGATCGTCCAAATAATCCAAATACGAGAAGCTAGGCGAGCGGCATCCTCCGCAGCGGCGACGGCGGTCCGCACGCTGCTGCACCCAAGGATGGAGCTACGCTACCTGCGGGTGGCATGGGGACCTCCAAGGGTAGGAAGGCGACCCCACCAATGCACGTGTCGCGGTCCTCTCAGCTCGTGTGCGACGAACAGCGCCGCTATGTTGAGGACCTCGGGCATCACCACGGCAAAAGCCCTCCGTGTCACTCTCAAGACGCACAGGGCCGACATGCACGCCATGATGTTGGCGAAAAGGGCGCGCGGCCGCGGTATCGTGGTGGGACTCATTCTAACATAGTTAGAAGTCCGAGTTACTCCCATTCCTCACGCTTGTCGCTGCCACAAACGCGAGCAGAAGCACTGTCGCGAGCGCAGCTACTCCTTGACTTTCCTCCTGCCTTGGAGAAGCAAGAAGAGTGGAGGGCTGCCATCCAAAGCCTTATTGGCCATGCCAACAGGATGGACACCGGGAAGCAAGTGCCTCACGGCGCCGGACTGACGAGCCGGCGTGTATGGACAATGGAAGGGTTGGAGGCGCCGCGACCATGGTGCACTCCCCTCCACCACAGCCGGCCCGTCGGGTTGACACCTGTGATAACGTGTCCACGGCGTCGTCAGACCCACGGACGCGTCGTGACCAAAGTCAAGTTCTTCGAGAGCGCCTCAAGGAAGACGCCCGGACCACTATCGAGCAGCGACGAGATGCACGTCACCAATCTGATAGGCGTGCTGGGCCTACTGCGTACAAGCCTGCACCGGGGGACGTTGGCGACTTGCCCTATGCAATAACCTGTCTAGCGTTCACCCATGAGTTGCAGCAGTTCCAGTGGCCCAAAAATCATGTGTTCAAACCGGAGGTCCCGAGGAAGTACGACAGCAAGACCCACCAGTCTGAGTTCCTGAGCGTTTACACCATTGCGATGCAAGCTGCCGGAGCACGAGACAACAAGGTAATCGCCAACTATTTCCCGTTGGCACTCAAGCCCAACGTCAGGTCATGGTTGATGCATTTGCCAATAGACTCCATATCCCCTTGGTCCGACCTGTGCCACGAGTTTGTTGGTGCCTTCACGGGCGACCACGTAGCTCCTGGCCAGGCAAGCGATTTGCATGTGATCCCTCAAAGGGATGGCGAATGCTTGCGCAAGTACATACAGAGATTCATCTGTGTGCAGTACAGCATCCCCGATGTTCATCACGTTGCTGTCATCAGCGTGTTCCATCAGAACACGCGCAATTGTAAGATGCATGAAGAGCTGGCGATGAACAAGGTTGCAGATGTTGCCGAATTGTATGTTCTGGCCATAGATGTGCCCAAGTTGAGGAAGGAAGGAAGTACCCTGACGAGGATGCCGATGTGGGAAGTGACTCAGAAGATGAAGACGCTGCCCAGCGAAGAAGGGCCGACGATGTAACAGGAAGTGCAAGGGCAAGACCGTGCTTGCCGTAGAGGAATCCGGCGACCACGACAATGCCAAGAAGGCCAAGGTTGATGACCCCGGCAAGGAGATTGCCGGGTGCAATGCCTGCCGGGCCTTGGAGGCTGCCGGCAAGTCAGGGGGCTCCGACAAGCAGTACTGCAAGATTCACCGTACCAAGGCCCACGACCTCCAGAACTACCGCCAAGTGGAGTTGCTGATGGAGAAGCAAAGGGCTCAGTACGAGAGACGAGACAAGGAGAAGGGACAAGCAGGCGCTGAAGGATCCGGGAAAAAGCGCGGCGGCCGAGGATGACGCGGCGACAAGGAAAGGAAACAAGAGAGGCCTGCTCGAGGCCGTGACAAGAAAGAGGAGGATGACGATCACGATGATGATGATGAATCCACCGAGCATGAGTTTCAGAAGGCAACAGAAGTCATGTGCGTTGACGGAGGTGCCTCGTTGTATTCCTCCCACCGTCAACTGAAATAGTGGGCACGTGAGATTAATGCAACGGAACCAATGGTTGACGCCCAGAAGCCGCTAAGGTGGTCCCACACGCCTATCATTTTCGACGCCGAGGATCACCCTGATTGCACGACTGTGGTTGGGTGTTTGCCGTTGTTGGTATCACCAACAATACGCAACCTCAAGGTGACGAAGATGTTAGTTGACGGTGGGGACGGCCTGAACTTGATCTCGCCTAACGTGATCAAGAGGCTGTAGATCCCTGATGAAGATCTTGAGGAAACGGGTACGTTCCAAGGGATCAATTCGGGGAGAAGCCATCCCAAGGGAAAGGTTACGCTACCAGTTATGTTTGGTGGCGACCTCAACTATAGGACAGAGAGAATCATTTTTGATGTTGCCGAGATCCCGTTGCCATACAACGGGATCCTTGGCCGCCCGGCACTGGCCAAGTTCATGGCGGCATCGCACTACGCATATAAAAAGCTGAAGATGCCTGGCCCGATGAGCAACATCACTGTCAGCTGTGATAAGAAGGACGCGCTCATTTGTGCCGATCAGCTCTGTTGGGAGGCGGTTGCAGCGTCTGCCGCCAAGGCACCTGTTCCCGCTGCCGAGAAGAGGATCAACAAGGCCACTGCCGCCGGCAAGGCTCCTAGCTCCGGCAAGGGTTCCTGCACTCACTCCGTCAAATGCGCCTCCTCGGAGTGTTGTGTTCCCACTGAGGACGTGTCATAGAGCTCTACGGCAAGAGCAAGAAGTCTAAGGCAGCCCCGCCAAAAACCAAGAAGGTGTCCGTCAAGGAGGATGGCACGAGCGGAGCTTTTATCATAAGCTCCACCCTTGATAGCAAATAGGAAAGCGAGCTCGTCGCCTTCCTGCGGGCGAATATCGACGTGTTTGCATGGTAAGCATCCGACATCCCCGGCGTTCCCAGGGAGGTGATTGAGCACCATCCTGTTGTCTGCCCCCATGCACGGCCCGTGAAGCAGAAAGCCAGAAAGCAAGCTTTGGAATGACAAGAGTTCATCGTCGAGGAGATCAGGAAGTTGGAGGCGGCAAGCTTGGTCAAGGGAGTACTCCACCCGACGTGGTTGGCCAATCCGGTCGTAGTACGTAAGGCGAATGGGAAGTGGAGGCTATGTACCGACTATACTGATATCAATAAAGCCTGTCCAAAGGATCCCTTCCCATTACCATGTATCGACCAGATAGTGGACTCCACTACTGGGTGCGACCTGCTGTCGTTCCTTGACGCTTACTCGGGATATCATCAGATCTTCATGACGAAGGAAGATGAAGAAAAGACCGCGTTCATCACCCCATGTGGTACGTACTGTTTCGTACGAATGCCTTTCGGGTTGAAGAGCGCTGGTTCGACGTTTGCCCGAGCAGTCCAGATTGGTTTTGAGCCCCAGATCCATAAAAATATGGAGGCTTACATGGATGATATAGTAGTCAAAACCAAAGACAAGGCCACACTCGTGCAGGACCTAGAAGAAACCTTTGCAAATTTGCGCAAGATCAACCGGAAGCTCAACCCAGAGAAGTGTGTGTTCGGTGTCCCATCCAGCAAACTTCTTGGGGTCTTTGTGTCTCAACGCGGAATCAAAGCCAATCCCGACAAGATCAAAGCCATTGAGCAGATTGAGGTGCCCAAGCAAGTTAAGGACGTCTGTAGGCTTGCCGGCTGCCTTGCCGCCCTGAGTAGGTTTATCTCTAAGTCTACTGAGCGCGCCCTCCCCTTTTTCAAAATTTTGAAAAAGGCGGGACCAATGAAATGGACTTCAGAGGCAGTGGCAGCGCTGCAAGATTTAAAGAGGTACCTCTCCTCTATGCCAATACTGGTCGTGCCCAAACTTCAAGAGCCGTTGCTGCTGTACTTGGCGGCAACGAATCAAGTGGTCAGTGTTGCGCTAGTGGCAGAAAGGGAAGATGAGGGAGAGGCAACGATAGTGACAAGGCCATCGAATGAGGAACCAGGTCCGGTAGGGTCCGATGCCAGCGAGGCAGAACCCCCGGCAGGGCCCGGTTCCGACAAGATAGAATCTACGCAAGTGAACGAGGTAACATAGAAGAAGAAGGTGGTGCATCACCCAGTCTACTTTGTTAGCTCCCTCTTATAGGGGGCTAGGTCAAGGTATTCTGGCAGGCAGAAGTTGCTTTTTGGCCTTCTTATGGCCTCGAGAAAGCTGTGCCACTACTTTCAAGCACACGAGATCACCGTCGTCACTCGCCTCCCGTTGCAACGAATCTTGCATAATCCAGATGCAACTGGGAGGATTGTGGAGTGGGCATTGGAGCTGTCGAGCTTTGGGCTCAGATTTGAAAGTACTTCGACGATCAAGAGTAGGGCTTTGGCAGAGTTCATAGCAGAATGGACATCCACGCCCGACGAAGAAGTTCAAGAAACCACCCTTCCCGGCAAAGAGGCAAGTAGTCATTGGATTATGTACTTTGACGGGGCTTTCTTGTTACAAGGTGCTGGTGCCGGCGTGCTGCTTGTCGCACCCACCGGGAAGCGCCTCAAGTACGTAGTCTAGATGCATTTTCCCCGGGAGAGGTCAACAAACAACACTGCGGAGTATGAGGGGCTGCTTGCCGGTCTCAGGATCGTAGCGGACCTTGGAATTAGGAAGCTTATTGTCAAAGGAGATTCACAAATTGTTATCAAGCAAGTCAACAAGTATTATCATAGCCCGCTGATGGAGGCTTACATGGATGAAGTGAGGAAGTTGGAAGAGCGCTTTGACGGTCTACAGGCAGAGCATGTTCCTCGAGCGAACAACAGCATTGCCAATGACTTGTCAAAGCGTGCTACCCTCAAGCTACCTGCGGAACTAGGTACCTTTGTGCTTCAATTAACTCAGACATCCGTCGAACCATCATCAGATAAGAACAAGCGAAGAAAGGTGGGCCCCAACAAATACTTTCCCGTAGAGCTCCCAAGAGCCGCCGGTAAGGAAGTTGCTGGGTACCAAAAGCTTGCTGGGGAGCAGCAGCCTCCAGCAGAGTACCAAGCTCTTGCCGTCGAGATAGCTGCTCCGCAGCAGAAGATATGCCTTTAGTCCTTGCCGTCGAGCCTCAGGCTCCGGCATGGGCACATCATACAGTATGTTTCCTCCAAACAGGGGAGCTCCCTGAGGAGCAGGAAGAAGCAGAGAAAGTAGCCCGTCGGTCTAGCATGTACCAGTTCGTGGATGATGTCCTTTACAGAAGGAGGCCGAACGGCATGAAATTGAAGTGTATTCCTCGGGAGGACGGACTGGAGCTGTTGGCAGAGATACATGGAGGCATATGTGGCTCCCACATAGGGTCAAGAGCCCTTGCTGGCAAAGCATTCCGGCAAGGTTTCTTCTGGCCCACTGCCCTCTAGGATGCGATGGCACTAGTAACCAAGTATGAAGCGTGCCAGTTTCATTCAAAGAAGCTTCATCAACCAGTTCAAGCCCTTCAAACAATCCCTCTCTCCTGGCCATTTTTGGTCTGGGGGCTTGATATACTGGGCCCCTTTCCCCGTGCCGTCGGGGGCTTTGAGTACTTGTACGTTGTGATTGACAAGTTCACAAAGTGGCCGGAAGTGGAGCCAGTGAGAAATGTGACAGTGCAGTCGGCCGTCAAGTTCTTCAAGGGAGTCGTTTGCCGTTTTGGTGTGGCAAACAGAGTCATCACTGACAACGACACATAGTTCACGAGCCACACCTTCATGCAGTATATCCAAGACCTTGGCAGCAATTTTTTTTGCTTCTGTTGCTCATCCAAGAAGCAATGGCCAGGCAGAAAGGGCAAATGCTGAAGTGTTGCGAGGCCTCAAAATGAGAACTTTTGACAGGCTGCGCAAGTGTGGAAGTCGCTAGATTGATGAATTGCCAACAGTTCTTTGGTCAATCAGAACGACACCAAATCGAGCCACTGGCCAGACACCCTTTGCCCTGGTATAAGGGCAGAAGTAGTTCTCCCCACAGAACTCATATACGGGTCAGCTTGAGTGCTCGCTTATGATGAACTTGAGCAAGAGCAGTTGCGCCAAGATGATGCAATGCTCCTTGAGGAAGACCGTCTTCGAGCTGATGTGCGAGCCGCTCACATCAGCAAGCCTTGCGCCGCTATCATAGCTGCAAGGTTCACGCCCGAAGCCTTGAGGAAGGCGACCTTGTTCTTTGGCGTATTCAGTCCGCCAAGAATTCAAACATGTTGACGCCAAAGTGGGAAGGCCCCTATCGGGTGATACGAGTCACCAGGCCTGGCGCAGTCCGCCTGGATTATTCGATGTAAACTCTTTTTGCGGTGTGTTTGTCGAGATCCGATGAATTGTGGGTTTATGATCAAGTTTATCTATAAGAAATATTTGAATCTTCTCTGAATTCTTTTATGTATGATTGAGTTATCTTTGCAAGTCTCTCCGAATTATCAGTTTGGTTTGGCCTACTAGATTGATCTTTCTTGCCATGGGAGAAGTGCTTAGCTTTGGTTTCAATCTTGCGGTGTCCTTACCCAGTGACAGCAGGGGTTGCAAGGCATGTATTGTATTGTTGCCATCGAGGATAAAAAGATGGGGTTTATATCATATTGCTTGAGTTTATCCCTCTACATCATGTCATCTTTCTTAATGTGTTACTATGTTCTTATGAACTTAATACTCTAGATGCATGCTGGATAGCGGTCGATGTGTGGAGTAATAGTAGTAGATGCAGGCAGGAGTCGGTCTACTTGTCACAGATGTGATGCCTATATACATGATCATGCCTAGATAATCTCATAATTATTCGCTTTTCTATCAATTGCTCGACAGTAATTTGTTCACCCACCGTAATACTTTCTATCTTGAGAGAAGCCACTAGTGAAACCTATGGCCCCCGGGTCTATCTTTTATCATATAAGCTTTCAATCTACTTTTATTTGCATCTTTACTTTTTGCATCTATATTATAAAATACCAAAAATATATTTATCTTATCATACTATCTCTATCAGATCTCACTTTCGCAAGTGGTCGTGAAGGTATTGGCAACCCCTTTATTGCGTTGGTTGTAAGTTCTTTGTTTGTTTGTGTAGGTGCATGGGACTTTTGAGGATCCTCCTACAAGATTGATACCTTGGTTCTCAAAAAACTGAGGGAAATACTTACGCTACTTTGATGCATCACAATTTCCTCTTCAAGGAAAACCAACACAAGCTCAAGACGTAGCAAGAAGGATTTATGGCGCCGTTGCCGGGGAGGTCTTCGCTCAAGTCAAGACATACCAAGTACCCATCACAAACTCATCTCCCTCGCATTTACATTATTTGCCATTTGCCTCTCGTTTTCCTCTCTCCCACTTCACCCTTGCCATTTTATTTTCCCTCTCTTTCCCAATCTTCTCCTCTCTTTCGCTTGCCTGTTTCTGTTTTCTTGTGTGTTGGATTACTTGTTGCCATGGCGCAAGATAATACCAAATTGTGTGATTTCTCCAATACCAATAATAATGATTTCCTTAGTACTCCGATTGCTCCTCTTAATGATGTTGAGTCTTGTGAAATCAATACTGCTTGGCTGAATCTTTTTATGAAAGATCAATTTGCCGGCCTTCCTAGTGAAGATGCCGCTACTCATCTAAACAACTTTGTTGATTTGTGTGATATGCAAAAGAAGAAAGATACAGATAATGATATTGTTAAATTGAAGTTATTTCCGTTTTCACTTAGAGATCGTGCTAACGTTTGGTTTTTGTCTTTGCCTAAAAATAGTATTGATTCTTGGAACAAGTGCAAAGATGCTTTTATCTCTAAGTATTTTCCTCCCGCTAAGATTATCACTCTTAGGAACGATATTATGAATTTTAAACAACTTGATCATGAGCATGTTGCCCAATATTGGTAAAGAATGAAATTGATGATTCACAATTGCCCTACTCATGGTTTGAATTTATGGATGGTCATACAAAAATTTTATGCCGGTTTGAACTCTGCTTCTAGAAATATTTTAGATTCGGCCGCGGGAGGCACGTTTATGGAAATCACTTTAGGATATGCTACAAAACATCTTGATAATATTATGGCTAATTATTCTCAATGGCACACCGAAAGATCTTCTAGTAAAAAATGTGCATGCTATAGAAGAAATCAATGTTTTGAGTGGAAAGATGGATGAACTTATGAAGTTGTTTGCTACTAAAAATACTCCTCTTGATCCCAATGATATGCCTTTGTCTACTTTGATTGAGAATAATAATGAATCTATGGATGTCAATTTTGTTGGTACGAATAGTTTTGGAAACAATGCTTATAGAGGAAACTTTAATTCTAGACCGTTCCCTAGTAATTCCTCTAATAATTATGGAAATTCCTACAATAATTCTTATGGTAATTTTAATAAGATGCCCTCTGATTTTGAGAATAGTGTGAAAGAATTTATGATTTCTCAAAAGAATTTTAATGCTTTGCTTGAAGAAAAATTGCTCAAAGTTGATGATTTGGCTAGGAACGTTGATAGACTTTCGCTTGATGTTGATTCTCTTAAACTAAGATCTACTCCTCCTAAGCATGATATCAATGAGTCTCTCAAAGCCATGAGAATTTCCATTAATGAGTGCAAGGAAAGAACCGCTAGATTGCGTGCTAAGAAAGATTGCTTTGTAAAGGCGTGTTCTTCCAGTTTCCATGAAAATAATGATGAAGATCTTAAAGTTATTGATGTGTCCCCTATTAGATCTTTGTTTTGCAATATGAATCTTGATAATAATGGGGCTGGAGATGAGTCAACTTTAGTTAGAAGGCGTCCCAAGAATTCGGAATTTTTAGATCTTGATGCTAAATTTGGTAAAAGTGGGATTGGAGAGGTCATGACTTTAAATAGCATTGAACCCACTATCTCGGATTTCAAGGAATTTGATTATGATAATTTTTCTTTAGAAGGTTGTATTTCCTTGTTGCAATCCGTTGTTAATTCTCCTCATCCTTATAGTCAAAATAAAGCTTTTACCAAACATATCGTTGATGCCTTGATGCAATCTTATGATGAAAAACTTAATTTGGAAGTTTCTATACCTAGAAAACTTAATGATGAGTGGGAACCTACTATAAAGATTAGAATTAAAGATCATGAGTATTTTGCTTTGTGTGATTTGGGTGCTAGTGTTTCCACGATTCCAAAAACTTTATGTGATATTCTAGGTTTCCATAATCTTGATGATTGCTCTTTAAATTTGCACCTTGCGGATTCCACCATTAAAAGCCAATGGGAAGGATCAATGATGTTCTCATTGTTGCAAATAGAAATTTGGTGCCCGTAGATTTTATCGTTCTTGATATACATTGCAATCTTTCTTGCCCTATTATTCTTGGTAGACCTTTCCTTAGAACGATTGGCGCGATTATTGATATGAAGGAAGGGAATATTAGATTACAATTTCCATTAAAGAAAGGCATGGTGCACTTTCCAAGAAAGAACGTCAAATTACCTTATGAATCTATCATGCGAGCTACTTATGAATTGAGTGCCAAAGATGGCAGTACTTAGATCTATCTTCGCTTTTATGCCTAGCCAGGGGCGTTAAACGATAGCGCTAGTTGGGAGGCAACCCAATTTTATTTGTGTTTTTTGTTTTTTGTTTCTGTTTAGTAATAAATTTTGCATCTACCTTCTGTTTAGATGTGTTTTTATGTTTTAATTAGTGTTTGTGCCAAGTAGAACCTATAGGATAACCTATGGTGATAGTTAATTTGATTCTGCTGAAAAACAGAAACTTTGCGCGCACGAAATTAGTTTTGTTAAATCACAGAAACGTGCTTTTGCATTGATTCTTTTTTATGCTGGTCAATATACAAATTGCCCAGGACTTCCTATTTTGGTAGGATTTTTAAAGTTCCAAAAGTTTGCGTTAGTTACAGATACAGACTGTTCTATTTTTTGACAGATTCTGTTTTTCGTGTGTTGTTTGCTTATTTTGATGCATCTATGGCTAGTATTAAGTGGTATGAACCATAGAGAACTTGGAATATAGTAGGTTTAACACCAAAATACATAAGTAATAATTTCATTACAATACCTTATGTGGTGTTTTTGTTTTCTTTCACTAACGGAGCTTATAAGATTTCTTGTTGAGCTTTGTGTTTTGAAGTTTTCAAGTTTTGGGTAAAGATTTGATGGACTACGGAATAAGGAGTGGCAAGAGCCTAAGCTTGGGGATGCCCATGGCACCCCCAAGATATTCAAGAGTAGCCAAAAGCCTAAGCTTGGGGATGCCCTGGGAAGGCATCCCCTCTTTCGTCTTCGTTCATTGGTAACTTTACTTGGAGCTATATTTTTATTCGCCACATGATATGTGTTTTTCTTGGAGCGTCGTGTGTCACATCCCTAGTCCTGTTATGCACTAGGCTAGACCCTCATGTGTGCATCATGTTTAAATTCAAATGAAATTTGAATTGAGTAATTTTCAAAAGCCTCAGGAAACCTCTAAAAATAACCAACATTTAAATCTTCTCAAATGAGTCCAAGAAAATGTTCCTGTTATTCCATGGAAATATTGGTAAGAGGTAAAATTTAAACCAATATTTTTGGAGTCACAGAGATATTTATTTTGGCCATTTAAATTAATCCAATAACTATTTGCTATGGATTTATATTTAATATATATTAAATATGACTCCAATAATTCTGGAAGTTTGTGAGTGGCTTTGTATATATTTTGGCAAGCCACATAAAAACCTACAGAATTTATTAAAATGAATTAGTTGCTAAACTAAATCAAAACAGAGGAAGAAAAAAAAATAGAAAACAATAAGTAAAAGGAGGAGCAGAAGAACTACCTGGCGCTCACCTCTCAGCCCACCTGGCCCAGCACGGCCCAGCCCACCGCCGCTTCCCCCCCCCAGTCGTCTTCCTCCCTCGCCAGAAGGACACGACGCACGCGCCCGAGCTCGCCACGCCACCAGGCTGCCTGCCTGCGTCGCATGGCCACCGCGACGCCGCGCGTCATCTCCTCGGCGCCGCCCCGACCCCCTGGACCACCTCGCTCTCTCCCTCTCCCTCGTTTCTTTCCTCTGCTTCCTCTCTCTCACTCGCACGAACGCAGCCGTTGCCGCCGACGAGCTTCCCCACGGCCACAGCCACCCCCTCGCTCCCTCTCCGCATCCCTGAGCTCCGTCCCGACCCCGTGGAGCTACACACACGACGCACGCGACCCCGGGAGACCAGCAACGTCGCCATCACCGTCGTCTTCCACCTCGGGCTCCGGCCACCATCGTCGTCGATCCGCCGCAAGCAGGACGTCCCCGAGCCGGCTAACCATCCCTACGGCACCGCTGTGAGCTCCGCCACCGTTTCCCCCTCTTCCCCTCTTTGTTTGATTGTCGTAGCCGTCGCCCCCTTGATGACCGAAACCCGCCGCCGCCTGTGATCGCCGCCGACGTGCCTCCGGCCACCTAGTGGCTTGGCCGTCGTGCTCAGCTTCCTCCCCGCGATGCCTAGAGCACGTAGGTGCCTCGTACGAGCCTCCCCGGCCACCGTAGCGTCGACCCCGAGCTCGCCCGAGCTCCGGCAACCGCCATGGTCGATGCCGGTGACGACTCCGGCCATCTTAGGCCCAGCCGCTGCCACTACTCGACGCGGACGAGTGCCTGCGTCACGTAGACGCCCTCCGCCGGCCATTTGGTCGCCGGAGGAGGGAAACCGCACCCCTCCGCCGTCTCTGGCTCCGCCGGCGACGAGCCGCGGGTCAACTCCGGCGACTTGACCCAGGTTTGACCTTCCCCGTGTGTCACTGACGTGTGGGCCACCCCCTGACATTTTAGTTAGTATTAGTTTAACACTAATTAACCTAGGTTAGTTAGCTGATTAGTCGCTGACCAGTGGGCCCCGGCCCCACAAACAGTTTAGTTAGAATTAACTTAAGGCTAATTAACTTGGTTAATTAGTTGTGTCACTGACCAGTGGACCCCGCTGGTCAGGTTTGACCTGGGGCGCCCAGTTGACTCTGCTGACGTCACAGTGACGTGGTGCTGACGCCATAAATCATTTTCTGGATTTAAAATAAATTCAGGAAATTCCAGAAAATTGTATAAACTTCTAAAATTCATAGAAATTCAACCGTAACTCCAAATTAAATAAATTATATATGAAAAATTATCAGAAAAAATCAAGGAATCCATTTGTACCATTTTCATGCATGTTTGAACAATGTTTGTCCTCTGTTTTGGACAAAACAAATAAAGGGCATTTAAATAATCATATATGGAGTTGGAGTTTGAATCATGTATTCAAACCAACTTCATTTAAATCATAGCTAGGTGCATTAGCCCAAAACACATTCATATTGCCATGTCATAGCATGCATCATATTGTGCATTGCATTGATTGTGTTCTTTCTTGTTTGCCGGTGTTTGTCCCCTCTCGATAGACGTGACTCCGACGACGAGATCGATGACACCGATGAAGAACTATATTATCTTCAGAAGTGCCAGGCAAGCAAAACCCCCTTGTTCATTCCGATACAATCCTACTCTCTCGCTCCTGCTCTCTTTTACTGCATTAGGACAACAACGATTCATCTGTTACTTGCTGCGGTAGCTGAACCCCTTTATCCTTTGCATGACCTATCATTGCCACAGTAAATAGATGAAACCCACTAGCATGAGTAGGAGTTGTTTGAGCCCTGTTGTGCCTACTCATTCATGCTTGTTTGTCATGCCTGCTACTGCTTAGAGTTGAGTCAGGTCTGATTCATCGGGGATGAATCAGAGGTGTGTGAACATGTCCTACTGTGTGTGAGCTAAGTGTGTGAATACAATTTGGTAAAGGTAGCGGTGAGAGGCCATGTAGGAGTACATGGTGGGTTGTCTCATTGCAGCCGTCCTCAGGAACTGAGTTCTGTGTTTGTGATCCATGATTCAGCTACTACCACGCATTGGGCCCGAAACCAATGGACCCTCTCGGCTTCTTGATCACCCTTGTCCTCTGTCCAGGAGTTGCAAGTAGTTTCTTGTGTTTGTAGTATGCTGGAGGCCGTGGGCAGCGCTGACCGGAGGGGTGGGCTGTGATGCGGTAGGCACGTGGCACGGTGTACCGGGCGCCCGTTTGGTGTCTCGGGAACCCTGTTCACATCGTTTGGGGTTGTGAGCGAAACTCTGGCCGGATCTCCTCATGGATGGAACCCGAATAGGCGATAAACCTGGACTAGAGAATCGAGTGTTTAGGTAGGCCGTGGCCGACACCCACGTTGGGCTTCCGCTTGAAGGTTGCCGAGTACATGTCGTGTAAACGGCGGTAAGTGGTGAGAGTGTGTGTGAAGAAGTACACCCCTGCAGGGTTAACATCATCTATTCGAATAGCCGTGTCCGCGGTAAAGGACTTCTGGGTTGCTTATATCAGTTCATAGACAAGTGAAAGTGGATACTTTAAAATGCGCAAGATAAGCGTGAGTGCTATGGATGGCGTTCTCGTAGGGAGACGGGAGCGGATCCATAGTGGTGTATTGATATGGTGAATATGTGGACTCGTGTGCGCCACCTCAAAAGAGTTACATTGCAGTCGTAGTTCAGGATAGCCACCGAGTCAAAGCTGGCTTGCTGCAGTTAAACCCCCACCATCCCTTTGTTGATAATGATGCATATGTAGTTAGTTCTGATGTAAGTCTTGCTGGGTACATTTATACTCACGTTTGCCTATTTTATGTTTTTGCAGAGAGACTTCGGTCTCGCTAGTAGTACCGCATGGACTTCGACGTTTAGCTTGTTACCTCAGCTACGATCTTGTGCCCTCGGCAGGATCTGGTAGATAGTCAGGCTTCTCAGCCATTTTCATTTCTAGATGTCTGTACTCAGACATGTTAAGCTTCCGCATGTGCTTTGACTTGTATGCTCTGATTGTTGGGTCATGAGACCCATGTTTGTAATATCTCGCTCATCGGAGCCTATTGAATAAATACTTGAGTCGTAGAGTCATGTTGTGATGCCATGTTGTATTTGCACATATCGAGCATATTGTGTGTATGTTATTGAAATGCTTGGTATGTGTGGGATCTGGCTATCTAGTTGTTTATCTTTAGTAGCCTCTCTTACCGGAAAATGTCTCCTAGTGTTTCCACTGAGCCATGGTTGCTTGCTACTGCTCCGGAACACTTAGGCTGGCCGGCATGTGTCCTTCTTCGTTCCTATGTCTGTCCCTTCGGGGAAATGTCACGCGATGAATACCGGAGTCCTGTTAGCCCGCTACAGCCCGGTTCACCGGAGTCCTGCTAGCCCAGTGCTACAGCCTGGATTCACTCGCTGATGACTGACACGTTCGATGCTGGGTCATGGATGCATGTCCCTGTAAGTTAGTGCCACTTTGGGTTTACGACTAGCCATGTCAGCCCGGGCTCCTTATCATATGGATGCTAGCGACACTGTCATATACGTGTGCCAAAAGGCGCAAACGGTCCCGGGCAAAGGTAAGGCGACACCCGTGGGAATACCGTGCGTGAGGCCGCAAAGTGATATGAGGTGTTACATGCTAGATCGATGTGGCATTGAGTCGGGGTCCTGACAGCTTTGGTATCAGAGCTTGACTGCCTGTAGATTATCAAGCCAAACTGGTCGAAGTTGAGTCTAGAAATTCTTTAGTTATATAAGGGAATTGATTGTGGGATGGAACGTAAGGCTCTTTTTACTCCTTATACCTCATGGCCTTCTGATCTGAGTCATCATCTTCTCTTCTACGGGGATTAAGAACTAGGATATCTCTTCTTTCTATCAGGATCACGTGTTACTAATCCGTAGACTTATAGAATTGTTGGAATTAAGTCTCAGTTCAGTTTCTACCTCTGTATGTTAATTATTGATCTCAAAACCTTGGTATTGTGCTTCTGAGTGGTTATGCCACCATTTTTGTGAATGTCTCAAATCTTTTCTGAGCATTTACAGCCGTTATGCTGTCCGAGTCATTCCAGGTTTCTAAATAGTCTGAAGCATTTGCAAAATCCTTTCCCTCTGTTTTGGTGTCCGTTTGGTCAGAATAAGCACACTAATCGCCGGTTGAGGTACTCTGTTGCCTCGACATATATGCTGGAATTATTATTATGACCTTAGGTGTCTTAGGGGATCACCTAGTAATCTAGCAATGTTTTGTGTTCCCAGTGTGAAGATTCTGGCCATCATTCTCGAAAGCATCTCGTGGTGCTACTTAGGAGTAGGTATTCTATTCCTGGGTTCTGAACCCGAGATTCACCCTACTTACATCATGTTGATAGTGTTGCTAGTTCCTTTAGAATAATAGTAACCTTTGCGATAGTCCTCGAGGTTCATGGTACATCCTTCTTCCAATTACCATGAACTATTCTTGGCAGGAGTTCTTCTGAACCAAAAGATGACAACAAGAGTGCTCTCGATGAGTTCTCCATGCTATATTGTGACTCTGCCAGCTCAACCTTTCTGCATGGGTTATCCGAAAAAATTATGTTGAACTTGGTTCGACATACTAATCTATGCATCCACAACTCAGAAAGTTATATGTTCCTTTGAGTTGTCCCTCTTTAGTGGTCTACTGACCTTCGTCTATCAATTGATAGTCAAGAGTATGGGTGCGTTCGTTTATCGATGCCTATTACTCTTGTGGTCCGTCAAGCCATTCTATCGCGGAATGACTAGGAGAAACAAACTCCAGTACCTCTTCCATATCCAGGATTGGGTCAAAGAAGTTGTGCTCCACAGAACAAATTGCTAATCCAGCTTTTGTTCTGCTCTACCTTGGAGTATTACCATCTTTTATATCGGGATTGTTATAGGAATTGCACACCATCCTATGAACTCTTGGTACAGTGATACTTCTCACCATCGTTATTCATTTCTCGGTCCCCGTGTTGTTGCAACCGGAATGCCGACAAGTGAATCGTGATGTGTGAAATCAATACTCCTAGCAATACTATTGCTTGGTAGTTAAAGGACAAAACTTTCACTCTTAGCGTGTTGGTTATTGAATCATCATTCTAAGACTGATTGTGCTACCTAGTCCTTGTTCTCGGTGCACTCCTCGATTGATGAGTTAGGATTATTTCAAATCTTCGCTCTATTGATCATATCGTCTTGCCTCAAAAAGCAAGATTGTTCTCGAGCTTAGTAACATATCGGTGGTTCGTGATTTTCCAAATATCTTCACGGAAGTATCACCAGGTTGTCGCCTGACCGCTATGTTGAGTTCGTGATCAAGTTGGTTTCTTGTAAACTAGCCATTCTCCAAGAATCTGTGTTGCATACCCCTGAGTTGGTTGGTCAAGCTAAACAACAACTTGGAGAGTCGGGAGATAAAAGCTTGCCTGGCTTAGTTCATTTTAAGGGATATCCTTTTGTGTGTGTTGAAGAAAGATGATATCTTCATCAATTGATCCTTGAGACCAGTTGCTGGAGCTATTGTCTTGCCAAAACTTTGATTTGAGTGTGGGCTATTCTCAAATCAAATCAGAACCAACAATGTTCGTAATGTTGTCTTACTCATGGTTTTTCCTCGAGCATACACCATTATATTCTTTGGTCTGACCAATACTATCACCTTGTTCACATAGTTATGGAATTCCATCTCCATGGGAATCTGGATGAATTGTTGTTGAGCCCATCGACAACATCCTTGTCTTCTCCATAATTTTGCTGAACATTAAGCTAGTGTTGGAAACTTTTGAAAGCATTTGTTCATGCTAGCTCATGAAGCATATGTTCGGACGTAAGAAGTGACTTCCTCCAGTTCATGTGCATTTGATGCAAGTTGCCGCCGTGGATTCGAGAAAGTCAATGTTGTTTCCTTTGGAATCATCCCAAATCAGTCATGCATACGTGCGAAGTATTCTGTGGTTCGGAGACTTGCAACCTCTATTCTATATGTGTCCCTAGCACACCAAGCCACTGATTGATTTGTTCAAGGTTAATAAGTTCTAAGTGCTAGTCCCGAAGGTACCAGACGGATTTGTACAAAACTTCGATATCCTCGCTGATGGTTCCCCCTCCTGAACTCGGTAGTGTTTTATTATAAGACTACTTTGTGGTCATGTTTGTCTTGGACAACATGTTCACATGTTGTAGCAGAACCAGCTCATGTTTTGGAGCTTGCTATCGTAATTCATTTCCCGAGAATCTTGCAACGTCATCTCGTCGATTTGTGTTGCAAACTTTCATTTTTCTTCCTAGACTCGATGAGTCTGGAATATCCTGACACCAACCAGATCTGAATCTCAGGCAGATATGATGGTTGGAACATTTCCCAAGAACTATAGTACTGGTCCCTCGATAACCGGTAAAGTGGATGTCATGGCCAACACACCCAGCCGGAAGACCTATAATTGTAGTATCTTGATTGAAGGAGTTGGCCACCTCCCCATAGGGATTTCGTAGGATTTACTCCCTAGTTGCCCCTATGGATTTTTGAGATTCCGAAGTCCGACCTTTTACTTGATGTTCTAGATATCAAACCATATCTATGGGTGGATTACGCTAGCACATCAAGGAGAACATTAGAAGCGGAGTGCTAAATGTCTCTCGGTCGATCATCCAGATTCCGTCCCCTTGGCCTCGTTAAGGTGAAATCTGAGAAAGTGTTATCTTCCTTTGCATCTGCATCCTCCACCGGTATTCATCATGGTAGTAAGTTGTGTTGCCAGAATCCTTGACACGGATATTGGTAAAACCTTGATGATTATGGAAATGCTCAAGTTCTTGAGAGCACGCACAAGCGCTACGTGTTATCATCGGCACTAACTGGGATTCCTGTCAGTTTCCTCGGCAATGCTATGACCTTTTCAAACAGTGAATTCACTCTCTATTGTTGGGTTCTTCCCCAGTTACCAGAATCATTCCCAGCATTTGCATTTGGTTCCCAGCTTGCACCGCCAATGTGCCATTCTACCATGGGTCTCTTCCATTTTCGGTGATAAGCAAAAATCATCCATTGCGTTGTCCTCAACAAGGTAATCCACATCATCCAAGTCCGAGTATGCCATTCTACCGACCACCTCCAAACGATCGCTCGAGAATTGCCTTAGGCTGGTTTAAAGAGTTTCAATGATCTCTGAATCAAAGGTAATTCTTTTTGCCACTTAAGGTAATAATCTACGAATCACCCTCCTCCAGGATGTTTCGTTGTGGTATCATGGCAACTCAACTCCTCGCTACGTTGACAACCGATCACCACATTCTTAAGTCTGGAATTGTTGTCTACTTAGCGAGCCCTCGTCATCTGTCTCACTCCATCTATTCAGATGTATGCTTCGTGTCTCAGCTCAAGAGATGTTGCTACGACTCACTTTGTGAGCTGATCCTAGGTTGATTGATCTTCGAGAAGATAGATTCTTCTAGAGTTTTCCTTTCCTCTTCTCGTCATGCTAGTTGGAGTTCTCAGAGCAAGACGACGGGACAAAGATGGTGATCGAATCAACGCTTTGATGAAGTGCCCCCTGGATCGTGAAGATTATACTAGTTTGTGTTCCCCCTTCACCTTACCCTACACTTGAATCTCGGGACGAGATTTTTGTTTAGTGGGGGTGAGTTGTCACATCCCTGGTCCTGTTATGCACTAGGCTAGACCCTCATGTGTGCATCATGTTTAAATTCAAATGAAATTTGAATTGAGGAATTTTCAAAAGCCTCAGGAAACCTCTAAAAATAACCAACATTTAAATCTTCTCAAATGAGTCCAAGAAAATGTTCCTGTTATTCCATGGAAATATTGGTAAGAGGTAAAATTTAAACCAGTATTTTTGGAGTCACAGAGATATTTATTTTGGCCATTTGAATTAATCCAATAACTATTTTCTATGGATTTATATTTAATATATATATTAAATATGACTCCAATAATTCTAAAAGTTTGTGAGTGGCTTTGTATATATTTTGGCAAGCCACATAAAAACCTACAGAATTTATTAAAATGATTTAGTTGCTAAACTAAATCAAAACAGAGGAAGAAAAAAATAGAAAACAATAAGTAAAAGGAGGAGCAGAAGAACTACCTGGCGCTCACCTCTCAGCCCACCTGGCCCAGCACGGCCCAGCCCACCGCCGCTTCCCCCCCTGTCGTCTTCCTCCCTCGCCAGAAGGACACGGCGCACGCGCCCGAGCTCGCCACGCCACCAGGCTGCCTGCCTGCGTCGCCTGGCCACCGCGACGCCGCGCGTCATCTCCTCGGCGCCGCCCCGACCCCCTGGACCACCTTGCTCTCTCCCTCTCCCTCGTTTCTTTCCTCTGCTTCCTCTCTCTCACTCGCCCGAACGCAGCCGTCGCCGCCGACGAGCTTCCCCACGGCCACAGCCACCCCCTTGCTCCCTCTCCGCATCCCTGAGCTCCGTCCCGACCCCGTGGAGCTACACACATGACGCACGCGACCCCGGGAGGCCAGCAACATCGCCATCGCCGTCGTCTTCCACCTCGGGCTCCGGCCACCATCGTCGTCGATCCGCCGCACGCAGGACGTCCCCGAGCCGGCTAACCATCCCTACGGCACCGCTGTGAGCTCCGCCACCGTTTCCCCCTCTTCCCCTCTTCGTTTGATTGCCGTAGCCATCGCCCCCTTGATGACCGAAACCCGCCGCTGCCTGTGATCGCCGCCGACGTGCCTCCGGCCACCTAGTGGCTCGACTGTCATGCTCAGCTTCCTCCCCGCGCTGCCTAGAGCACGTAGGTGCCTCGCACGAGCCTCCCCGGCCACCGTAGTGTCGACCCCGAGCTCGCCCGAGCTCCGGCGACCGCCACGGTCGATGCCGGTGATGACTCCGGCCATCTTAGGCCCAGCCGCTGCCACTACTCGACGCGGACGAGTGCCTGCGTCACGTAGACGCCCTCCGCCGGCCATTTGGTCGCCGGAGGAGGGAAACCGCACCCCTCCGCCGTCTCTGGCTCCGCCGGCGACGAGCCGCGGGTCAACTCCGGCGACTTGACCCAGGTTTGACCTTCCCCGTGTGTCACTGACGTGTGGGCCACCCCCTGACATTTTAGTTAGTATTAGTTTAACACTAATTAACCTAGGTTAGTTAGCTGATTAGTCGCTGACCAGTGGGCCCCGGCCCCACAAACAGTTTAGTTAGAATTAACTTAAGGCTAATTAACTTGGTTAATTAGTTGTGTCACTGACCAGTGGACCCCGCTGGTCAGGTTTGACCTGGGGCGCCCAGTTGACTCTGCTGACGTCACAGTGACGTGGTGCTGACGCCATAAATCATTTTCTGGATTAAAAATAAATTCAGGAAATTCCAGAAAATTGTATAAACTTCTAAAATTCATAGAAATTCAACCGTAACTCCAAATTAAATAAATTATATATGAAAAATTATCAGAAAAAATCAAGGAATCCATCTGTACCATTTTCATGCATGTTTGAACAATGTTTGTCCTCTGTTTTGGACAAAACAAATAAAGGGCATTTAAATAATCATATATGGAGTTGGAGTTTGAATCATGTATTCAAACCAACTTCATTTAAATCATAGCTAGGTGCATTAGCCCAAAACACATTCATATTGCCATGTCATAGCATGCATCATATTGTGCATTGCATTGATTGTGTTCTTTCTTGTTTGCCGGTGTTTGTCCCCTCTCGATAGACGTGACTCCGACGACGAGATCGATGACACCGATGAAGAACTATATTATCTTCAGAAGTGCCAGGCAAGCAAAACCCCCTTGTTCATTCCGATACAATCCTACTCTCTCGCTCCTGCTCTCTTTTACTGCATTAGGACAACAACGATTCATCTGTTACTTGCTGTGGTAGCTGAACCCCTTTATCCTTTGCATGACCTATCATTGCCACAGTAAATAGATGAAACCCACTAGCATGAGTAGGAGTTGTTTGAGCCCTATTGTGCCTACTCATTCATGCTTGTTTGTCATGCCTGCTACTTCTTAGAGTTGAGTCAGGTCTGATTCATCGGGGATGAATCAGAGGTGTGTGAACATGTCCTACTGTGTGTGAGCTAAGTGTGTGAATACGATTTGGTAAAGGTAGCGGTGAGAGGCCATGTAGGAGTACATGGTGGGTTGTCTCATTGCAGCCGTCCTCAGGAACTGAGTTCTGTGTTTGTGATCCATGATTCAGCTACTACCACGCATTGGGGCCGAAACCAATGGACCCTCTCGGCTTCTTGATCACCCTTGTCCTCTGTCCAGGAGTTGCAAGTAGTTTCTGGTGTTTGTAGTATGCTGGAGACCGTGGGCAGCGCTGACTGGAGGGGTGGGCTGTGATGCGGTAGGCACGTGGCACGGTGTACCGGGCGCCCGTTTGGTGTCTCGGGAACCCTGTTCACATCGTTTGGGGCTGTGAGCGAAACTCCGGCCGGATCTCCTCATGGATGGAACCCGAATAGGCGATAAACCTGGACTAGAGACTCGAGTGTTTAGGTAGGCCGTGGCCGACACCCACGTTGGGCTTCCGCTTGAAGGTTGCCGAGTACATGTCGTGTAAACGGCGGTAAGTGGTGAGAGCGTGTGTGAAGAAGTACACCCCTGCAGGGTTAACATCATCTATTCGAATAGCCGTGTCCGCGGTAAAGGACTTCTGGGTTGCTTATATCAGTTCATAGACAAGTGAAAGTGGATACTTTAAAATGCGCAAGATAAGCATGAGTGCTATGGATGGCGTTCTCGTAGGGAGACGGGAGCGGATCCATAGTGGTGTATTGATATGGTGAATATGTGGACTCGTGTGCGCCACCTCAAAAGAGTTACATTGCAGTCATAGTTCAGGATAGACACCGAGTCAAAGCTGGCTTGCTGCAGTTAAACCCCCACCATCCCTTTGTTGATAATGATGCATATGTAGTTAGTTCTGATGTAAGTCTTGTTGGGTACATTTGTACTCACGTTTGCCTATTTTATGTTTTTGCAGAGAGACTTCGGTCTCGCTAGTAGTACCGCGTGGACTTCGACGTTTAGCTTGTTACCTCAGCTACGATCTTGTGCCCTCGGCAGGATCTGGTAGATAGTCAGGCTTCTCAGCCATTTTCATTTCTAGATGTCTGTACTCAGACATGTTAAGCTTCCGCATGTGCTTTGACTTGTATGCTCTGATTGTTGGGTCATGAGACCCATGTTTGTAATATCTCGCTCCTCGGAGCCTATTGAATAAATACTTGAGTCGTAGAGTCATGTTGTGATGCCATGTTGTATTTGCACATATCGAGCATATTGTGTGTATGTTATTGAAATGCTTGGTATGTGTGGGATCTGGCTATCTAGTTGTTTATCTTTAGTAGCCTCTCTTACCGGAAAATGTCTCCTAGTGTTTCCACTGAGCCATGGTAGCTTGCTACTGCTCCGGAACACTTAGGCTGGCCGGCATGTGTCCTTCTTCGTTCCTGTGTCTGTCCCTTCGGGGAAATGTCACGCGATGAATACCGGAGTCCTGTTAGCCCGCTACAGCCCGGTTCACCGGAGTCCTGCTAGCCCAGTGCTACAGCCTGGATTCACTCGCTGATGACCGACACGTTCGATGCTGGGTCATGGATGCCTGTCCCTGTAAGTTAGTGCCACTTTGGGTTTACGACTAGCCATGTCAGCCCGGGCTCCTTATCATATGGATGCTAGCGACACTGTCATATACGTGTGCCAAAAGGTGCAAACGGTCCCGGGCAAAGGTAAGGCGACACCCGTGGGAATACCGTGCGTGAGGCCGCAAAGTGATATGAGGTGTTACATGCTAGATCGATGTGGCATTGAGTCGGGGTCCTGACAGTCGTGTATTATATTAGTCTTTGATTTTTAGTTTTACACAATCATCCTTGCGATACACACCTTTTGGGAGAATCCTACTTGATTGAATTTATTAGAATATGCTATATGCTTCACTTATATCTTTTGAGCTTGATAGTTTTTGCTCTAGTGCTTCACTTATATCTTTTAGAGCACGACGGTGGCTTAATTTGGTAGAAATTGCTAGTCTCTCATGCTTCACTTATATTATTTTGAGAGTCTCTTATAACAACATGGTATTTGCTATGGTTATAAAATTGGTCCTAGAATGGTAGGCATCCAAGTTGGGTATAATAAAAACTATCATAGGAAGTGAATTGGATGCTATGATCAATTTGATACTTGATAATTGTTTTGAGATATGGAGGTAGTGATATTAAAGTCATGCTAGTTGGGTGATTATGAATTTAAAGAATGCTTGTGTTGAAGTTAGCAAGTCCCGTAGCATGCACGTATGGTTAAAGTTGTGTAACAAATTTGAAACATGAAGTGTACCTGGCTTGTGCATCCTTATGAGTGGTGGTGTAGTGCTTGATTTTTGATGACTTCTAAATTTTTGAAATAATTATATGAGTTCTTTTGACTAATGTTGAGTCCATGGATCATACTCACTTTTACCTTTCCACTATTGCTAGCCTCTTCGGTACCGTGCATTGCCCTTTCTCACCTTGAGAGTTGGTGCAAACTTCGCTGGTGCATCCAAACCCCGTGATATGATACGCTCTATCACACATAAACCTCCTTATATCTTCCTCAAAACAGCCACCATACCTACCTATTATGGCATTTCCATAGCCATTCCGAGATATATTGCCATGCAACCTTCCACTGTTTCGTTCATCATCATCATGACATACATTACTTTTGTCATATTGCCATTGCATGATCATGTAGTTGACATCGTATTTGTGGAAAAGCCACCATGCATAATTTTTCATACATGTCACTCTTGATTCATTGCACCATCCCCGTATACCGCCGGAGGCATTCATATAGAGTCATATCTTGTTCTAGTTTCGAGTTGTAATTCATATGTTGTATTCAATGAAAGTGTGATGATCATCATTATTAGAGCATTGCCCAAAAAGAAAAAAAGAAAGGCCAAAAGAAAAAAAAGGCCAAAGAAAAAAAGAAAAAGGAAAAAAAGAAAAAGAAAAAAAAGAAAAGAAGAAAAAAAGGAAATAAATAAAAAGGGGCAATGTAACTATCTCTTTTTCCACACTTGTGCTTCAAAGTAGCACCTTGTCCTTCATGTAGTGAGTCTCATATATTGTGCTTCAAAGTAGCACCATGTTTTTCATATAGTGAGTCTCATATGTTGTCACTTTCATATACTAGTGGGAATTTTTCATTATAGAACTTGGCTTGTATATTCCTACGATGGGCTTCCTCAAATGCCCTAGGTCTTCGCGGGCAAGCAAGTTGGATGCACACCCACTATTTTTCTTTTGTTGAGCTCTCATTTATTTATAGCTCTAGTGCATCCGTTGCATGGCAATCCCTACTCCTCATGTTGACATCAATTGATGGGCATCTCCATAGCCCGTTGATTATCCTCGTCAATGTGAGACTTTCTCCTTTTTTGTCTTCTCCACACAATCCCCATCATCATATTCTATTCCACCCATAGTACTATATCCATGGCTCACGCTCATGTATTGCGTGAAGGTTGAAAAAGTTTGAGATTATTTAAGTACGAAACAATTGCTTGGCTTGTAATCGGGGGTGTAGAATTTTGGAACATCTTTGTGTGATAAAAATGGAGCATAGCCTAACTATATGATTTTGTAGGGATGAACTTTCTTTAGCCATGTTATTTTGAGAAGACATGATTGCTTTGATTAGTATGCTTGAAGTGTTACTATTTATTTTTTCTATATTAACTTTTATTTTGAATCATTTGGATCTTAACATTCATGCCACAATAAAGAAAATTACATTGAGAATTATGCTAGGTAGCATTCCACATCAAAAATTATGTTTTATCATTTACCTACTCAAGGACGAGCAGGAATTAAGCTTGGGGATGCTTGATACGTCTCCAACGTATCTATAATTTTTTTATTATTCCAGGCTATTATATTACCCCTTTTTGGATGTTTATGGGCTTTATTTTACACATTTATATCATTTTTGGGACTAACCTACTAACCGGAGGCCCAACCCGTATTGCTGTTTTTTTGCCTATTTCAGTATTTCGAAGAAAAGGAATATCAAACGGAGTCCAAACAGAATGAAACCTTCGGGAGCGTGATTTTTGGAACGAACGTGATCCGGAGAACTTGGAGTGCAAGTCAAGAAGCAATCAAGGCGGCCAGGAGACAGGAGGGCGCGCCCACCCCTCCTGGGCGTGCCCCCTGTCTCCTGGGCCCCACGAGCGGCCACCAACGAACTTCTTCCTCCTATATATACCTACGTGCCCCGAAACCATCTAGGGAGCCAATGAAAAACAATTTCCACCATTGTAACCTTCTGTATCCGCGAGATCCCATCTTGGAGCCTTCGTCGGCGCTCCGCCGGAGGGGGAATCGACCATGGAGGGCTTCTACATCAACACCATAGCCCCTCCGATGATTTGTGAGTAGTTTAGCACAGACCTTCGGGTCCATAGTTATTAGCTAGATGGCTTCTTCTCTCTTTTTGGATCTCAATACAATGTTCTCCCCCTCTCTTGTGGAGATCTATTCGATGTAAACTCTTTTTGCGGTGTGTTTGTCGAGATCCGATGAATTGTGGGTTTATGATCAAGTTTATCTATAAGAAATATTTGAATCTTCTCTGAATTCTTTTATGTATGATTGAGTTATCTTTGCAAGTCTCTTCGAATTATCAGTTTGGTTTGGCCTACTAGATTGATCTTTCTTGCCATGGGAGAAGTGCTTAGCTTTGGGTTCAATCGTGCGGTGTCCTTACCCAATGACAGCAGGGGTTGCAAGGCATGTATTGTATTGTTGCCATCGAGGATAAAAAGATGGGTTTAGATCATATTGCTTGAGTTTATCCCTCTACATCATGTCATCTTTCTTAATGTGTTACTCTGTTCTTATGAACTTAATACTCTAGATGCATGCTGGATAGCGGTCGATGTGTGGACTAATAGTAGTAGATGCAGGTAGGAGTCGGTCTACTTGTCACGGACGTGATGCCTATATACATGATCATGCCTAGATAATCTCATAATTATTCGCTTTTCTATCAATTGCTCGACAGTAATTTGTTCACCCACCGTAATACTTATGCTATCTTGAGAGAAGCCACTAGTGAAACCTATGGCCCCCGGGTCTATCTTTTATCATATAAGCTTTCAATCTACTTTTATTTGCATCTTTACTTTTTGCATCTATATTATAAAATACCAAAAATGTATTTATCTTATCATATTATCTCTATCAGATCTCACTTTCGCAAGTGGCCGTGAAGGGATTGACAACCCCTATATTGCGTTGGTTGCGAGTTCTTTGTTTGTTTGTGTAGGTGCGTGGGACTTTTGAGGAGCCTCCTACTGTATTGATACCTTGGTTCTCAAAAATTGAGGGAAATACTTACGCTACTATTGCTGCATCACCCTTTCCTCTTCAAAGAAAACCAACGCAAGCTCAAGACATAGCATGCTCCTCGATATTTTTAGGGTATATAGATATATATAGGCGAAAGAAGTTGGTCAGGGGAGCCACGAGGGGCCCACGAGGGTGGGGGCGCGCCCAGGGGGGTAGGGCGCGCCCCTGACCCTTGTGGCCACCTCGAAGCTTCCCTGACCTCTACTCCAAGTCTCCTGGGTTGCTTCCGTTCCAACAATAACTCTCCCGAAGGTTTCATTCCATTTGGACTCCGTTTGATATTCCTTTTCTTCGAAACACTGAAATAGGCAAAAAAAGAAACAACAATATGGGCTGGGCCTCCGGTTAATAGGTTAGTCCCAAAAATAATATAAAAGTTTATAGTAAAGCCCATAAACATCCAAAACAGATAATATAATAGCATGGATACTTCATAAATTATAGATACGTTGGAGACGTATCAGCATCCCCAAGCTTAACTCCTGCTCGTCATCGAGTAGGTAAATGATAAAAGAAAGAATTTGTGAAGTGTGAATGCTAGCAGGTGCACAAGTTTGATCAATGATAATTTTAGTCACATTTTCTAGCATCATTATATGTCATAATAGTAGCTCATCTCATAAAACTTTTCATGATCAAGTAACAAGCTATTCACATGTTAAAGCATAGACCATAAAATTTCTTGAAAACTAGCAAACTTCATTCTTAGTCATCAAACAATTGCAATTCATCTTATTTTTAGGAAGGGTCTATGTCAGAGCTTTGATTTAGCAAACTCCACATACTCAATTATCATTTAATCTTTCACAATTGCTAACACTCACGTGATATTTATGGGTTCAAAGTTTTAATCGAACACAGAGAAAGATAGAGGCTTATAGTTTCGCCTCCCAACCTTTTACCTCGAGGGTAATGTCAACAATAATAATTTATGAATGCCCACATCCAAGTGGATATATATATATATATATAGGAAAATGGGTTGGTACTCCTAGAAGTACATACTCCCATGCCACGTGTGCCCCTTTTCTTGGGCGCCCAAGTAGCTGCTTAAACCTGTTTATTTTTTTATTTTTTAATTAATAAAGAAAAGAAATAGCAAGTCGGATGCGAAGACCGCGTTGGTTTAGAAGTTTGTTGTGCGATCCATGTTTTTAGGGATTCTAGATAGCTGTCCACCGGAATACAAATCTTAGAAGGGCACCTTCATAGAAAATATTCACTCACGGCGGCTCCTAGCATGTAAACACCTCGCCTACGTATCACAACGGCGACAACGGCGGTTGCACGACAGCATTTAACGATGACGATGAGATGGGCGTCTTAGGCCGAGAACCTTCGACATGTAAGACCAGATTCATGGGAAGCTCGCCTTCTTCTGTTGGATTCCAGTTGACCATCATCTATCCTTGGAGTCGTCTTCCACGCCGTTAGTTTACAGGGGTGAGAGCCATGCATCAGTACAAGGATCCATGTTCTTTCCAATTGATGTTGAAGCCTCAACTCCAAGGGCCAGCAGTATGCGGTACTTTCTTCTCTAGGAAACAACAGATCTGTCTTGTTCTGAACATACCAATGATATATGATGGGCAAGGTGTAATTTTTTTCATGTCTTATACGGATGTTGTCCTGGTGGCCGACGGCAATAGCACTCGGATAACTGCGGTGATTGAATCCTTCCCGTCGGCGACATACGTATATGCATCCCCATTCAGGCGTTCAAGAGAGGCGCTAGAAACTACTCACATCAGCATGGCATCACAATCCCCACCATTAATTCAGCTAATCCTGCGCTCCCACCGAGTCACCTACATCATGAGTTGCTTCTCACAAACTGTTCAGATGAACAAACTTGTCTTTTTTGTGTATGTACTCTCCTTGTAAATTAACATTCTCATAGCTCTGAATATACTCATTTTTAGATGCTCCTTTGTAACAAATATACTAATTATACTCGGCTCTGAATATACTAATTTTATGTCAAACATACTCATGGTATATTGTTCAAAAAATAATAATTATACCTGATTTACTTTCTAGCTTTTTTATCAGATAAGTAGAAAAGTGAGACAGAGCATGGCATTTCTTAATATATTTTGTTGCTATTCTAGTTTACGATACAAAACAAAGATCATCTTGTAAATTAGATGGAATTCGAGTTCTAATACACTTGCACTTTTTCTCTTTTGACGTTCTGAATTTAAGAAGCATTCACCATCTCATCATATAGTGTAAAGATATTCCAAGCTTCTTGTTCATTATTTCTCCTGTTCTTGACATAACAACTATAATTCTTTACTTTCAGATCTTACAGCAAACTGCAGCAGATTTGAGCTTTGGAAAAGAAGTGTGTATTGACATCTGTCGGAACGTATTCAGATTGGTCGCAATATATAATCTTCTGTACTGTAATCTATTTTTATTGTAAATATATGCCCCAACTGGGGAGTGGATGTAAAAGCAAGTGTGTACTTCTATTTATTATTTGGTACAGATACCTCTCCTTTTTTGAAGCAGTATATACTTCTTTAATTTGCTAGCTATTTCTGGCAGTAGTATATACTCGCTTTGATTTCTAAGTACGTTGTATATATACTCTTTTGATTGCAAAGTAGTATATACTCATTTCAAATAGAAGTATGGCATACTTATTTGGTTGCTAAGTATATACTCTAAAAAAAGAAGTATATACTCCTTCTCACACAAAAAAGTATATACTCTTACAAGACTGAAGTATATACTCCTAACTCGTACGTACGAAAATGCAGTACATACCCATCTACAAGAATATACTATTCTGACAATAAGGAATTGTATACCTTTTTTCTGCGAGGAGGGAACTATATACTTCAATACAGAAAAAAAAGTACAAACTACCATAACCGAGGAGACACCTTCGTAACAAATTTCCTAGTCGTGTGCGGGATAGTTGAACGCCCTTGCATGCAGGGGCATGCAACCGGCTCATAACCATTTTCTTTTTTCGTTTTTGTAGTTAGCTGCTAATTGGTGCTAACGGGTGGCCTTCCTACTTAGGAGTACATACTCCTGGGAGTATAAAAGAGGAGTCCTATATATATATATATATATATATATATATATATATATATATATATATATATATATATATATATATATATATATATATATATTCGGATCACCCCAACACAAAAGTGCTTGCCAAAGGAAAAGGTGTAAAAAGGAAAGGTGATGATCACCATGACTCTTGTACAAGGGTAAAAGATAATAGTAAAAGATAGGCCCTTCGCAGAGGGATGCAGAGGTTGTCATGCGCTTTTGTGGTTGGATGCACAAAATCTTAATGCAAAAGAACGTCACTTTATATTGCCACTTGTGATAAAGACCTTTATTATGCAGTCTATCGCTTTTATTTCTTCCCTATCACAAGTTCTTATAAAGCTTATTTTCTTCGCACTAATAGATCATACATATTTAGAGAGCAATTTTTATTGCATGCACCGATGACAACTTACTTAAAGGATCTTACTCAATCCATAGGTAGGTATGGTGGACTCTCATGGTAAAACTGGATTAAAGGATGTTTGGAAGCACAAGTAGTATTTCTACTTGGTGCAAAGAATTTGGCTATCAGGAGAGGGAAAGGCAAGCTCAACATGTTGGATGATCCAAGACAATATAACTTTTCAGATATAGGAAAACATAACCCATTATGTTGTCTTCCTTGTCCAACATCAACCTTTTAGTATGTCATATTTTAATGAGTGCTCACAATTACAAAAGATGTTCAAGATACTATATTTATATGTGAAATCTCTCTTCCTTCAATATTCTTTGATGAATTGTTCAAGTGACCAATACAATGTTTGCTAACATTCAATAAATTTACCACCTCTACTTCTTATATGTGAAGTCATTAATCCCCATGGGGTAAGCATATGAAGCATATATAATTTCAGATTTATGATATTCAACTCATTCAACCATTTACTCATAGGATATAAGTGAAGTACACGAGTAAATGATAAACTACTCCAAAAAGATACAAGTGAAGATCAATGAGTAGTCAAACAATTATTTAACTATGTGAGGACTCTCTCTTATTTAAGTATTTCAGATCTTAAGTACTTTATTCAAACATCAAGCAAAATAAAATAAAATGGCATTGCAAGGATAACACAACTCATGTGAAGAAGCAAAAACTTAGGTTCAACCGATACTAACCGATAATTGTTGAAGAAGAAAGGTGGGATGCCTACCAGGGCATCCCCAAGCTTGGATGCTTGAGAATTCCTGAAATATTATCTTGGGGTGCCTTGGGCATCCCCAAGCTTGAGCTTTTGTGTCTCCTTAATTCCTTTTATATCTCGGTTTCCTAAATCTCGAAAGCTTCATCCACACCAAACTCAAAAAGAACTCGTGAGATAAGTTAGTATAAACCAATGCAAAAACCTTATCATTTTCTACTGTAACAAATCACTAAAATTATTATTCAACATTGCTAACTAAATCCTCTGCATATTTAATACTCCTATCCTCAAATAGAATCATTAAACAAGCAAACATATGCAAACAATGCAAACATAACAGCAATCTGCCAAAACAGTACAGTCCGTAAAGAATGCAAGATTCATCATACTTCCCTAACTCCAAAAATTATGAAAGTCTACCACACTGTAGAAAATTTATCAGAGCTCACTATGCAAAAAATTCAACATTTTATCATTTTCTGACTTTTCTAGGGAGTTTTTGCAACAGCGGTAAACTTTCTGTTTTGAAACAACAACATGTATAATTGCAAAATAAGCATGGTAAAGGCTATCCGTGACATTTTTATTGAAAATAGGGATGCAAAACATTATTCTAAATGACAGAAAGCAAATAATAACAAAATAAAATTACGCTCCAAGCATAACACATATCATGTGGTGAATAAAAATATAGCTCCAAGTAAAGTTACCGATGAACGAAGACGAAAGAGGGGATGCCATCCGGGGCATCCCCAAGCATAGACTCTTGGTTGTCCTTGAATATTACCTTGGGATGCCTTGGGAAACCCCAAGCTTAGGCTCTTGCCACTCCTTATTCCATAGCCCATCGAATCTTTACCCAAAACTTGAAAACTTCACAACACAAAACTCAACAGAAAATCTTATGAGCTCCGTTAGTATAAGAAAATAAATCGCCACTTTTGGTACTATTGTGAACTCATTCTAAATTCATATTGATGTAATATCTAATGTATTCTAACTTCTCTATGGTTCATACCCTTTGATACTACTCATAGATTCATCAAAATAAGCAAACAACACATAGAAAACAGAATCTGTGAAAAACAGAACAGTCTATAGTAATTTGTAACTCTTGAATACTTATATAAATCCAACAATCCTAACAAATTAGGAAAACCTTAGAAATTTGTGTACCAATCCATATAAAAAATAATCAGATCAAAAGCATGTTTCTGTGAATTATCAAATCTAATTTACTGGGTGAAAAAGTTTCTGTTTTTCAGCAGGATCAACACAACTATCACCGTAAGCTATCCTAAAGGTCTTACTTGGCACTTTATTGAAACAAAAGCTATAAAACATGATTACCACAGTAGCTTAATCATGTGAACACACAAAAATAGTAGGGGTAAATATTGGGTTGTCTCTCAACAAGCGCTTTTCTTTAATGCCTTTTTAGCTAGGCATGATGAATTCAATGATGCTCACATAAAAGATAAGAATTGAAACATAACGGGAGCATCATGAAGAATATGACTAACACATTTAAGTTTAACCCACTTCCTATGCATAGGGATTTTGTGAGAAAACAACTTATGGGAACAATAATCAACTAGCATAGGAAGGCAAAACAAGCATAACTTCAAGATTTTCAACACATAGAGAGCAAACTTGATATTATTGCAATTCCTACAAGCATATATTCCTCCCTCATAATAATTTTCAGTAGCATCTGAAGGAAATATGCCCTAGAGGAAATAATAAATTTATTATTTATTTCCTCATATCATGATAAATGTTTATTATTCATGCTATAATTGTATTAACCGGAAACATGATACATGTGTGAATACATAGACAAACTTAAAGTCACTAGTATGCCTCTACTTGACTAGCTCATTAATCAAAGATGGTTATGTTTCCTAATCATAGACATGAGTTGTCATTTGATTAACGGGATCACATCATTAGGAGAATGATGTGATTGACATGACCCATTCTGTTAGCTTAGCACTTGATCATTTAGTATGTTGCTATTGCTTTCTTCATGCCTTATACATGTTCCTACAACTATGAGATTATGCAACTCCCATTTACCGGAGGAACACTTTGTGTGCTACCAAACGTCACAACATAACTGGGTGATTATAAAGGAGCTCTACAGGTGTCTCCAAAGGTACATGTTGAGTTGGCGTATTTCGAGATTAGGTTTTGTCACTCCGATTGTCGGAGGGGTATCTCTGGGCCCTCTCGGTAATGCACATCACTATAAGCCTTGCAAGCAACGTAGCTAATGAGTTAGTTACAGAATGATGCATTACATAACGAGTAAAGAGACTTGTCGGTAATGATATTGAACTAGGTATTGGGATACCGACGATCAAATCTCGGGCAAGTAACATACCGATGACAAAGGGAACAACGTATGTTGTTATGCAGTTTGACCAATAAAGATTTCGTAGAATATGTAGGAGCCAATATGAGCATCCAGGTTCCGCTATTGGTTATTGACCGGAATTGTGTCTCGGTCATGTCTACATAGTTCTTGAACCCGTAGGGTCTGCACGCTTAAGGTTTCGTTGACAGTTTTATTATGAGTTTATGAGTTTTGATGTACCGAAGGTTGTTCGGAGTCCCAGATGTGATCACGGACATGACGCGGAGTCTCGAAATGGTCGAGACATAAAGATTAATATATTGGACGACTATATTTGGGCACCGGAAAGGTTCCGGGTGAGATTGGGACAATCCCGGAGCTGCGGGAGGTTATCGGAACCCCCTGGGAGGTATATGGGCCTTATTGGGCCTTAGTGGAAAGTAAGGGAGAAGAGAAAAGGAGGGGGCGCCCCCCAAGCCTAATCCGAATTGGGAGGGGGGCCGTCCCCCCTTTCCTTCCTCCGTCCCTCCTCTTCCTTCCCTCTCCCTCTCCTAATAGGAAAGGGGGGAGTCCTACTCCCGGTGGGGGTTGGACTCCCCCCTAGGGCGCGCTACCCCCCTTGGCCGACCCCTCTTCCACTCCTTTATATACGGGTGAGGGGGGCACCTAATAGACACAACAATTGATCTCTTGATCTCTTAGCCGTGTGCGATGCCCCCCTCCACCATAGTCCTCCTCGATAATATTGTAGCGGTGCTTAGGCGAAGCCCTGCGATGGTAGAACATCAAGATCGTCACCACACCATCGTGCTGACGGAACTCTTCCTCGACATTCTACTGGATCGGAGTACGGGGATTGTCATCGAGCTGAACGTGTGCTAGAACTCAGAGGTGTCGTAGTTTCGGTGCTTGATCGGTCGGGCCGTGAAGACGTACGACTACATCAACCATGGTGTTCTAACGCTTCCGCTTTCGGTCTACGAGGGTACGTGGACAACACTCTCCCCTCTCGTTGCTATGCATCACCATGATCTTGCATGTGCATAGGATTTTTTTTTGAAATTACTACGTTCCCCAATAGTGGCATCCGAGCCAGGTTTTATGCGTAGATGTTATATGCACGAGTAGAACACAAGTGAGTTGTGGGCAATACAAGTCATACTGCTTACCAGCATGTCATATTTTGGTTGGGCGGTATTGTTGGATGAAGCGGCCCGGACCGACATTACGCGTACGCTTACGTTAGACTGGTTCTACCGACGTGCTTTGCACACAGGTGGCTGGCGGGTGTCTGTTTCTCCAACTTTAGTTGAACCGAGTGTGGCTACACCCGGTCCTTGCGAAGGTTAAAATAGCACTAACTTGACGAACTATCGTCGTGGTTTTGATGCGTAGGTAAGAACGGTTCTTGCTTAGCCCGTAGCAGCCACGTAAAATTTGCAACAACAATGTAAAGGACGTCTAACTTGTTTTTGCAGGGCATGTTGTGATGTGATATGGTCAAGATGTGATGCTATATTTTATTGTATGAGATGATCATGTTTTGTAACCGAAGTTATCGGCAACTGGCAGGAGCCATATGGTTGTCGCTTTATTGTATGAAATGCAAGCGCCCTGTAATTGCTTTACTTTATCACTAAGCGGTAGCGATAGTCATAGAAGCAATAGATGGTGTAACGACAACGATGCTACGATGGAGATCAAGGTGTCGCGCCGGTAACGATGGTGATCACGGCAGTGCTTCGGAGATGGAGATCACAAGCACAAGATGATGATGGCCATATCATATCACTTATATTGATTGCATGTGATGTTTATCGTTTATGCATCTTATCTTGCTTTGATTGACGGTAGCATTTTAAGATGATCTCTCACTAATTATCAAGAAGTGTTCTCCCTGAGTATGCACCGTTTCGGAAGTTCTTCGTGCTGAGACACCACGTGATGATCGGGTGTGATAGGATCTACGTTCAAATACATAGGGTGCAAAACAGTTGCACACGCGGAATACTCAGGTTAAACTTGACGAGCCTAGCATATACAGATATGGCCTCGGAACACGGAGACCGAAAGGTCGAACTTGAATCATATAGTAGATATGATCAACATAGTGATGTTCACCATTGAAAACTACTCCATCTCACGTGATGATCGAACATGGTTTAGTTGATTTGGATCACGTGATCACTTAGATGACTGGAGAGATGTCTGTCTAAGTGGGAGTTCTTTAGTAATATGATTAATTGAACTTAAATTTATCATGAACTTAGTACCTGATAGTATTTTGCTTGTCTATGTTTGTTGTAGATAGATGGCGCGTGCTGTTGTTCCGTTGAATTTTAATGCATTCCTTGAGAAAGCTAAGTTGAAAGATGATGGTAGCAATTACACGGACTGGGTCCGTAACTTGAGGATTATCCTCATTGCTGCACAAAAGAATTATGTCCTGGAAGCACCGCTGGGTGCCAGGCCTGCTGCAGATACAACTGACGACGTTAAGAACGTCTGGCAGAGCAAAGCTGATGACTACTCAATAGTTCAGTGTGCCATGCTTTACGGCTTAGAACCGGGACTTCAAAGACGTTTTGAACGTCATGGAGAATATGAGATGTTCCAGGAGTTGAAGTTAATATTTCAAGCAAATGCCCCGGATTGAGAGATATGAAGTCTCCAATAAGTTCTATAGCTGCAAGATGGAGGAGAATAGTTCTGTCAGTGAACATATACTCAAAATGTCTGGGTATAATAATCAATTGATTCAACTGGGAGTTAATCTTCCTGATGATAGTGTCATTGACAGAATTCTTCAATCACTGCCACCAAGCTACAAGAGCTTCGTGATGAACTATAATATGCAAGGGATGGACAAGACTATTCCCGAGCTCTTCGCAATGCTAAAAGCTGCGGAGGTAGAAATCAAGAAGGAGCATCAAGTGTTGATGGTCAATAAGACCACCAGCTTCAAGAAAAAGGGTAAAGGGAAGAAGAAGGGGAACTTCAACAAGAACGGCAAACAAGTTGCTGCTCAAGAGAAGAAACCCAAATCTGAACCTAAGCCTGAGACTGAGTGCTTCTACTGCAAGCAGACTGGTCACTGGAAGCGGAACTGCCACAAGTATTTGGCGGATAAGAAGGATGGCAAGGTGCACAAAGGTATATGTGATATACATGTTATTGATGTGTACCTTACTAATTCTTGCAGTAGCACCTGGGTATTTGATACTAGTTCTGTTGCTAATATTTGCAACTCGAAACAGGGACTACAGATTAAGCGAAGATTGGCTAAGGACGAGGTGACGATGCGCGTGGGAAATGGTTCCAAAGTCGATGTGATCGCGGTCGGCACGCTACCTCTACATCTACCTTCGGGATTAGTTTTAGACCTGAATAATTGTTATTTGGTGCCAGCGTTGAGCATGAACATTATATCTGGATCTTGTTTGATGCGAGACGATTATTCATTTAAATCAGAGAATAATGGTTGTTTTATTTATATGAGTAATATCTTTTATGGTCATGCACCCTTGAAGAGTGGTCTATTTTTATTAAATCTCGATAGTAGTGATACACATATTCACAATGTTGAAGCCAAAAGATGCAGAGTTGATAATGATAGTGCAACTTATTTGTGGCACTCCTGTTTGGGTCATATTGGTGTAAAGTGCATGAAGAAACTCCATACTGATGGACTTCTGGAATCACTTGATTATGAATCACTTGGTACTTGCGAACTGTGCCTCATGGGCAAGATGACTAAAACGCCGTTCTTCGGAACTATGGAGCGAGCAACTGATTTGTTGGAAATCATACATACTGATGTGTGTGGTCCAATGAATGTTGAAGCTTGCGGCGGGTATCATTATTTTCTCACCTTCACAGATGATTTGAGCAGATATGGGTATATCTACTTGATGAAACACAAGTCTGAAACATTTGAAAAGTTCAAAGAATTTCAGAGTGAAGTGGAAAATCATCGTAACAAGAAACTAAAGTTTCTATGATTTGATCGTGGAGGAGAATATTTGAGTTACGACTTTGGTTTACATTTGAAGCAATGCGGAATAGTTTCGCAACTCACACCACCCGGAACACCATAACAAAATGGTGTGTCCGAACATCGTAATCGTACTTTACTAGATATGGTGCGATCTATGATGTCTCTTTCTGATTTACCGCTATCATTTTGGGGTTATGCTTTAGAGACGGCCGCATTCATGTTAAATAGGGCACCATCAAAATCCGTTGAGACGACACCTTATGAACTATGGTTTGGCAAGAAACCAAAGTTGTCGTTTCTTAAAGTTTGGGGCTGTGATGCTTATGTGAAGAAACTTCAACCAGATAAGCTCGAACCCAAATCAGAGAAATGTGTCTTCATAGGATACCCAAAAGAGACTATTGGGTACACCTTCTATCATAGATCTGAGGGCAAGATATTTGTTGCTAAATTCGGATCCTTTCTAGATAAGGAGTTTCTCTCGAAAGAAGTGAGTGGGAGGAAAGTAGAACTTGATGAGGTAATTGTACCTGCTCCCTTATTGGAAAGTAGTTCATCACAAGAACCGGTTCCTATGACAACTACACCAATCAGTGAGGAAGCTAATGACATTGATCATGAAACTTCAGATCAAGTTACTACCGAACCTCGTAGGTCAACCAGAGTAAGATCCGCACCAGAGTGGTACGGTAATCCTATTCTGGAAGTCATGTTACTTAATGATGGCCCACAAGTATAGGGGATCTATCGTAGTCCTTTCGATAAGTAAGAGTGTCGAACCCAACGAGGAGCAGAAGGAAATGATAAGCGGTTTTCAGTAAGGTTTTCTCTGCAAGCACTGAAATAGTAGGTGATAGATAGTTTTGTGATAAGATAAATAGTAACGAGCAAAAAGTAAATAAAGTAAATAAAGTGCAGCAAGGTGGCCCAATCCTTTATGTAGCAAAGGATAAGCCTGGACTAATTCTAATAATGAAGAAGGAGCTCCCGAGGACACATTGGGAATTATCGTCAAGCTAGTTTTCATCACGTTCATAAGATTTGCGTTCGGTACTTTGATAATTTGATATGTGGGTGGACCGGCACTTGGGTAATGCCCTAACATGGACAAGCATCCCACTTATGATTAACCCCTATTGCAAGCATCCGCAACTACAAAAAGGAGTATTAAGGTAAACCTAACCACAACATTAAACATATGGGTCCATATCAACCCCTAACGAAGCAACGCATAAACTAGGGTTTAAGCTTCTGTCACTCTAGCAACCCATCATCTACTTATTACTTC
This sequence comes from Triticum dicoccoides, assembly GCF_002162155.2. Taxonomy (NCBI): domain Eukaryota; kingdom Viridiplantae; phylum Streptophyta; class Magnoliopsida; order Poales; family Poaceae; genus Triticum; species Triticum dicoccoides. Next base: position 461,459,410 of record NC_041387.1, on the reverse strand, counting down.
CTTATGCCTTCCTCTAGGCCCAAATAATGGTGAAGTTTCATGTAGTCGACGTTCACATAACACCACTAGAGGAAAGACAACATACATCTCATCAAAATATAGAACGAATACCAAATTCACATGACTACTAATAGCAAGACTTCACCCATGTCCTCAGGAACAAACGTAACTACTCACAAAGCATATTCATGTTCATAATCAGAGGGGTAATAATATGCATAAAGGATCTGAACATCTAATCTTCCACCAAGTAAACCAAATAGCATCAACTACAAGGAGTAATCAACACTACTAGCAACCCACAGGTACCAATTTGTGGTTTTGATACAAGATTGGATACAAGAGATGAACTAGGGTTTTGAGAGGAGATGGTGCTGGTGAAGATGTTGATGGAGACTGACCCCCTCCCGATGAGAGGATCATTGGTGATGACGTTGGTGATGATTTCCCCCTCCCGGAGGGAAGTGTCCCGGCAGAACAGCTCCGCCAGAGCCCTAGATTGATTCCGCCAAGGTTCCGCCTCGTGGTGGCGGAGTTTCGTCCCGTAAGCTTGCCCATGATTTTTTCCAGAGGGAAAGTGATGATATAGCAGAAGATGGATGCTGGAGGCCCACCAAGGGGCCCAGGAGATAGGGGGTCGCACCCTAGGGGGGCGCGCCCCCCTGTCTCCTGGACAGGGTGTGGGCCCCCTGGCCTATTTCTTTTGCCCATAAATTCTTATTAAATCCAAAAAGTTGTTTTGTGGAGTCTCAGGTCTTTTGGAGTTGTGCAGAATAGGTTTCCAACGTTTGCTCCTTTTCCAGCCAGAATTCCAGCTGCCGGCATCCCCCCTGTTCATGGTAAACCTTGTAAAATAAGAGAGAATAGCCATAATTATTGAGATATAATGTGTAATAACAGCCCATAATTCAATAAATATTTATATAAAAGCATGATGCAAAATGGGCGTATCAACTCCCCCAAGCTTAGACCTCGCTTGTCCTCAAGCGGAAGCTGAAATCGAAAAATATGTCCACATGTTTAGAGATAGAGGTGTCGATAAAAATAAGATACGGACATGAGGGCATCATGATCATTCTAATAATAGCAACATATATGGATTTTGTCATATGATTTCCTATGTTCAAGTAATAAACAATTCACAATGTCAAGTATGGTTCAAAAACTTCATTGGGAGTCATTGAAGCAATTGCAATTTATCGTAACATCAGAAAGAGTCAATAATAGAGCCTTTCAGCAAGCTCACATACTCAACTATCTCGTAGTCTCCTATAATGGTTAACACTCACGCAATACTTGTGGTTATAGAGTTTCAGCCGGACACTGAGAAAGATAGGGGCTTATTGTGTTGCCTCCCAACATATTCACCTTTAAGTGATGTCAACAATAATAGCCTATGCCAACTTACATCCAATTGGATATATGTATCATGATCTTTCAAACACGAGGATCTTGCCAAAGGATAAAAATAAAAATAAAAGGTGGGAATCACCTTGACTCAAGCATAAAGTAAAACATAAAGTAAAAGATAGGCCCTTCGCAGAGGGAAGCAGAGGTTGTCATGTGCGTTTAGGGTTGATGCACGAAATCTTAATGCAAAAGAACGTCACTTTATATTGCCCCTTGTATGTGGACCTTTATTATGCAATTCGTCGCTTTTATTACTTCCACAACAAGTTCGCACAAAGCTTATTTTCTCTGCACTAATAAGTCATACATATTTAGAGAGCAATTTTTATTGCTTGCACCGATGACAACTTACTTGAAGGATCTTACTAAATCCATAGGTAGGTATGGTGGACTCTCATGGCAAAACTGGGTTTAAGGATATTTGGAAGCACAAGTAGTATTTCTACTTGGTGCAAGAAATTTGGCTAGCATGAGGGGGAAATGCAAGCTCAACATGTTTGGAAGGTCAATGACAATATACTTTAACTGAGATGTCAGAAAACATAAACCATTACGTTGTCTTCCTTGTCCAACATCAACTCTTTTAGCATGTCATACTTAATGAGTGCTTCACAATCATAAAAGATGTCCAAGATAATATATTTATATGTGAACCCCTCTTTCCTTATCACTTCCTATTAATTGCAACGATGACCAAGGCTACGTTCATCAACTCTCAACAATTTTTATGCCTCATACTTTCTATGTGTGAAGTTTTCACTATCCATAAGAATATGAACTCTTTTATTCTTTCTACTTTCTCAAGGTCATAGCAACATAGCAAAGCCCTTGACTCAACACTAATCTTTATTATAGATAGCACACGGACTCGATTAAATAAAGATATCACACAGCAAAACTCAAAACTACTTGATATCAAAACTTCAAACTAATAGATCAAGATACTACTAAAAGGATCAAACTAAATAAAGGGGTAAAAATAGGAGTGTGATGGTGATACGATACCAGGGCACCTCCCCCAAGCTTGGCAGTTGCCAAGGGGAGTGCCCATACCCATGTGATTATTTCCTCAGAGGTGATGGAGGTGTTGTTGCACTTTTCTTCTCTAGCTTGCGTCTGAGGCTAAAATTTTCCTCCCTCTGATCCTCATTCTTGAGCTCAAGTTTAATTATCTTTTTGCATAGTGTTGCCTTGCTGTCCTGCAAAAAACGTGGTGGGATAGATTGGACCTTAGGGAGGCTTGACTTCTTGAACTCCACATGCATATCACTAGGTTGAGGCAGTGGATCGTCCTCTTCATCAGAGCTTGTCTCCTCCTTCCTCTTTGGATCATAGTCTTCTTCTTCCTCTGTGGTCCAGCCATAATGTTCCACATCCCCATATACTTTTGGGTTTGCAATATAATCAGCCATGTAGCTCTCTCCCTCTGAATCTTGGGACGACATCTTGTTCCAAATCTGCAATAGGACAGCTCGAAACGAAAACAGAGGATATTTGTGTGATACGGTGGTCAAAACCTTCGGGAATATATATAATGAATTTTTACTGACCAAAATACGTAACATACAAGAAAACGGAGTCCAGGAGGCACACGAGGCACCCACGAGACAGGGGGCGCGCCCTACAGGGGGTCCCTCCTCTCTCGTGGGAGCCTCGTGCCCCTTTCGGACTACTTCTTTCTTCCTAAAATCTTTAAATAATCCAAAACTAATAAAAATTGCCATTAGAGTTGTGAGTCGGTTTACTTACGGTACCACGTACCTATGCCTTTTCGGAGTCTGGAATGTTCTGGAAAGTGTCTCTTATGTATTCCTCAGGGGTTATGGTTTCAGTAATATTAGTTTCAACATTGATAGGATTACCTGAAATATAATGTTTAATTCTTTGACCGTTTACCACCCTCGGATTTGTGCCTTCAAAGTTGTTGATTTTTATAGCACCAAAACGATAGACCTCCTTGATAACGTAGGGACCTTCCCATTTTGAGAGAAGTTTTCCTGCAAAAAATCTTAAACGAGAGTTGAACAATAACACAAAATCTCCTACGTTAAACTCACGCTTTTGTATCCTCTTATCATGCCAGCGTTTGACTTTTTCTTTGAAAAGCTTGGCATTCTCATATGCTTGGGTTCTCCATTCATCAAGTGAGCTAATAGCAAATAACCTTTTCTCACCGGCAAGTTTGAAGTCATAATTGAGCTCTTTAATAACCCAATATGCTTTATGTTCAAGTTCAAGAGGTAAATGACATGCTTTTCCATAAACCATCTTATATGGAGACATACCCATAGGATTTTTGTATGCAGTTCTATAGGCCCATAATGCATCATCAAGTTTTTTGGACCAATTCTTTCTAGATCTATTCACAATCTTTTGCAAAATTAATTTGAGCTCTCTATTGCTCAACTCTACTTGACCACTAGACTGCGGGTGATAAGGAGATGCGATTCTATGATTGACATCATACTTATCGAGCATATTACGGAAAGCACCATGAATAAAGTGTGAACCACCATCAGTCATAAGATATCTAGGGACTCCAAACCTCGAAAAAATAACTTCTTTAAGCATTTTAATAGAAGTGTTATGATCAGCACTACTAGTTGGAATAGCTTCTACCCACTTAGTAACATAATCAACAACAACTAAAATATGTGTATACCCATTGGAGGCAGGAAAAGGTCCCATATAATCAAAGCCCCAAACATCAAATGGTTTAATAACAAGAGAATAATTCATAGGCATTTCTTGACGTCTACTGATGTTACCTATTCTTTGACATTCATCACAAGATAAGACAAACTTACGAGCATCTTTGAAAAGAATAGGCCAATAAAAACCAGATTGTAGTACCTTGTGTGCAGTTCTATCTCCAGCGTGGTGTCCTCCATAGGATTCAGAGTGACACTTGCGTAGGATTTGTTCCTGTTCATGCTCAGGCACACAACGTTTAATAATACCATCTACTCCTTTATAAAGGTGTGGATCATCCCAGAAGTAATGTCTTAAATCATAAAAGAACTTTTTCTTTTGCTGGTATGTGAAACTAGGCGGTATATATTTAGCAACAATGTAATTAGCATAGTCAGCATACCAAGGAGCAGTACGAGAAGCATTGACAACCGCTAATTGTTCATTAGGAAAACTATCATTAATAGGCAGTGGGTCATCAAGAATATTCTCTAACCTAGACAAGTTGTCTGCAACGGGGTTCTCAGCTCCCTTTCTATCAATAATATGCAAGTCAAATTCTTGGAGCAAGAGAACCCATCTAATGAGTCTAGGCTTAGCATCTTTCTTTTCCATAAGATATTTAATAGCAGCATGATCAGTGTGGATAGTAACTTTGGAATCAACAATATAAGGTCTAAACTTATCACATGCAAACACAACTGCTAAGAATTCTTTTTTAGTGGTAGCATAATTTCTCTGGGCAGTATTAAGAGTCTTGCTAGCATAATGGATAACATTCAATTTCTTATCGACTCTTTGCCCTAAAATAGCACCTACAGCATAATCACTAGCATCGCACATAATTTCAAAAGGTAAATTCCAATCAGGTGGCTGAACATAGGTGCAGTGATCAAAGCTTTCTTGAGTGTTTCAAATGCTTCTAAACAATCATCATCAAAGACAAAAGGAATATATTTTTGCAATAAATTAGTCAGAGGCCTAGAGATTTTAGAAAAGTCCTTAATGAACCTCTTGTAAAATCCAGCATGACCAAGGAAACTTCTTATACCTTTTATGTCCTTGGGACATGGCATCTTTTCAATAGCATCAACTTTGGCTTTATCAACTTCAATGCCTCTCTCGGAGATCTTGTGGCCCAAGACAATGCCTTCATTAACCATAAAGTGACACTTTTCCCAATTTAGAACGAGACTAGTGTCTTCACATCTCTGCAAAACTCGATCAAGGTTGCTCAAACAATCATAAAAAGAGCATCCATAGACAGAGAAGTCATCCATGAATACCTCACAAATCTTTTCACAAAAATCAGAAAATATAGCCATCATGCATCTTTGAAAGGTAGCAGGTGCATTACATAAACCAAAAGGCATACGTCTATAAGCAAAAGTACCAAAAGGGCAAGTAAAAGTAGTTTTAGATTGATCCCCCACTGATACAGGTATCTGTGAGAAACCAGAATAACCATCTAGAAAGCAAAAATGTGTGTGTTTGGATAGCCTCTCTAGCATTTGATCAATAAAAGGTAAAGGGTAATGATCTTTCTTAGTAGCTTTATTTAAATTACGAAAATCAATTACCATCCTATAGCCTGTAATAATTCTTTGCGGGATCAATTCATCTTTATCATTAGGAACAACTGTAATACCTCCCTTTTTAGGGACATAATGGACAGGGCTTACCCATTCACTATCAGCAACGGGATAAATAATACCTGCCTCAAGGAGCTTTAGTATCTCCTTTCTTACCACTTCCTTCAGTTTGGGGTTTAATCGTCTTTGAGGATCTCTAACTGGTTTAGCATCTTTCTCCACTGAGATTTTGTGTTGACATAATGTGGGACTAATGCCCTTAAGATCATCCAGAGTATATCCAATAGCAGCTCTGTGCTTCTTCAGAGTTTTCAATAATCTTTCTTCTTCTTTCTCTGAAAGGTTAGCACTAATAATAACAAGATATATTTCTTTTTCATCAAGATAAGCATACTTAAGATTATCAGGTAAAGGTTTGAGTTCAAACACGGGGTCAACCTTGGGTGGAGGGGGATCCCTATGAATTTCAACGGGAAGGTTATGTTTCAGCATAGGTTCTTGTTTAAGGAACACTTCATCTATTTCTTCCCTTTCCTTCATAAACATATCGTTTTCATGTTCTAACGGATCAGTTGGAGGAACAGCGATTGAAGCAAGACCAATAATTTCATCCTTACTAGGTGGTTCCCTTTCACGAGGTTGTCTACTAAACTTAGCAAAATTAAACTCATGAGACATACCATCTATGCCAACAGTGACAATATTCTTTGGGTTATTTAAATCTATGCCCCTCGTCTCTTAGTTGTTCTCACTTTTCCCCATTCGTTAACTTTTTACTCACTTTTCCCCATGACTCAAAATTTTTGCCTTCACATTTTCCTCACTTTTGCCCCTGAAAAGTTGCTCAAAACCAAGGCAAAATGAGCGAGTGGGGAAAACTGAGCACAACTAAGGAATTGGGGGCACAGATGGAATAACCCCATATTCTTTTCACAATTAATCTTAGCACTAGCAGTATTCAAGAAGGGTCTACCAAAAGTAATGGGACAAAAATCATCTTGTGGGGAACCAAGAACAAGAAAATCAGCAGGGTATTTAATCTTCCCACACAAGACTTCAACATCTCTAACAATCCCAATAGGTTTAATGGTGTCCCTATTAGCAAGCTTAATAGTAACATCAATGTCTTCTAATTCAATAGGTGCAATATCGTGCATAATTTCTTTATAAAGATCATAAGGTATCGCATTAGCACTAGCACCCATATCACATAAACCATGATAACAATGATCTCCTATTTTAACAGAAATAACTGGCGTGCCTACAACAGGTCTACATGTCTTAGTATCGGGTCTAGCAATATTAGCAGTTTCACCCAGGAAGAGATAACATGCCCATCTAAGTCCTCATCCAAAAGATCTTTAATCATAGCAATACCGGGTTCAATATTAATTTGCTCATGAGGTGTATAGGTCCTAGTATTACTCTTACAAACAACAGTCGAAGCTTTAACATGATCCTTTATCCTAACAGGAAATGGGGGTTTCTCAACATAAGTAGTAGGAACAATAGGATCACTATAGGTGATAGTCTTTTCTTCGACTGTAATAGGTGTAACTACTTTCACTTCAACAGGAGGATTATATTTAAACCACTTCTCTTTAGGGAGATCAACGTGAGTAGCAAAAGTTTCACAAAAAGTAGCTACTATCTCAGAGTCAAGTCCATACTTAGAGCTAAATCCACGAAAAGCATCGGCATCCATAAAAGATTTAACACAATCAAACTTAGGTGTCATACCTGACTCCTTACCATCGTCGAAACCCCAATCTTCAGAGTTGCGTTTAATTCTTTCAAATAAGTCCCATTTGAAATCAATAGTCTTCAGCATGTAGGAACCAGCACATGATGTATCGAGCAAGTTGCGATTATCAAGAGAAAGCCGAGCATAAAAATTCTGAATAATCATTTCCCGAGAGAGCTCATGATTGGTGCATGAATACAACATTGACTTAAGCCTCCCCCAAGCTTGAGCGATGCTTTCTCCTTCGCGAGGCCAGAAATTATATATGTAATTACGATCACGATGAACAAGATGCATAGGATAGAACTTCTGGTGAAATTCCAACTTTAATCGCTTATAATTCCAATATCTCGTATCATCACATAGCCTATACCATGTCATTGCATCTCCCTTCAAAGATAAAGGGAAGACCTTCCTTTTGACAACATCATCGGGAATACCTGCAAGCTTAAATAATCCACAAACTTCCTCCACAAAGATAAGGTGTAAGTCGGGATGCAATGTTCCGTCTCCTGCAAAAGGATTAGCTAGCAGTTTTTCTATCATACCCGAAGGAATCTCAAAGTGAATATTTTCATAAGGTTCAGTAGGTTGAGGAGCATCTCTTTGCTCTTCTGGTTGGGGTGAAGATACCCCAAACAAGCCCCTCAGAGGATTAGTTTCCATAGTGACAAGTAACAGAAAATTTTAGCACACTATATAAATGTTTCCTTACCAAGTTCCACTCACCAAGAGTGCTACGCTCCCCGGCAACGGCGCCAAAAAAGAGTCTTGATGACCCACAAGTATAGGGGATCTATTGTAGTCCTTTCGATAAGTAAGAGTGTCGAACCCAACGAGGAGCAGAAGGAAATGATAAGCGGTTTTCAGTAAGGTTTTCTCTGCAAGCACTGAAATAGTAGGTGATAGATAGTTTTGTGATAAGATAAATAGTAACAAGCAAAAAGTAAATAAAGTAAATAAAGTGCAGCAAGGTCGCCCAATCCTTTATGTAGCAAAGTATAATCCTGGACAAATTCTAATAATGAAGAAGGAGCTCCCGAGGACACATTGGGAATTATCATCAACCTAGTTTTCATCACGTTCATAAGATTTGCGTTCGGTACTTTGATAATTTGATATGTGGGTGGACCGGCACTTGGGTACTGCCCTAACATGGACAAGCATCCCACTTATGATTAACCTCTATTGCAAGCATCCGCAACTACAAAAAGGATTATTAAGGTAAACCTAACCACATCATTAAACATATGGGTCCATATCAACCCCTAACGAAGCAACGCATAAACTAGGGTTTAAGCTTCTATCACTCTAGCAACCCATCATCTACTTATTACTTCCCTATGCCTTCCTCTAGGCCCAAATAATGGTGAAGTGTCATGTAGTCAACATTCACATAACACCACTAGAGGAAAGACAACATACATCTCATCAAAATATCGAACGAATACCAAATTCACATGACTACTAATAGCAAGACATCACCCATGTCCTCAGGAACAAACGTAACTACTCACAAAGCATATTCATGTTCATAATCAGAGGGGTAATAATATGCATAAAGGATCTGAACATATGATCTTCCACCAAGTAAACCAAATAGCATCAACTACAAGGAGTAATCAACACTACTAGCAACCCACAAGTACCAATTTGTGGTTTTGATACAAGATTGGATACAAGAGATGAACTAGGGTTTTGAGAGGAGATGGTGCTGGTGAAGATGTTGATGGAGATTGACCCCCTCCCGATGAAAGGATCATTGGTGATGACGTTGGTGATGATTTCCCCCTCCTGGAGGGAAGTGTCCCCGGCAGAACAGCTCCGCCAGAGCCCTAGATTGATTCTGCCAAGGTTCCGCCTCGTGGCGGCGGAGTTTCGTCCCGTAAGCTTGCCCACAATTTTTTTCAGAGGGAAAGTGATGATATAGCAGAAGATGGACGCCGGAGGCCCACCAGGGGGCCCAGGAGATAGGGGGCCGCGCCCTAGGGGGGCGCCCCCTATCTCCTGGACAGGGTGTGGGCCCCCTAGCCTATTTCTTTTGCCCATAAATTCTTATTAAATCCAAAAGGTTGTTTCGTGGAGTCTCAGGTCTTTTGGAGTTGTGCAGAATAGGTTTCCAACGTTTGCTCCTTTTCCAGCCAGAATTCCAGCTGCCGGCATCCCCCCTCTTCATGGTAAACCTTGTAAAATAAGAGAGAATAGCCATAAGTATTGAGATATAATGTGTAATAACAGCCCATAATGCAATAAATATTGATATAAAAGCATGATGCAAAATGGACGTATCACTTGACCATGGCAAACCTGTGAACTATGAGGAAGCGATGATGAGCCCAGATTCCGCAAAATCGCTTGAGGCCATGAAATCTGAGATGGGATCCATGTATGAGAACAAAGTATGGACTTTGGTTGACTTGCCCGATGATCGGCAAGCCATCGAGAATAAATGGATCTTCAAGAAAAAGACTGACGCTGATGGTAATGTAACTGTCTACAAAGCTCGACTTATTGCGAAAGGTTTTCGACAAGTTCAAGGGGTTGACTATGATGAGACTTTCTCACCCGTAGAGATGCTTAAGTCTGTCCGAATCATGTTAGCAATTGCCGCATTTTATGATTATGAAATATGTCAAATGGATGTCAAAACTGCATTCCTGAATGGATTTCTAGAAGAAGAGTTGTATATGATGCGACCGGAAGGTTTTGTCGATCCAAAAGGTGCTAACAAAGTGTGCAAGCTCCAGCGATCCATTTATGGACTGGTGCAAGCCTCTCGGAGTTGGAATAAATGCTTTGATAGTGTGATCAAAGCATGTGGTTTTATACAGACTTTTGGAGAAGTCTGTATTTACAAGAAAGTGAGTGGGAGCTCTGTAGCATTTCTGATATTATATGTAGATGACATATTGTTGATTGGAAATCATATAGCATTTCTGGATAGCATAAAGGGATACTTGATAAAAGTCTTTTGATGAAAGACCTCGATGAATCTGCTTACGTATTGGGCATCAAGATCTATAGAGATAGATCAAGACGCTTAATTGGACTTTCACAAAGCACATACCTTGATAAAGTTTTGAAAAAGATCAAAATGGATCAGGCAAAGAAAGGGTTCTTGACTGTATTACAAGGTGTGAAGTTGAGTCAGACTCAATGCCCGGCCACATCAGAAGATAGAGAGAAAATGAAAGATGTTCCCTATGCTTCAGCCATAGGCTCTATCATGTATGCAATGCTGTGTACCAGACCTGACGTATGCTTAGCAATAAGTTTGGCAGGGAGGTACCAAAGTAATCCAGGAGTGGATCACTGGACAGTGGTCAAGAACATCCTGAAATACCTGAAAAGGACTAAGGATATGTTTCTCATTTATGGAGGTGACAAAGAGCTAGTCGTAAATGGTTACGTCGATGCAAGCTTTGACACTGATCCTGACGATTCTAAATCACAAACTGGATACGTGTTTATATTGAACGATGGAGCTGTCAGTTGGTGCAGTTCTAAACAAAGCATCATGGCGGGATCTACATGCGAAGCGGAGTACATAGCTGCTTCGGAAGCAGCAAATGAAGGAGTCTGGATGAAGGAGTTCATTTCCGATCTAGGTGTCATACCTAGTGCATCAGGACCATGAAGATCTTCTGTGACAATACTGGTGCAATTGCCTTGGCAAAGTAATCCAAATTTCACAAGAGGACCAAACACATCAAGAGACACTTCAATTCCATCCAGGACCAAGTCCAGGTGGGAGACACAGAGATTTGCAAGATACATACGGATCCTTGCAGACCCGTTGACTAAGCCTCTTCCACGAGCAAAACATGATCACCACCAAGACTCTATGGGTGTTAGAATCATTACTGTGTAATCCAGATTATTGACTCTAGTGCAAGTGGAAGACTGGAGGAAATATGCCCTAGAGGCAATAATAAAGTTATTATTTATTTCCTCATATCATGATAAATTATTATTCATGCTATAATTGTATTAACCGGAAACATGATACATGTGTGAATACATAGACAAACTTAAAGTCACTAGTATGCCTCTACTTGACTAGCTCATTAATCAAAGATGGTTATGTTTCCTAACCATAGACATGAGTTGTCATTTGGTTAATGGGATGACATCATTAGGAGAATGATGTGATTGACATGACCCATTCCGTTAGCTTAGCACTTGATCGTTTAATATGTTGCTATTGCTTTCTTCATGACTTATACATGTTCCTACAACTATGAGATTATGCAAGTCCCGTTTACCAGAGGAACACTTTGTGTGCTACCAAATGTCACAACGTAACTGGGCGATTATATTTGACGATATATTGGACGACTATATTTGGACACTGGAAAGGTTTCAAGTGAGATTGGGACAATACCGGAGCTCCAGGAGTTTATCGGAACCCCCCGGGAGGTATATGGGCCTTATTGGGCCTTAGTGGAAAGGAGGGGAGAAGAGCAAAGGAGGGGGCGCCCCCCCAAGCCCAATCCAAATTGGGAGGGGGGCCGGCCACCCCTTTCCTTCCTCCCTCCCTCCTCTTCCTTCCCTCTCCCTCTCCTAATAGGAAAGGGGGGAGTCCTACTCCCGGTGTGGGTTGGACTCCCCCCTAGGGCGCGCCGCCCCCCTTGGCCGCCCCCCTCCTCCACTCCTTTATATATAGGGGAGGGGGCACCCCATAGACACAACAATTGATCTCTTGATCTCTTAGCCGTGTGCGGTGCCCCCCTCCACCATAGTCTTCCTCGATAATATTGTAGTGGTGCTTAGGCGAAGCCCTGCGACGGTAGAACATCAAGATCGTCACCACACCGTCGTGCTGACGGAACTCTTCCCCAACATTCTGCTGGATCGGAGTACGGGGATCGTCATCGAGCTGAACGTGTGCTAGAACTCGGAGGTGCCATAGTTTCGGTGCTTGATCGGTCGGGCCGTGAAGACGTACGACTACATCAACCACGTTGTTCTAACGCTTCCGCTTTCGGTCTACGAGGGTACATGGACAACACTCTCCCCTCTCATTGCTATGCATCACCATGATCTTGCGTGTGCGTAGGATTATTTTTTTGAAATTACTACGTTACCCAATAGCATCATGAATGAATTCAACAATATAACCTTCACATAAAGCATTCTTTTCATGATGCACAAGCATATAAATTTTACTATTCTCCATATAAGCAAGTTTATTCTTTATGGCATACGGATCATCACAATAATCATCATAAATAGGAGGCATGCTTTCATCATAATAAATTTCCTCATCTAAACTTGGGGGACAAAAAAATATCATCTTCATCAAACATAGCTTCCCCAAGCTTGTGGCTTTGCATATCATTAGCATCACGGATATTCAAGGAATTCATACTAACAGCATTGCAATCATGCTCATCATACAAATATCTAGTACCAAACATTTTAATGCATTCTTCTTCTAGCAATTGAGCACAATTTTCCTTTCCATCATTCTCACGAAAGATATTAAAAAGATGAAGCGTATGAGGCAAACTCAATTCCATTTTTTTTGTAGTTTTCTTTTATATACTAAACTAGTGATAAAAACAAGAAACTAAAAGATTCGATTGCAAGATCTAAAGATATACCTTCAAGCAATAACCTCCCCGGCGATGGCGCCAGAAAAGAGCTTGATGTCTACTACACAACCTTCTTCTTGTAGACGTTGTTGGGCCTCCAAGTGCAAAGGTTTTTAGGACAGTAGCAAATTTCCCTCAGGTGGATGACCTGAGGTTTATAAATCTGTGGGAGGTGTAGGATGAAGATGGTCTCTCTCAAACAACCCTACGACCAAATAACAAAGAGTCTCTTGTGTCCCCAACACACCCAATACAATGGTAAATTGTATAGGTGCACTAGTTCGGCGAAGAGATGGTGATACAAGTGGAATATGGATGACAGATATAGGTTTTTGTAATCTGAAAATATAAAAACAGCAAGCTAACTAATGATAAAAGTGAGCATAAACAGTATTGCAATGCTAGGAAACAAGGCCTAGGGTTCATACTTTCACTAGTGCAAGTTCTCTCAACAATAATAACATAACTGGATCATATTACTATCCCTCAACGTGCAACAAAGAGTCACTCCAAAGTCACTAGTAGCGGAGAACAAACAAAGAGATTATGGTAGGGTACGAAACCACCTCAAAGTTATCCTTTCTGATTGGTCTATTCAAGAGTCCGTAGTAAAATAACATGAAGATATTCTTTCCATTCGATCTATCATAGAGTTCGTACTAGAATAACACCTTAAGACACAAATTAACCAAAACCCTAATGTCACCTAGATACTCCAATGTCACCTCAAGTATCTGTGGGTATGATTATACGATATGCATCACACAGTCTCAGATTCATCTTTTCAACCAACACAAAGTACTTCAAAGAGTGCCCCAAAGTTTCTACCAGAGAGTCAAGACGAAAACATGTGCCAACCCCTATGCATAGGTTCATTGAACCCGCAAGTTGATCACCAAAACATACATCAAGTGGATCACGTGAATATCCCATTGTCACCACAGATAAGCACGGCAAGACATACATCAAGTGTTCTCAAATCCTTAAAGACTCAATCCGACAAGATAACTTAAAAAGGAAAACTCAATCCATTACAAGAGAGTAGAGGGGGAGAAACATCATAAGATCCAACTATAATAGCAAAGCTCACGATACATCAAGATCGTATCACCTCAAGAACACGAGAGAGAGAGAGAGAGAGAGAGAGAGAGAGAGAGAGAGATCAAACACATAGCTAGTGGTACATACCCTCAGCCCCGAGGGTGAACTACTCCCTCCTCGTCATGGAGAGCGCCGGGATGATGAAGATGGCCACCGGTGAGGGATCCCCCCTCCGGCAGGGTGCCGGAACGGGGTCCCGATTGGTTTTTGGTGGCTACAGAGGCTTGCGATGGTGGAACTTCCGATCTATGGTGCTCCTAGATGTTTTTAGGGTATATGGATATAAATAGGCGAAATAAGTCGGTCAGGAGAGCCACCGGGGTGGGGGGCGCGCCCGGGGGGTAGGGCGCGCCCCTGACCCTCGTGGCCACCTCGAAGCTTCCCTGACGTCTACTCCAAGTCTCCTGGATGGCTCCTGTTCCAAAAATAACTCTCCTGAAGGTTTCATTCCGTTTGGACTCCAGGGGGTAGGGCGCGCCCCTGACCCTCGTGGCCACCTCGAAGCTTCCCTAACGTCTACTCCAAGTCTCCTGGATGGCTTCCGTTCCAAAAATAACTCTCCTGAAGGTTCCATTCCGTTTGGACTCCGTTTGATATTCCTTTTCTTCGAAACACTAAAATAGGCAAAAAAACAGCAATATGGACTGGGCCTCCGGTTAATAGGTTAGTCCCAAAAATAATATAGAAGTGCATAGTAAAGACCATAAACATCCAAAATAAATAATATAATAGCATGAATACTTCATAAATTATAGATACGTTGGAGATGTATCAATGTCCAAAGGAGGAATTGTGTCAGATGGGAAATACCAAAATATCTGGGAGGTTGTTGATACGTCTCCAACGTATCTACTTTTCCAAACACTTTTGCCCTTGTTTTGGACTCTAACTTGCATGATTTGAATGAAACTAACCCGGACTGACGCTGTTTTCAGCAGAACTGCCATGATGTTGTTTTATGTGTAGAAAAGAAAAGTTCTCAGAATGTCCTGCAAATCCACGGAGGCACTTTTTGGAATTAATAAGAATTTTTGGCGAAAGAATTAATGTCAGGGGGACCATGGCCTGTCCACGAGACAGGGGGCGCCCCCCTAGGGCGCGGCCCCCTATCTCGTGGGCCCCCTGGACCTCCTCCGACCTCAACTCCAACTCCATATATTCCGTCTCGGGGAGAAAAAAATCAGAGAGAAAGTTTCATCGCGTTTTACGACACGGAGCCGCCGCCAAGCCCTAATCTCTCTCGGGAGGGCTGATCTGGAGTCCGTTCGGGGCTCCGGAGAGGGGGATTCGTCGCTGTCGTCATCATCAACCATCCTCCATTACCAATTTCATGATGCTCACTGCCGTGCGTGAGTAATTCCATCGTAGGCTTGCTAGATGGTGATGGGTTGGATTAGATTTATCATGTAATCAAGTTAGTTTTGTTGGGGGTTTGATCCCTAGTATCCACTATGTTCTGAGATTGATGTTGCTATGACTTTGCTATGCTTAATGCTTGTCACTAGGGCCCGAGTGCCATGATTTCAGATCTGAACCTATTATGTTTTCATGAATATATGTGTGTTCTTGATCCTATCATGCAAGTCTATAGTCACCTATTATGTGTTATTATCCGACAACCCCGAAGTGACAACAATCGGGACACTTCTCGGTGATGACCGTAGTTTGAGGAGTTCATGTATTCACTATGTGCTAATGCTTTGTTCTGGTTCTCTATTAAAAGGAGGCCTTAATATCCCTTAGTTTCTATAAGGACCCCGCTTCAATGGGAGGGTAGGACAAAAGATGTCATACAAGTTCTTTTCCATAAGCACGTATGACTATTTACGAAATACATGCCTACATTACATTGATGAATTGGAGCTAGTTCTATATCACCCTATGTTATAACTATTGCATGAGGAATCGTATCCAGTATAATTATCCATCACTGATCCATTGTCTACGAGCTTTTCATATATTGTTCTTCGCTTATTTACTTTTCCGTTGCTACTGTTACAACTACTACAAAAAACCCAAAAACATTTAACTTTACTGTTGCTACCATTACCTTTATTATCATACCACTTTTGCTACTAAACACTTTGCTGCAGATACTAAGTTATCCAGGTGTGGTTGAATTGACAACTCAACTGCTAATACTCAAGAATATTATTTGGCTCCCCTTGTGTCGAATCAATAGATTTGGGTTGAATACTCTACCCTCGAAAGCTGTTGCGATCCCCTATACTTGGGGGTTATCAAGACTAATTTCTGGCGCCGTTGCCGGGGAGCATAGCTTTATTCTCCGAGTCACTTGGGATTTATATCTGTTGATCACTATGAAGAACTTGAAAGACGACCGAACTACTATTTTCCCCTCAACTACGAGGGGAGGTAAGGAACTGCCATCTAGCTCTACACTAAATTCTCCTTCCGTTATTAGTAGGCTTGCGACACCTAAACCTGCTACTGCTATGAATTCTGATATGTCGCATGTTATTGATGATGCCACTTCTGCTATGCATGATGAAAGTACTTCTGTGCGTGATACTACTTTGCCATTAGGTGAATTTCTTGATGAACAACTTGCTAGAGTTAGGGGGAATGAAAATATTGAAGAACCTATTATTGATGATAGTGATGATGAAGGTTCCCCCAATGATTATGTTTTACCTGTTGTTCCTAAGGGTTATGTTATGAATGAAGCAGCTGCTATGGAAATTCTTGCTTGCAATGATAGAAATGATCTTAAGAAATTATTAGCTAAATGGAAGCAGCAGTCTCTTAATGCTAGAATGAAACCCGATCCTGCTTTTGCTACTTCACCTATCTGTGTTACTCATAAGGATTATGAATTCTCTGTTGATCCTGATATTATTACTTTAGTTGAATCTGATCCTTTTTATAGCCTTGAATCTGAAACTGTTGTGGCACATCTTACCAAGTTGAATGATATAGCCACCCTGTTTACTCATGATGAGAAATATCGCAATTTCTATATCCTTAAGATATTTCCGTTCTCATTAAAGGGTGATGCTAAGACTTGGTATAATTCTCTTCCTCCTGGTTGTGTGCGTAGTCCCCAGGATATGATTTATTACTTCTCTGCTAAATATTTCCATGCTCATAAGAAACAAGTTGCCTTGAGGGAAATATATAATTTTGTGCAGATCAAACAAGAGAGTCTCCCACAAGCTTGGGGGAGGCTTCTCCGGTTACTTAATGCTTTGCCTGATCATCCTCTTAAGAAAAATGAAATACTTGATATCTTTTATAAAACTGAAATATTATTGAATAATATGTTGACTAATGAAAATAATTGGACTCTTCCCAAGCCAGTTCCTGAAGTAATTCCTGAACCAATTGAGCCAACTCCTGAGCCTATTCCTAAACCCACTCCGAAGAAGAGAGGTGTTTTATTTCTCAGTCCTGAAGATATGCAAGAGGCAAAGAAATCAATGAAAGAAAAAGGTATTAAAGATGAAGATGTTAAGAATTTACCTCCTATTGAAGAAATACATGGTCTTAATTTACCGCCTGAAGAACCACATTGTCTTGATAACCCAACACAGGTAGTAAAGGTAAATTCTCTCTATAGATATGATAAAGTTGAAATACCCTCTACTAAATTTCATAGCCCTTGCTTAGATGAATTTGATGACTTTATGGCTAGACAAGAAAGTTTTAATGCTTATGTTGGTAGAGAGTTAAAGAATATTGCTTTCGAGATAGGATGCATAGGTGATAATTTGGCTAGAGTTAAAGATGAACTTCACCGCATTAGCAAATATGCTTCTATGGTTGCTACTCAAGCTGAGCAAGTACTTAAAGATCAGAATGATTTGCTTGATGAATTGAATAATAAAAATGACTTTCTTGTTAGAGTGGCTACTAGAACTGGTAGAATGACTCAGGAACCTTTGTATCCTGAAGGCCACCCTAAGAGAATCGAGCAAGATTCTCAGAGAAATAATTTAGAGGCACCTAGTTCTTCTAAAAAGAAGAAGAAGAAAAATGATAGAACTTTGCATGCTTCTAGTGAACCTACTGTAGACACACCTGAGAATCCCAATGATATTTCTATTTCTGATGCTGAAACTCAATCAGGTGATGAACATGAACCTAGTGATAATGTTAATGATAATGTTCATGTTGATGCTCAACCTAGCAAAGACAATGATGTAGAGATTGAACCTGTTGTTGATCTTGATAACCCACAATCAAATAATCAACATTATGATAAGAGAGATTTTGTTGCTAGGAAGCACGGTAAAGAAAGAGAACCATGGGTTCAGAAACCCATGCCCTTTCCTCCTAAACCATCCAAGTCAAAGGATGATGAGGATTTTGAGCGCTTTGCTGAAATGATTAGACCTATTTTCTTACGTATGCGCTTAACTGATATGCTTAAAGTAAATCATTATGCTAAGTATATGAAGGATATCATCACAAATAAAAGAAAGATACTGAAAGCTGAAATTTCCACCATGCTTGCTAATTACACTTTTAAGGGTGGAATGCCAAAGAAACTTGGAGATCTGGGTGTACCAACTATACCATGCTCTATTAAAAGAAATTATGTTAGAACTGCTTTATGTGATCTTGGAGCCGGTGTTAGTGTTATGCCTCTCTCTTTATATCGTAGACTTGAATTGAATAAGTTGACACCTACTGAAATATCTTTGCAAATGGCCGATATATCAACTGCTATACCTGTCGGTATTTGTGAGGATGTGCCTCTTGTGGTTGCAAATGTCACTATCTTAACGGACTTTGTTATTCTTGATATTCCCGAGGACGATAGTATTTCTATTTGTTGGGGAACGTAGTAATTTCAAAAAAAATCCTACGTACACGCAAGATCATGGTGATGGCATAGCAACGAGAGGGGAGAGTGTTGTCCACATACCCTTGTAGACCATAAGCGGAAGCGTTATGACAACGCGGTTGATGTAGTCGTACGTCTTCACGATCCGACCGATCCAAGTACTGAACGTATGACACCTCCGAGTTTAGCACACGTTCAGCTCGATGACGATCCCTGGGCTCCGATCCAGCAAAGCTTCGGGGATGAGTTCCATCAGCACGACGGCGTGGTGACGATGATGATGCTCTACCGGCGCAGGGCTTCGCCTAAACTCCGCGACGATATGACCGAGGTGGAATATGGTGGAGGGGGGCACCGCACACGGCTAAGGAACGATCCGTAGCTCAACTTCTGTTGTGCCTAGAGGTGCTCCCCTGCCCCCATATATAAAGGAGCAAGGGGGGAGGAGGCGGCCGGCCTAGGAGGGGCGCGCCAAGGGGAGTCCTACTCCCACCGGGAGTAGGACTCCCTCCTTCCTTGTTGGAGTAGGAGAAGGGGGAAAGAGGGGGAGAGGAGGAAGGAAAAGGGGGCCGCACCCCTTGTCCAATTCGGACCAGAGGGGGGCTGCGCGCCTCCTTCCTTTCGGCCTCTCTCCTCTATTACCGTATGGCCCAATAAGGCCCATATACTCCCCGGCGAATTCCCGTAACTCTCCGGTACTCCGAAAAATACCCGAATCACTCGGAACCTTTCCGAAGTCTGAATATAGTCGTCCAATATATCGATCTTTACGTCTCGACCATTTCGAGACTCCTCATCATGTCCCCGGTCTCATCCGGGACTCCGAACTCCTTCGATACATCAAAACTCATAAACCCATAATATAACTGTCATTGAAACCTTAAGCGTGCGGACCCTACGGGTTCGAGAACTATGTAGACATGACCTAGAACTATTCTCGGTCAATAACCAATAGCGGAACCTGGATGCCCATATTGGTTCCGACATATTCTACGAAGATCTTTATCGGTCAAACCGCATAACAACATACGTTGTTCCCTTTGTCATCGGTATGTTACTTGCCCGAGATTCGATCGTCGGTATCCAATACCTAGTTCAATCTCGTTACCGGCAAGTCTCTTTACTCGTTACGTAATACATCATCTCACAACTAACTCATTAGTTGCAATGCTTGCAAAGCCTATAGTGATGTGCATTACCGAGAGGGCCCAGAGATACCTCTCCAACAATCAGAGTGACAAAACCTAATCTCGAAATACGCCAACCCAACATGTACCTTTGGAGACACTTGTAGTACTCCTTTATAATCACCCAGTTACGTTGTGACGTTTGGTAGCACCCAAAGTGTTCCTCCGGTAAACGGGAGTTGCATAATCTCATAGTTACAGGAACATGTATAAGTCATGAAGAAAGCAATAGCAACATACTTAATGATCAAGTGCTAAGCTAACGGAATGGGTCAAGTCAATCACATCATTCTCCTAATGATGTGATCCCGTTAATCAAATGACAACTCATGTCTATGGCTAGGAAACTTAACCATCTTTGATTCAACGAGCTAGTCAAGTAGAGGCATACTAGTGACACTATGTTTGTCTATGTATTCACACATGTATTATGTTTTTGGTTAATACAATTCTAGCATGAATAATAAACATTTATCATGATATAAGGAAATAAATAATAACTTTATTATTGCCTCTAGGGCATATTTCCTTCAGTTTCCCACTTGCACTAGAGTCAATAATCTAGTTCACATCGCCATGTATTAACACCAATATTCACATCTGTATGTGATTAATACCCAATAGTTCACATCGTCATGTGACCAACACCCGAAGGGTTTACTAGAGTCAATAGTCTAGCTCACATCTCTATGTGATTAACACCCAAAGAGTACAAAGGTATGATCATGTTTTGTTCGTGAGAGAAATTTAGTCAAGGGGTCTGTCACATACAGAGCCGTATGTATTTTGCAAATATTCTATGTCTTCAATGCTCGGCATGGAGCTACTCTAGCTAATTGCTCCCACTTTCAATATGTATCCAGATTGAGACTTAGAATCATCTGGATCAGTGTAAAAGTTTGCACCGATGTAACTTTTACAACGAACTCTTTTATCACCTCCATAATCGAGAAACATCTCCTTAGTCCTCACTAAGGATATTCTTGACCCATGTCCAGTGATCTACTTATTAGATCAAAATTGTATTCCTTTGCCAAACACAGAGCAAGGTATACAATATGTCTGGTTCACAGCATAGCATACTTTATAGAACCTATGACTGAGGCATAGGGAATGACTTTTCATTCTCTTTCTATTTTCTGCAATGGTCGGGTCTTGAGTCTTACTCAACTTCACACCTTGTAACACAGGCAAGAACTCCTTCTTTGACTGTTCCATTTTGAACTATTTCAAAAATTTATCAAGGTATGTACTCATTGAAAAATCTTATCAAGCGTCTTGACCTATCTATATAGATATTGATGCTCAATGTGTAAGCAGCTTCATCGAGGTCTTGCTTTGAAAAACTCTTATTCAAGTATCCTTTGATGCTATCCAAAATTTCCATATCATTTCCAATTAACAATATGTCATCCACATATAATATTAGAAATGCTACAGAGCTCCCACTCACTTTCTTGTAAATACAGGCTTCTTCAAAAGTCTGTATAAAACCATATGCTTTGATCAACTCATAAAAGCATATATTCCAACTCTGAGATGCTTGCACCAGTCCATAGATGGATCGCTGGAGCTTGCACAATTTGTTAGCACCTTTAGGATTGACCAAACCTTCTGGTTGCATCATATACAACTCTTCTTTAAGAAAACCATTAAGGAATGCAGTTTTGTTTACCCATTTGCCAGATTTCGTAAAATGCAGCAATTGCTAACATGATTCAGACAGACTTAAGCATAGATACGAGTAAAAAACTCTCATTGTAGTCAACACCTTGAACTTGTCGAAAACCTTTTGCGACAATTCTAGCTTTGTAGATAGTAACACTATCAGCGTCCGTCTTCCTCTTAAAGATCCATTTAATCTCAATGTCTCGCCGATCATTGGGCAAGTCAATCAAAGTCCATACTTTGTTTTCGTACATGGATCTTATCTCAGATCTCATGGCCTCAAGCCATTTTTGCGGAATCTGGGCTCACCATCGCTTCTTCATAGTTCGTAGGTTCGTCATGGTCTATTAACATAACTTCTAGAACAGGATTACCGTACCACTCTGGTGCGGATCTTACTCTGTAAGACCTACGAGATTCTGTAGTAACTTAATCTGAAGTTTCATGATCATCATCATTAACTTCCTCACTAATTGGTGTAGCAGTCACAGGAACAGATTTCTGTGATGAACTACTTTCAAATGAGGGAGCAGGTACAGTTACCTCATCAAGTTCTAATTTCCTCCCACTCACTTCTTTCGAGAGAAACTCCTTCTCTAGAAAGGATCCATTCTTGGCAACGAATGTTTTGCCTTCGGATCTGTGATAGAAGGTGTACCCAACAGTTTCCTTTGGGTATTCTATGAAGACGCACTTCTCCGATTTGGGTTCGAGCTTATCAAGTTGAAAACCTTTTTCATATAAGCATCGCAACTCCAAACTTTAAGAAACGACAGCTTAGGTTTACTGCTAAACCATAGTTCATACGGTGTTGTCTCAACGGATTTAGATGTTGCCCTATTAAACGTGAATGCAGCTGTCTCTAATGCATAACCCCAAAACGATAGTGGTAAACCGATAAGAGACATCATAGATCGCACCATATCTATTAAAGTACGATTACGACGTTTAGACACACCATTACATTGTGGTGTTCCAGATGGCGTGAGTTGCGAAACTATTTCACATTGTTTCAAATGAAGACCAAACTCATAACTCAAATATTCGTCTCCACGATCCGATCGTAGAAACTTTATTTTTCTTGTTACGATGATTTTTCCACTTCACTCTGAAATTCTTTGAACTTTTCAACTATTTCAGACTTATGTTTCATCAAGTAGATATACCCATATCTGCTCAAATCATCTGTGAAGGTTAGAAAATAACTATACTTGCCACGAGCCTTAACACTCATCGGATCGCATACATCGGTATGTATTATTTCCAATAAGTCAGTAGCTCGTTCCATTGTTCCGGAGAACGGATTTTTAGTCATCTTGCCAAAAAGGCACGGTTCGCAAGCATCAAATGATTCATAACCAAGTGATTCCGAAAATCCATCTTTATGGAGTTTCTTCATGCACTTTACACCGATATGACCCAAACGGCAGTGCCACAAATAAGTTGCACTATCATTATTAACTTTGCATCTTTTGGCATCAATATTATGAATATGTGTATCACTACGATCAAGATCCAACAAACTATTTTCATTGGGTGTATGACCATTGAAGGTCTTATTCATGTAAATAGAATAACACTTATTCTCTAACTTTAAATGAATAACCGTATCGCAATAAACACAATCAAATCATGTTCATGCTCAATGCCAATGCCAAATAACATTTATTTAGGTTTAACACTAATCCCGAAAGTATAGGGAGTGTGCGATGATGATCATATCAATCTTGGAACTATTTCCACACATCGTCACTTCACCCTCAACTAGTCTCTGTTTATTCCGTAACTCCTGTTTTGAGTTACTAATATTTAGCAACCGAACAAGTATCAAATACTCAGGGGCTACTATAAACACTAGTAAGGTACACATCAATAACCTGTATATCAAATATACCCTTGTTCACTTTGCCATCCTTCTTATCCACCAAATAATCAGGGCATTTCCGCTTCCAGTGACCATTTCCTTTGCAGTGTAAGCACTCAGTTTCAGGCTTTGGTTCAGCTTTGGGCTTCTTCGTGGGAGTGACAACTTGCTTGTCATTCTACTTGAAGTTCCCTTTCTTTCCCTTTGCCCTTTTCTTGAAACTAGTGGTCTTGTCAATCATCAACACTTGATGCTCTTTCTTGATTTCTACCTTCGTCGATTTCAACATCACGAAGAGCTCGGGAATTGTTTTCGTCATCCCTAGCATACTATAGTTCATCACAAAGTTCTAGTAACTTAGTGATGGTGACTAGAGAATTCTGTCAATCACTATCTTATCTGGAAGATTAACTCCCACTTGATTCAAGTGATTGAAGTACCCAGACAATCTGAGCACATGCTTACTAGTTGAGCGATTCTCCTCCATCTTTTAGCTATAGAACTTGTTGGAGACTTCATATCTCTCAACTCGGGTATTTTCTTGAAATATTAACTTCAATTCCTGGAACATCTCATATGGTCCATGACGTTCAAAACATCTTTGAAGTCCCGATTCTAAGCCGTTAAGCATGGTGCACTAAACTATCAAGTAGTCATCATATTGAGCTAGCCAAACGTTCATTACGTCTGCGTCTGCTCCTGCAATAGGTCTGTCAGCTAGCGGTGCATTAAGGACTTAATTCTTCTGTGCAGCAATGAGGATAAACCTCAGATCACGGATCCAATCCGCATCATTGCTACTAACATCTTTCAACACAATTTTCTCTAGGAACATATCAAAATAAACATATGAAAGCAACAACGCAAGCTATTGATCTACAACATAATTTGCAAAATACTACCAGGACTAAGTTCATGATAAATTTAAGTTCAATTAATCATATTACTTAAGAACTCCCACTTAGATAGACATCCCTCTAATCCTCTAAGTGATTACGTGATCCATATCAACTACACCATGTCCGATCGTCACATGAGATGGAGTAGTTTCAACAGTGAACATCAATATGTTGATCATATCTACTATATGATTCACACTCAACCTTTTGGTCTCCATGTTCCGAGGCCATATCTGTATATGCTAGGCTCGTCAAGTTTAACCTGAGTATTCCGCGTGTGCAACTGTTTTGCACCTGTTGTATTTGAACATAGAGCCTATCACACCCGATCATCACGTGGTGTCTCAGCACGAAGAACTTTCGCAACGGTGCATACTCAGGGAGAACACTTCTTGATAATTAGTGAGAGATCATCTTAAAATGCTACTGTCAAACAAAACAGAATAAGATGTATAACAGATAAACATCATATGCAATCAAAATATGTGACATGATATGGCCATGATCATCTTGCGCCTTTGATCTCCATCTCCAAAGTACTGTCATGATCTCTATCGTTACCGGCACGACACCATGATCTTCATCATCTTGATCTATATCAATGTGTCGTCACATGGTCGTCTCGCCAACTATTGCTCTTGCAACTATTGCTATCGCATAGCGATAAAGTAAAGCAATTATTTGGCACTTGCATCTTATGCAACAAAGAGACAACCATAGGGCTTCTGCCAGTTGCCGATAACTTCAACAAAACATGATCATCTCATACAACAACTTATATCTCATCACGTCTTGACCATATCACATCACAACATGCCCTGCAAAAACAAGTTAGACGTCCTCTACATTGTTGTTGCAAATTTTACGTGGCTGCTACGGGCTTAGCAAGAACCGTTCTTACCTACACATCAAAACCACAACGATAGTTCGTCAAGTTAGTGTTGTTTTAACCTTCGCAAGGACCGGGCGTGGCCACACTCGGTTCAACTAAAGTTGGAGAAACAGACACCCGCTAGTCACCTGTGTGCAAAGCACGACGGTAAAACCAGTCTCGCGTAAGCGTACGCGTAATGTCGGTCCGGGCCGCTTCATCCAACAATACCGCTGAACCAAAGTATGACATGCTGGTAAGCAGTATGACTTGTATCGCCCACAACTCACTTGTGTTCTACTCGTGCATATAACATCAACGCATAAAACCTAGGCTCGGATGCCACTGTTGGGGAACGTAGTAATTTCAAAAAAAAATCCTACGTACACGCAAGATCATGGTGATGGCATAGCAACGAGAGGGGAGAGTGTTGTCCACATACCCTTGTAGACCGTAAGCGGAAGCATTATGACAACGCGGTTGATGTAGTCGTACGTCTTCCCGATCCAACCGATCCAAGTACCGAACGTACGGCACCTCCGAGTTCAGCACACGTTCAGCTCGATGACGATCCCCAGGCTCCGATCCAGCAAAGCTTCGGGGATGAGTTCCGTCAGCACGACGGCGTGGTGACGATGATGATGCTCTACCGGCGCAGGGCTTCGCCTAAACTCCGCGACGATATGACCGAGGTGGAATATGGTGGAGGAGGTACCGCACACGGCTAAGGAACGATCCGTAGATCAACTTCTGTTGTGCCTAGAGGTGCCCCCTGCCCCCGTATATAAAGGAGCAAGGGGGAGGGGGCTGCCGGCCTAGGAGGGGCGCGCCAAGGGGAGTCCTACTCCCACCGGGAGTAGGACTCCCTCCTTCCTTGTTGGAGTAGGAGAAGGGGGAAAGAGGGGGAGAGGAGGAACGAAAAGGGGGCCGCACCCCTTGTCCAATTCGGACCAGAGGGGGGCTGAGCGCCTCCTTCCTTTCGGCCTCTCTCCTCTATTCCCGTATGGCCCAATAAGGCCCATATACTCCCCGGCGAATTCCCGTAACTCTCCAGTACTCCGAAAAATACCCGAATCACTCGGAACCTTTCCGAAGTCCGAATATAGTCGTTCAATATATCGATCTTTATGTCTCGACAATTTCGAGACTCATCGTCATGTCCCCGGTCTCATCCGGGACTCCGAACTCCTTCGGTACATCAAAACTCATAAACTCATAATATAACTGTCATCGAAACCTTAAGCGTGCGGACCCTACGGGTTCGAGAACTATGTAGACATGACCTAGAACTATTCTCGGTCAATAACCAATAGCGGAACCTGGATGCCCATATTGGTTCCGACATATTCTACGAAGATCTTTATCGGTCAAACCGCATAACAACATATGTTGTTCCCTTTGTCATCGGTATGTTACTTGCCCGAGATTCGATCGTCGGTATCCAATACCTAGTTCAATCTCGTTACCGGCAAGTCTCTTTACTCGTTACGTAATACATCATCTCACAACTAACTCATTAGTTGCAATGCTTGCAAGGCTTATAGTGATGTGCATTACCGAGAGGGCCCAAAGATACCTCTCCGACAATCGGAGTGACAAAACCTAATCTCGAAATACGCCAACCCAACATGTACCTTTGGAGACACCTGTAGTACTCCTCTATAATCACCCAGTTACGTTGTGACATTTGGTAGCACCCAAAGTGTTCCTCCGGTAAACGGGAGTTGCATAATCTCATAGTTACAGGAACATGTATAAGTCATGAAGAAAGCAATAGCAACATACTTAACGATCAAGTGCTAAGCTAACGGAATGGGTCAAGTCAATCACATCATTCTCCTAATGATGTGATCCCGTTAATCAAATGACAACTCATGTCTATGGCTAGGAAATTTAACCCTCTTTGATTCAACGAGCTAGTCAAGTAGAGGCATACTAGTGACACTATGTTTGTCTATTATTCACACATGTATTATGTTTCCGGTTAATACAATTCTAGCATGAATAATAAACATTTATCATGATATAAGGAAATAAATAATAACTTTATTATTGCCTCTAGGGCATATTTCCTTCACTATTATCCTTGGTAGACCTTTTCTTACTACTACATGGGCCGTTATTGATTGCAACAAAGGCAATGTCACTTTTCATGTTAATGGTAATGAGCATACGGTACATTTTCCAAGGAAACAATCTCAAGTTCATAGCATCAATTCTATTGAAAAAGTTCCAACTATCATTTTTGGAGGTTTTGAATTTCCTCTCCCTACTGTCAAGAAAAAGTATGATATTCTTATTGTTGGGGATTTTCATATCCCCGTTGAGGTAACTTAGTGTTATTCGAAATTTCTCCGGTTCCGTGTTATTCGGAATGAGTTTGTTAACAAGACTTGATCAACCTTGTTAGTGGATTCATTGTGATGATCACGAGATGGATGAAACTAGAAGGCACAACCTTCTGTACCCTCCTTTTTACTTTCTATCATTTAGAATAAATAAAGCAAAAATAGTATTATCCGTCTGTTTTCTGAATTATCCGTGCATTAAAAAATAGTCCAAAAATTAAAGTGCTCCAAATGCCCTGCAAATTTAGTATGATTTTTTCTGGAATATTTGAGGATTTTAGGCAATGAAAACACTGCAGGATGGGCAAGCACCAGGCCACGAGAGAGGAGGGAACCCCCCCCTATAGGGCGCGCCCCCCTGTCTTGTGGGCCCTTGGTGGCTCCCCTCCACTTATGCCAGCACCCACACACTTCATCTTCTACCCAAAAAAATCCCCATCCAGCTCAAGCACGAGTTCTAGCTTGTTTTGCTGCGATTTTCGATCTCTTAGCTCAAAGCTCCATTCGCAAAACTGCTTTGGGAGATTGTTGCTTGGTATGTGACTCCTCCATTGGTCCAATTAGTTTTTGTTATAGTGCTTTATTCATTGCAAATTTTTGCTGGATAGGTGACCATGTCCTTGAGCTTGCATGTTAAATTTTTGAGGTCCCAAGCAATTCCAATGTATGATATAGGCTCTAGGCACTTGTAGGAGTAGTTGCTATCAATCTTGTTTAGTTTTATTCACTTTTATTTTGAAGTTACTAAAATTTCAGAAATTTTCAGAAAATGTTAAGGAGGCTTTTTAAAGGCTCTTCTAGCCAAAGCTCTCAGGAAAAACAAGACAAAGAGAAGGAAAAACCCAAGTATAATCTTCCTCGCTTAGCGGAAGTACGGTCGTGTGAATGGCCGTGTGAGGATTTCTTGAAAGAAGCCGAAATTCATGAAGACTTTTATGCTTTAATCGAGACTGCAGGCCTCACCGGTTTCATGAGCGACCGAATCGATCAGTATCTCTTAGTCACCAATACTTTCGTGCAAAACTTTTATTATTATCCTAAGAAATCACCGCCTGCAGTGTCATTTCATTTATATGATGAATTTAAAGAAATGTCTTTACGTCATTTTTGCGAGGTATGTAGGATACCTAATGAGGGAGAATTAGATGAACCCCATCGTGAAGATGTGGGTGGCTTTGTTAATACTATTGTTGTAGAGGAGCCAAAGAAGGGCTCCGAGGCGAAGGTCTCTAACATTCACTTTCCTGTTTTACGCTACTTTGCCTTATTTGCTAGTAGATGCTTGATTGGTCATGGAAATAGTGGAAATTTGAGCGTTCCAGATTTTATTATTCTTCAACATGCTTTGCTAGGAGACAATACTTTTAGTATGGGTGTCGTCGATGCTAAACGGCTAGCCCCGAATTATACAAAAGGCCCCACATTTGGAGGTATCTATGCTGCACGTCTTGCTGAACATTTTCAGATACCCATTAGGCACTATGAGGAGGAGGAGAGAAATTACCTCCTCACATTTTAGATTACAAGAGCATGGTAGCACACAAGTTTATTGTTGACAACGAAGAGAAGATGCTCTTGTATAGACTTAGATTCAATAAGAAACACTTTGAGTTTATTATTTTGCCTACGCCTCTGTTGTTTGATTTGCTTGCAGAAAATCGTCTTGTCACGCCGGAAGCGGTGAACAATCACCGATCTCAAGCTTTTACTCTAGAATCTGAACCTGAGCTGGACCCTTATCATGCATCATCTGTCCAGTGGGATCCGGAGATGACCAGCCAGTGGTATCCTGATTATACCTCCCACTACACCGGGGAGAGTAGCGGCGGTCCTTGGTATTAAACCAACTTAGGCCAAAAGCCTAATCTTGGGGGAGTACGTATTTCTCACCAACTTTACATTCATGTTCACACACTAGTCGTCGGTGCTCATACTCTTTCATTGTATTATCCATGCTAGTTTAAATTTCTTTTTCTAGTTTTCTTCTTGTGTGTTTGATAAACTTTAAGAAAAACCAAAAAAATTAGTTAGTTTAATTTCCTTGCTCGTAGTAGATATTCAAATGAAACCCCAAAAAGATTTCTCATTCTTCTTTTTACTTGTTGGGAGCTTTCTCGTGTAAATAGTTTTATTTTCTTTTCTTTCTTTTGGGGGTCAAGAAGACTATATTGAAAATGCTTAGTGGCTCTTATATGCATGATTGTTTATTTAATTTAGAGCCCATATTACTTGTCTTCTCTCTTGAGTTGAATGCTTGCAGATTCCAGCTTAGTCCTATGCACGTACACTCTTATTATTATACACATCGTTAGGTCGTGCAAGTGAAAGGCAATAATGACGATATATGATGGACTTATTGGGATGAGAAAAGCTGGTATGAACTTGACCTCTCTTGTTTTTGTAAATATGATGATTCATCGTTCCTGAGTCAGCTATTATGAAGTAAACATATTTGCAATGACATTTAGAGATTACAGTTGCTTGTGCCATGCTTGATAGCTATGAGTTATAATGGTTTACCTTGCGTGCCAACATGCTATTAGAATGATTATGATGTGATATGATGGGATGGTATCCTCCTTTGAATGAATTGAGTGACTCGACTTGGCACATGTTCACGCATGTAGTTGAATCAAATCAACATAGCCTTCATGATATTTATGTTCATGGTGGATTATATCCTACTCATGCTTGTACTCGGTCTGAATTAATTTTAATGCATGTTTACGACTGTTGTCGCTCTCTCAGTTGGTCGCTTCCTAGTCTTTTGCTAGCCTTCACCTGTACTAAGCGGGAATACTGCTTGTGCACTCAAACTCCTTAAACCCCAAAGTTGTTCCATATGAGTCCACTATACCTACCTACATGCGGTATTTACCTGCCGTTCCAAGTAAATTTGTATGTGACAAACTCCAAACCTTCAAATGAAATTATGTTTTGTATGCTCGAGCAGCTCATGTTTCAACTAGGGCTGCCTATATCTTCCATGCTAGGTGGGTTATTCTCAAGAGGAGTGGACTCCGCTCCTCATTCACGAGAAAGGGCTGGTAACCGAGATGCCCAGTCCCATGATCCAAAAAGATCAAAGCAAATCAAAATAATTAAACAAAACTCCCCC
The DNA here is from genome assembly GCF_002162155.2 of Triticum dicoccoides. Classification (NCBI taxonomy): domain Eukaryota; kingdom Viridiplantae; phylum Streptophyta; class Magnoliopsida; order Poales; family Poaceae; genus Triticum; species Triticum dicoccoides. Next base: position 461,428,510 of record NC_041387.1, on the reverse strand, counting down.
AGGGCTATTGTATGTTGGAGGCACTCGTTGTTTCAAGCAAGCCATGGATTGATGCTTGTTGGTGGTTGGGGGAGTACAAACCTTTACCATTCTGTTTGGGGACTGCCTATAATGCATGTAGTATGGAAGATACAGCCATCCCATAGTTGTTGCGTTGACAGCAAAAGTATGCCGCTCAAAATGTTATTCAATCTCTATTTTAAAATCGAGCTCTGGCACCTCTACAAATCCCTGCTTCCCTCTACGAAGGGCCTATCTATTTACTTTTATGTTGAGTCATCACCCTTCTTATTAAAAAGCACCCGCTGGAGAGCACACTGTCATTTGCATTCATTATTATTGGTTTATATTGGGTATGACTTGACTGGATCTCTTTTACCATGAATTACAATGTTTAGTCAGTCCTTGATCTTTAAAGTTGCTCTGCATTTATGTTTTGCGGTCTTAGAAAGGGCTAGCGAGATACCATTTTGTTATATCATGTTATGATTATTTTGACAAAGTGTTGTCATCCGAGTTTTATTATTATGGCTCGCTAGCTGATTATGCTATTGATGTGAGTAATTGTGAGACCTATGTGTTACTGTGAGTATGGTTAGTTCATAATATTTGCTGAAACTTGAATGCTGGCTTTTCATGTTACAACAACAAGAGCAAACAGAGTTTGTAAAAGTTTTTCTTTATCACTTTTAGTTTATCAACTGAATTGCTTGAGGACAAGCAAAGGTTTAAGCTTGGGGGAGTTGATACGTCTCCAACGTATCTACTTTTCCAAACACTTTTGCCCTTGCTTTGGACTCTAACTTGCATGATTTGAATGAAACTAACCTGGACCGACGCTGTTTTCAGCAGAACTGCCATGATGTTGTTTTATGTGTAGAAAAGAAAAGTTCTCGGAATGTCCTGGAAATCCACGGAGGCACTTTTTGGAATTAATAAGAATTTTTGGTGAAAGAATTAATGCCAGGGGGCCCACGGCCTGTCCACAAGACAGGGGGCGCGCCCCCCTAGGGCGCGGCCCCCTATCTCGTGGGCGCCCTGGACCTCCTCCGACCTCAACTCCAACTCCATATATTCCGTCTCGGGGAGAAAAAAATCAGAGAGAAAGTTTCATCGTGTTTTACGACACGGAGCCGCCGCCAAGCCCTAATCTCTCTCGGGAGGGCTGATCTGGAGTCCGTTCGGGGCTCTGGAGAGGGGGATTCATCGCCGTCGTCATCATCAACCATCCTCCATCACCAATTTCATGATGCTCACCGCCGTGCGTGAGTAATTCCATCGTAGGCTTGCTGGACGGTGATGGGTTGGATGAGATTTACCATGTAATCAAGTTAGTTTTGTTGGGGTTTGATCCCTAGTATCCACTATGTTCTGAGATTGATGTTGCTATGACTTTGCTATGCTTAATGCTTGTCACTAGGGCCCGAGTGCCATGATTTCATATCTGAACCTATTAAGTTTTCATGAATATATGTGTGTTCTTGATCCTATCTTGTAAGTCTATAGTCACCTATTATGTGTTATGATCCGACAACCCCGAAGTGACAACAATCTGGACACTTCTCGGTGATGACCGTAGTTTGGGGAGTTCATGTATTCACTATGTGTTAATGCTTTGTTCCAGTTCTCTATTAAAAGGGGGCCTTAATATCCCTTAGTTTCTGTAAGGACCCCGCTTCAACGGGAGGGTAGGACAAAAGATGTCATACAAGTTCTTTTCCATAAGCACGTATGACTATTTACGGAATACATGCCTACATTACATTGATGAATTGGAGCTAGTTCTATATCACCCTATGTTATAACTATTGCATGAGGAATAGCATCCGGCATAATTATCCATCACTGATCCATTGCCTATGAGCTTTTCACATGTTGTGTTTCGCTTATTTACTTTTCCGTTGCTACTGTTACAACTACTAAAAAAACCCAAAAACATTTATCTTTATTGTTGCTACCGTTACCTTTATTATCATACCACTTTTGCTACTAAATACTTTGCTGCAATTACTAAGTTATCTAGGTGTGGTTGAATTGACAACTCAACTGCTAATACTCAAGAATATTCTTTGGCTCCCCTTGTGTCGAATCAATAAATTTGGGTTGAATACTCTACCCTCGAAAGCTGTTGCGATCCCCTATACTTGTGGGTCATCAGTTGTTCATGCAAAACCTCAAATGATGACTTTCCCACAGCAGAATGCCAATTTGTGTTGTACCAAAACTCACAAAGCGATAGCCATTTGCTCCATTTAGTGGGGTGAGAGCTGATGAAGCTTCTCCGATTGCACTCTACCTGCTAGTTGACTCGTTTAGTCTGCCCATTAGTAGTTGGATGATAAGCCGAGCTCATATTCAAGTGAGTACCAGTTCTGTTGATCAGGGTTTGCTAGAAGTTACTAGTAAATACAGGAACTCTGTCAGACACAATGAGTTCAGGCATACCATACAATTTGTAAACATTATCTAGGAAAACCTCAGCAACCTTTTGAGCTGTAAATGGGTGTCGCAGACCGATGAAATGACCATACTTGGTAAATTTGTCAATAACCAACAGAATGCAATCAAAATTGCACGAAACTGGCAACCCAGTGATTAAATCCATAGTGACAGTTTCCCAGGCTCTTTTAGGAACTGGCAGTGGGGAAAGGAGACCTGGATAGTGTACTCATTCAAATTTAGCTTGTTGACAAACCAGACAGGACTGCACTCTGTTCCTGACAAAACTTTTCATGCCAGCCCAACGAAACAGGGAGTGAATCTGCAACTCTATGTTGTTACCAATCCAGATGCAACCCTTATATCTTAGCAGACCATGCACAAGTTGGTAATTAGGTTTAGCAGATGGATCAACACACAATTGCTACAATATTTCAGTAATCTTGTCATCACGGGCATAGCTGTTGACAATTTCCTCCAGCCACACTGGTTGAGCTCTGGATATGTGGAAAAAACTTAAGGATGTGGTTTCCTAGAAAGTGCACCAGCTACAGAGTTGTCAACCCCCTTCTTATATACAATTTGATAATTCAATCCCATAAGTTCGGTAGGAGCTTTCTACTGCCATATAGTGTGCAACTTCTGATTTTGCAAGTGTATCAAACTTCTCTGATCAGTTTTGATAGTAAACTGCTGCATTTGAAGATAAGACCTCCATTGTTCCACAACCAACAAAATAGCCATATACTCTTTTTCATATACTGATAGTGCTCTATTTTTAGGGCCAAGAGCCTTGCTAACATAAGCCAGGGGGTGTCCTTCTTGCATTAAAACAGCTCCTATTGCAGTATCACAAGCATCTGTCTCAATCACAAAAGGCTTATCAAATTGTGGTAGTGCCAGAACTAGTGCTTCCATTAGAGCCTGCTTGAGTGTATTGAACGCTAGATCAGTAATAGAAGTCCACAGGAAGGGGACTCCTTTCTTAAGCAGATCTGTCAGGGACCTGCTAATAATGCCATATTGCTTGATGAATTTCCTGTAGTACCCACCGAGCCCTAAAAATCCTCTGGCCTCCTTTACATTACTGGGAGTAGGCCTGTTCTTGACTATTTCTACTTTACTAGGATCTATTGAAACCCCATCTGCACTAATGGTGTGTCCCAGATAAGCAATCTGTTGCTGAGCAAAATCACATTTAGCGAGCTTGACTTTCCATTGATCAGCCCTCAAAAGACACAATACCTCTCTAACATGTTTCAAGTGCTCTACATATGTTTTACTGAAAACCAGGATATCATCAAAGAAACAGAGAGTGGTTTTCCTGTTAGTAGGAGTAAGTGTAGTGTTCATAGCTCCCTGGAAAGTGCCAGGTCCTCCACAAAGCCCCATGGCCAATACAGTGAACTCATAATGATCATCTTGTGTTTGACAAGCAGTTTTGTATTCCTCTCTTGGAGCCAGTCGAATCTGGTGATAGCCTGCCCTTAGATCAAGTTTGGTGAACCAAGCTGCTCCAGACAACTCATCCAGCAACTCATCAATAACTGGCAAAGGAAACTTGCCTTTGATAGTGATGGCATTCAGCATTCTATAATCAATAACCAATCTCCACTCTCCACCTTTCTTCTTAACTAGTAGTATTGGAGAAGAGAAGGGGTTGTTACTAACCCTGATTATGCCAGCCTGCAGCATTTCTTTAATTTGTTTTTCTAGCTCATCCTTGAGTTGTGGTACAATTCTGTAAGGTCTCGTGGAAATAGGCCAGCTTGCCCCTGGAATAAGAGGAATCTTATGATCACAATGTCTCCTGGGAGGAAGCTCAGTTGGATTAGCAAATACATCAGCAAATTCTTGAACAAGAAGTTGCATCTCTGGAGGTATTTTATCTGGTTCTCCCATCTGAATAGCAGAAAGAGAAACACAAGTATAGTTATGTTCTTCAGAAGTAAGTCCTGCAAAGTAACAGTCTGGCCTCTTTAGTAAATGACACCCACTTCTCCACCCAATCAACATACATTGGACTATGTTGTGCAAGCCAATCCAACCCCAAAATCCCATCATAAATTTGCAGTTGCAACAGTCTAAAATCAGAAGAAAACTCATGCCCATTGCGCTCCCAGCTACAGTCTGCTATCTGACGCAGACACTGAATTGTTGTGTCACCTTCAATAGTAACTGTGACAAGTTTGATAGCAGTAACACCTTGAAGAGAAGTGTACTTGACATCCAAGAAGGAATGTGTACTCCCAGAGTCTACTAGGAATTGCATTTCTTGTACTTGCAATGTAATATCTAACTGTAACACTGGTGCTTCTGGTTCCTTGCCCAAAGCTGTTGTAGATAACTTGATCGTGTGGACACAAGAAACTGAATGTTGTTTAGTATCATATTCAGAATCTTCACTGTAACTGGACTGCAACTACTCAATCATCTCTTGCACGAAATGCAACTGAACTATAGACTTACAAACATGGTCCTTTGCCCATTTCTCCCCACGCACAAAACACGAACCCTTAGACTTCCTGTAATTCCTCAACACCAACCATTTATCATCAGTTGGAGCACTTCTCGCAGTGTCTCTCTTTTCCTCTGGCGACTTGACCTTGCTGTTACCATAAGAAGAAACAACAGTATTCCTCCTAGGCGCAGAACAAGATGAAGCAGTGACACCTTCCCCTAATTCCTCATGCAGTAAGGCCAGCTCATAAGCTGCATCAAGGTCCTTGGGCTTCTGCAGTGCAACAACTATCCGAACTCCAGGTTTCAATCCATCTAGGAATCTAGTAGTATAATGGAGAGAGTTTGGAGCATCTTCATAGGCTGTTAACTGATCATAAAGCTCCACGAAAAGCTCTAATAATTCTCCATGGTACTGTCCTGAGCTATGCGAAACAACTTCCTGAGGAGTGTCTGATGCTGATTCCGACCAAACCCGCTCTGCAAAGCACTACAAAATTCAGTCTAGAATGAATTGGGCATGCATCGCTGAACAGATTCTAACCATCTGGCTGCCGTGCCCTCAAACTGCGCCGTTGCCAGAGAAATCCATCGATGTTGTGGTGTACTCTAAAGACGAAACTGGTCCTCACATCGATTTTGCCAGAGATGGGTGAGGGAGTCCTGGATTAAGGGGTCCTCGGACAGCCAGACTATATACTTTGGCCGGACTATTGGACTATGAAGATACAAGATTGAAGACTTCGTCCCGTGTCCGGATGGTACTCTCCTTTGCGTGGAAGGCAAGTTTGGCAATTCGGATATGTAGATCTCTTTCTCTGTAACCGACTGTATGTAACCCTAGCCCCCTCCGGTGTCTATATAAACCAGAGGGTTTAGTCCGTAGGACAAGAACAATCATAATCATAGGCTAGCTTCTAGGGTTTAGCCTCTACGATCTCATGGTAGATCAACTCTTGTAATACTCATATCATCAAGATCAATCAAGCAGAAAGTAGGGTATTACCTCCATCGAGAGGGCCCGAACCTAGGTAAAACATCGTGTCCCCTGCCTCCTGTTACCATTAGCCTTAGACGCACAGTTCGGGACCCCCTACCTGAGATCCGCCAGTTTTGACACCGACATTGATGCTTTCATTGAGAGTTCCACTGTATCGTCATGGTAGGGCTTGATGGCTCCTTGGATCATCTTCAACGATGCGGTCCAGGGGGAGGTTTTCCTTCCCGGACAGATCTTCTTATTCGGTGGCTTCGTACTGCGGGGCAACTTGCTTGGCCATCTGGAGCAGATCGATAGCTACGCCCCTGGCCACAGGTCAGGTTTGGAAGCTTGAACTATACTGCCGACATCCGCGGAGACTTGGTCTTCGACGGATTTGAGCCCATGTCAGGAGAGTTGAATGGTCACGGCGGGCATGACTTTGATCTGCCATCGGACAGTGTTCGGGAGATCGCGCCTGCGGTGGCGCCGAGAAACAATCCGGAGCAGATCGTGCCTTCCGAGGATGGGTGGATAGACCCCGCCACGGAGGCCACACACTCACCGGCATTGGAGCCGAACACTGATCCCACCTCCTGTGAGGGTGGTGTCATCGGACCCTCGGACTCGTCTCCGGCTACAGGATCCGAACCGCGTATGTCCGTGCCTATCGAATCTGATTGGGCACCGGTCATGGAGTTCACCGCCGCGGATATTTTTTAGCACTCACCCTTGGGTGATGTGCTAAACTCATTAAGGTCTCTTTCCTTCTCGGGAGATTCTTGGCCGAACTACGTCAGGCTCGAGTGGGAAGCGGACGACGAAGAACTTCGTTCCCCACCCACCACCCACTTAATAGCCACTTTTGATGACTTAAACGACGTGCTTGACTTTGATAACCCACAAGTGTATGGGATCGCAACAGCTTTCGAGGGTAAAGTATTCAACCCAAATTTATTGATTTGACACAAGGGGAGCCAAAGAATATTATTGAGTATTAGCAGTTGAGTTGTCAATTCAACCACACCTGGATAACTTAGTATCTATAGCAAAGTATTTTGTAGCAAAGTAGTATGATAATAAAGGTAACAGTGGCAAAAGTAAAGATAATAGTTTTGTAGTAATTGTAACAGTAGCAACGTAAAAGTAAATAAGCGAAACACAAGATGTGAAAAGCTCGTAGGCATTGGATTAGTGATGGATAATTATGTCAGATGTGATTCCTCATGTAATAGCTATAACATAGGGTGACACAGAACTAGCTCCAATTCATCAATGTAATGTAGGCATGTATTCCAAATATAGTCATATGTGCTTATAGAAAAGAACTTGCATGACATCTTTTGTCCTACCCTCCCGTGGCAGCGGGTTCCTAACAGAAACTAAGGGAAATTAAGGCCTCCTTTTAATAGAGAACCGAAACAAAGCATTAGCACATGGTGAATACATGAACTCCTCAAACTATGGTCATCACTGAGAAGTATCCCGATTATTGTCACTTCGGGGTTGTTGGATCATAACACATAATAGGTGACTATAGACTTGCAAGATAGGATCAAGAACACACATATATTCATGAAAACATAATAGGTTCAGATCTGAAATCATGGCACTCGGGCCCTAGTGACAAGCATTAAGCATAGCAAAGTCATAGCAACATCAATCTCAGAACATAGTGGATACTAGGGGTCAAACCCTAACAGAACTAACTTGATTACATGGTAAATCTCATCCAACCCATCACCGTCCAGCAAGCCTACAATGGAATTACTCACGCACGGCGGTGAGCATCATTAAATTGGTGATGGAGGATGGTTGATGATGACGACAGCGACGAATCCCCCTCTTCGGAGCCCTGAACGGACTTCAGATCAGCCCTCCCGAGAGAGATTAGGGCTTGGCGGCGGCTCCGTATCATAAAACATGATGAAACTTTCTCTCTGATTTTTTTCTCCGCAAAACGGAATATATGGAGTTGGAGTTGAGGTCGGTGGAGCCTTAGGGGGCCCACGAGACAGGGGGCCCACGAGACAGTGGGCGCGCCCAGGGGGGTGGGTGCGCCCCCCACGCTCGTAGACAGGGTGTGGGCCCCCTGGTCTTGATTCTTTTGCCAGTATTTTTTATATTTTCCAAAACTTGTATCCGTGGATTTTTAGGTCATTCTGAGAACTTTTGTTTTCTACACATAAAACAACATCATGGTAGTTCTGCTGAAAACAGCGTCAGTCCGGGTTAGTTTCATTCAAATCATGCAAGTTAGAGTCCAAAACAAGGGCAAAAGTGTTTGGAAAAGTAGATACGTTGGAGACATATCAACTCCCCCAAGCTTAAACCTTTGCTTGTCCTCAAGCAATTCAGTTGATAAACTGAAAGTGATAAAGAAAAACTTTTACAAACTTTGTTTGCTCTTGTTGTTGTGAACATGCAAAGCCAGCATTCAGGTTTCAGCAAACATTATGAACTAACCATACTCACCATAACGCCTCGGTCTCACAATTACTCATATCAATGGCATAATTAGCTAGCGAGCCATAATAATAAAACTTGGATGCCAACACTTTCTCAAAACAATCATAACATGATATAACAAAATGGTATCTCGCTAGCCCTTTCTGAGACCGCAAAACATAAATGCAGAGCACCTTTAAAGATCAAGGACTGACTAAACATTGTAATTCATGGTAAAATAGATCTAGTCAAGTCATACCCAATATAAACCAATAATAATGAATGCAAATGACAGTGTGCTCTCCAGCGAGTGCTTTTTAATAAGAGGGATGATGACTCAACATAAAAGTAAATAGATAGGCCCTTCGTAGAGGGAAGCAGGGATTTATAGAGGTGCCAGAGCTCGATTTTAAAATAGAGATTGAATAACATTTTGAGCGCCATACTTTCGCTGTCAACACAACAACTATGAGATGGCTGTATCTTCCATACTACATGCATTATAGGCAGTTCCCAAACAGAATGATAAAAGTTTATACTCCCCCACCACCAACAAGCATCAATCCATGGCTTGCTCTGAACAACGAGTGCCTCCAACTAACAACAACCCAGGGGGAGTTTTGTTTAATTATTTTGATTTGCTTTTATCTTTTTGGATCATGGGACTCGGCATCCCGGTTACCGGCCCTTTCTCGTGAATGAGGAGCGGAGTCCACTCCTATGGAGAATAACCACCTAGCATGGAAGATATAGGCAGCCCTAGTTGAAACATGAGCTGCTCAAGCATACAAAACAGAATTTCATTTGAAGGTTTGGAGTTTGACACATACAAATTTACTTGGAACGGCAGGTAAATACCGCATATAGGAAGGTATGGTGGACTCATTGGAATAACATTGGGGTTTAAGGAGTTTGGATGCACAAGCAGTATTCCCGCTTAGTACAGGTGATGGCTAGCAAAAGACTGGGAAGCGACCAACTGAGAGAGCGACAACAGTCATGAATATGCATTAAAATTAATTCACACCGAGTACAAGCATGAGTAGGATATAATCTACCGTGAACATAAATATCATGAAGGCTATGTTGATTTGTTTCAACTACATGCGTGAACATGTGCCAAGTCGAGTCATTCGATTCATTCAAAGGAGGATACCATCCAATCATACCACATCATAATCATTCTAATAGCATGTTGGCAAGCAAGGTAAACCATTATAACTCATAGCTAATCAAGCATGGCACAAGCAACTATAATCTCTAAATGTCATTTCAAATATGTTTACTTCATAATAAGCTGAATCAGGAACGATGAACTCATCATATTTACAAAAGCAAGAGAGGTCGAGTTCATACTAGCTTTTCTCATCTCAATAAGTCCATCATATATCGTCATTATTGCCTTTCACTTGCACGACCGAACGATGTGTATAATAATAATAGTGCACGTGCATTGGACTAAGCTGGAATCTGCAAGCATTCAACTCAAGAGAGAAGACAGAGTAATGTAGGCTCTAAGTTAAATAAACAATCATGCATATTAGAGCCACTAAACATTTTTCAATATGGTCTTCTACTCTCGACCCCCAAAGAAAAGAAAAGAAAAGAAAACTATTTACATGGGAAAGCTCCCAACAAGTAAGAAAAAGAACGAGAAATATTTTGGGGTTTTCAATTTAATTACTACTACGAGCATGGAATTTAAACTAACTATTTTTTTTTGGTTTTTCTTAAGGTTTATCAAACACACAAGAAGAAAGCAAGAAATAAAAAATTAAACTAGCATGGATAATACAATGAAAGAGTATGAGCACCAACGACTAGAATAGTGTGTGAACATGAATGTAAAGTCGGTGAGAAATATGTACTCCCCCAAGCTTAGGCTTTTGGCCTAAGTTGGTTAATTGCCAAGGACCGCGGCTACTCTCCCTGGTGTATTGGGAGGTGTAATCAGGATACCACTGGCTGGCCATCTCCGGGTCCCACTGGTAGGATGATGCACGATAAGGGTCCAGTGTAGGTTCTGGCTCAGGCTCAGGTTCTGGAGTGGATTCTTGGCCTCGATGAGCGTACACCACTTCCGGCGTGACAAGAAAATTATCTGCAATCAAATCAAACAACAGAGGCATAGGCAAAATAATAGTCTCATTGTGTTTCTTATTAAATCTCAGGTTATACAGGAGCATCTTATCTTCGTTGTCAATAATGAACTCATGGCTACCATGCTCTTGTAATCTAAAATGTAAGGAGGCAATTTTGTCTCCTCTTTCTCATGGTGCCTAATAGGTATCTCAAAATGTCTAGCAAGACGTGCGGCATAGATACCTCCAAAGATGGGGCCTTCTGTACGATTTAGGCTTAGCCGTTTAGCAATGACAGCACCCATACAAACTATTATCTCCAAACAAGGCATGGTGAAGAATAATAATATCAGGAACATTGAAGTTTCCACTATTTCCACGACCAATCAAGCATCTACTAGCAAATATGGCAAAGTAGCGTAAAACAGGAAAGTGTATGCTAGAGATTCTCGCATCGGAACCCTTCTTTGGATCCCCTATAGTGATAGTGTTAACAAAGCCATCCACATCTCTACGATGTGGTTCCTCTAATTTTCCCTCAAAGGGTATCCTACATACTGCGCAAAAATTACGCAAAGACATTTCCCTGAATTCATCATATAAATGAAATGATACTGAAGGCGGTGACTTCTTAGGATAATAAGAAAAGTTTTGCACGAAAGTATTGGTGAGTAAGAGATACTGATCGATCCGGTCGTGGAGGAAATCGGTGAGGCCTGCATTCTCGATCAAAGAATAAAAGTCTTCATAAATTCCAGGTTCTCTCAAGAAATTGTCACAGGGCCATTCACACGGCCGTACTTCCGCTATACGAGGAAGATTATATTTGGCCTTTTCCTTCACTTTAGCCTGTTTTTCCTGGGAGCCTTGGCTAGAAGAGCCCCTCAAAAATCTCCTTAACATTTTCTGAAAATTTCTGAAACTTTAGTAACTTCAAAAAAAAAGTGAATAAAACTAAACAAGATTGGTAGCAACTATGCCTACAAGTACCTAGAGCCTATATCATGCATTAGAATTAATTGGGACCTCATAAATTTAACATGCAAGCTCAAGAACATGGGCATCTATGCAACAAAAATTTGCAATGAATAAAGCACTAGAACAAAAACTAATTGGACCAATGGAGGAGTCACATACCAAGCAACAATCTCCCAAAGCAGTTTTGTGAATGGAGCTTTGAGCAAGGAGATCGAAAATCGTGGCAAAATGAGCTAGAACTCGTTCGTGAGCTGGATGGGGATTTTTTTGGGAAGAAGATGGAGTGTGTGGGTGCTGGCATCAGTGGAGGGGTCCATCATGGGCCCATGAGACAGGGGGCGCGCCCAGGGGGTGTGGTCGCGCCCTCCACTCTCGTGGCCTGGTGCTTGCCCCTCCTGCAGTGTTTTCAGTGCCTAAAACCCTGAAATATTCCATAAAAATCATACTAAATTTGCAGGGCATTTGGAGCACTTTTATTTTCGGGATATTTTTTATTGCACGGATAATTCAGAAAATAGACGGATAATACTATTTTTGCTCTTTTTATTCTAAATAACAGAAAGTAAAAAGGAGGGTACATAAGGTTGTGCCTTCTAGTTTCATCCATCTCATGATCATCAAAATGAATCCACTAACAAGGTTGATCAAGTCTTGTTAACAAACTCATTCCGAATAACACGGAACTGGAGAAATTTCGAATAACACTAAGTTACCTCAACGGGGATATGAACATCCCCAACAATAAGAATATCATACTTTTTCTTGACAGTAGGGAGAGGAAATTCAAAACCTCCAATAATGATAGTTGGAACTTTCCCAATAGAATTGATGCTATGAACTTGAGATTGTTTCCTGGGAAAGTGTACCATATGCTCACTATCATTAACATGAAAAGTGACATTGCCTTTGTTGCAATCAGTAACAGCCCTTGCAGTATTCAAAAAGGGTCTTCCAAGGATAATACACATACTATCATCCTCGGCAATATCAAGAATAACAAAGTCTGTTAAGATAGTGACATTTGCAACCACAACAGGCACATCCTCACAAATACCGACAGGTATGGTAGTTGATTTATCAGCCATTTGCAAAGATATTTCAGTAGGTGTCAACTTATTCAATTCAAGTGTACAATATAAAGAGAGAGGCATAACACTAACACCGGCTCCAAGATCACATAAAGCAGTTTTAACATAGTTTCTTTTAATGGAGCATGGTATAGTTGGTACCCCTGGATCTCCAAGTTTCTTTGGTATTCCACCCTTAAAAGTGTAATTAGCAAGCATGGTGGAAATTTCAGCTTCTGGTATCTTTCTTTTGTTTGTAATGATATCCTTCATATATTTAGCATAACGATTTACTTTAAGCATATCAGTTAAGCGCATACGTAAGAAAATAGGTCTAACCATTTCAGCAAAGCGCTCAAAATCCTCATCATCCTTTGTATTGGATGGTTTAGGAGGAAAAGGCATGGGTTTCTGAACCCATGGTTCTCTTTCTCTATCGTGCTTCCTAGCAACAAAATCTCTTTTATCATAACGTTGATTCTTTGATTGTGGATTATCAAGATCAATAGCAGGTTCAATCTCTACATCATTATTTTTGCTAGGTGTGAGCATCAACATGAACATTATCATTAACATTATCACTAGGTTCATGTTCATCACCTGATTGTGTTTCAGCATCAGAAACAGAAATATCATTGGGATTCTCAGGTGTGTCTACAGTAGGTTCACTAGAAGCATGCAAAGTCCTATCGTTTTTCTTTTTCTTCTTTTTGGAAGAACTAGGTGGCTCTAAATTATTTCTCTGAGAATCTTGCTCGATTCTCTTAGGGTGACCTTCAGGATACAAAGGTTCCTGAGTCATTCTACCAGTTCTAGTAGCCACTCTAACAGCAAAGTCATTTTTATTATTTAACTCATCAAGCAAATCATTTTGAGCTTTAAGTACTTGCTCAGCTTGAGTAGCAGCCATAGAAGCTTATTTGCTAATGAGTTTAAGTTCACCTTTAATTCTAGCCATATAATCACTCAAGCATCCCATCTCGAAAGCATCGTTCTTTAATTCTCTACCAACATAAGCATTAAAACTTTCTTGTCTAGCCATAAAATCATCAAATTCATCTAAGCATGGGCTATGAAATTTAGTAGAGGGAATTTCAACTTTATCATATCTATAGAGAGAATTTACCTTTACTACCTGTGTCGGGTTATCAAGACAATGTGGTTCTTCAACATGTGGTATATTAAGACTATGTATTTCTTCAATAGGTGGTAAATTCTTAACATCTTCAACTTTAATACCTTTTTCTTTCATTGATTTCTTTGCCTCTTGCATATCTTCAGGACTGAGAAATAGAACACCTCTCTTCTTCGGAGTGGGTTTAGGAATAGGCTCAGGAGTTGGCTCAATTGGTTAGGAATTGCCTCAGCAATTGGCTCAGGAAGAGTCCAATTATTTTCATTAGTCAACATATTATTCAATAGTAATTGAGCTTCGTCGACTGTTCTTTCCCTGAAAACACAACCAGCACAACTATCCAAGTAGTCCTTGGAAGCATCGGTTAGTCCTTTATAAAAGATATCAAGTATTTCATTTTCTTAAGAGGATGATCAAGAAAAGCATTAAGTAATCGGAGAAGCCTCCCCAAGCTTGTGTGAGACTCTCTTCTTTGATTTGCACAAAATCATATATTTCCCGCAAGGCGGCTTGTTTCTTATGAGCAGGGAAATATTTAGCAGAGAAGTAATAAATCATAACTTGGGGACTACGCACACAACCAGGAGCAAGAGAATTAAACCAAGTCTTAGCATCACCCTTTAATGAGAATGGAAATATCTTAAGGATATAATAATAGCGAGACTTCTCATCATTCGTAAACAGGGTGGCTATATCATTCAACTTGGTAAGATGTGCCACAACAGTTTCAGATTCAAGGCCATAAAAAGGATTAGATTCAACCAAAGTATTAATCTCAGGATCAACAGAGAATTCATAATCCTTATCAGTAACACAAATAGGTAAAGTAGCAAAAACAGGGTCAGGTTTCATTCTTACATTAAGAGATTGCTGCTTCCATTTAGCTAATAACTTCTTAAGATCATATCTATCTTTGCAAGCAAAAATAGCTCTAGCAGCTTCCTCTTCCATAACATAACCCTCAGGAACAACAGGTAATTCATAATCAGGGGGAGAACTTTCATCATCACGATCATCAATAATAGCATCTTCAATAATTTCATTCTCTCTAACCCTAGCAAGTTGTTCATCAAGAAATTCACCTAATGGCAAAGTAGTTTCATCATAAGTATCATGCATAGCAGAAGTGGTATCATCAATAACATGCGACACATCAGAATTCATAGCAGTAGCAGGTTTAGGTGTCGCAAGCTTACTAATAACAGATGGAGAATCTAGTGCAGATATAGATGGCAGTTCCTTACCTCCCCTCGTAGTTGAGGGCAAAATCTTGGTTCTTTCGTCTTTCAAGTTCCTCATAGTGATGAACAGATATATATCCCAAGTGACTCAAAGAATAGATCTATGCTCCCCGGCAACGGCGCAAGAAATTAGTCCTGATAACCCACAAGTGTAGGGGATCGCAACAGCTTTCGAGGGTAAAGTATTCAACCCAAATTTATTTATTCGACACAAGGGGAGCCAAAGAATATTATTGAGTATTAGCAGTTGAGTTGTCAATTCAACCACACCTGGATAACTTAGTATCTGCAGCAAACTATTTAGTAGCAAAGTAGTATGATAATAAAGGTAACAGTGGCAAAAGTAAAGATAATAGTTTTGTAGTAATTGTAACAGTAGCAACGGAAAAGTAAATAAGTGAAACACAAGATCTGAAAAGCTCGTAGGCATTGGATCAGTGATGGATAATTATGTCGGATGCGATTCCTCGTGTAATAGCTATAACATAGGGTGACACAGAACTAGCTCCAATTCATCAATGTAATGTAGGCATGTATTCCGAATATAGTCATACGTGCTTATAGAAAAAACTTGCATGACATCTTTTGTCCTACCCTCCCGTGGCAGCGGGGTCCTAACAGAAACTAAGGGAAATTAAGGCCTTTTTTTAATAGAGAACCGGAACAAAGCATTAGCACATAGTGAATACATGAACTCCTCAAACTATGGTCATCACCGAGAAGTATCCCGATTATTGTCACTTCGGGGTTGTCGGATCATAACACATAATAGGTGACTATAGACTTGCAAGATAGGATCAAGAACACACATATATTCATGAAAACATAATAGGTTAAGATCTAAAATCATGGCACTCGGGCCCTAGTGACAAGCATTAAGCATAGCAAAGTCATAGCAACATCAATCTCACAACATAGTGGATACTAGGGATCAAACCCTAACAAAACTAACTTGATTACATGGTAAATCTCATCCAACCCATCACCGTCCAGCAAGCCTACGATGGAATTACTCACGCACGGCGGTGAGCATCATGAAATTGGTTATGGAGGATGGTTGATGATGATGACGGCGATGAATCCCCCTCTCCGGAGCCCTGAACGGACTCCAGATCAGCCCTCCCGAGAGAGATTAGGGCTTGGTGGCGGCTCCATATCGTAAAACGTGGTAAAACTTTCTCTCTCATTTTTTTCTCCGCGAAACGGAATATATTGAGTTGGAGTTGAGGTCGGTGGAGCCTCAGGGGGCCCACGAGACAGGGGGTGCGCCCCCACCCTCATGGACAGGGTGTGGGCCCCCTGGTCTTGATTCTTTCGCCAGTATTTTTAATATTTTCCAAAACTTGTCTCCGTGGATTTTCAGGTCATTCCGAGAACTTATGTTTTCCACACATAAAACAACATGATGGCAGTTCTGCTGAAAACAGCGTCAGTCCGGGTTAGTTTCATTCAAATCATCCAAGTTAGAGTCCAAAACAAGGGCAAAAGTGTTTGGAAAAGTAGATACGTTGGCGACGTATTAGACTTCAATAATAGCGATACCGGCACAAGAGATAACAATCCGGATGGTGCCGAAGATGAAAACAATACTGCCCAGCCAGGCTTCAAGCAGGCCGAGCAAGAGGATAGGCAAGCTAGCCCTAAGGAACAGGCGACAGATGGAGAATCAGAGGACGATAATTACATGCCTCTCTCCAAAGATGAAGTGAGCCTGCGACGAAGAATTCATCGTGCTTGAGGATCCCGTCGAGCAGGAGCGCTTCAAGCGCCGGCTTATAGCCACTGCAAAAAGCCTGAAGAAAAAGCAGCAACAGCTTCAAGCTGATCAAGATCTGCTAACTGATAGATGGACCGAGGTCCTAGCTGCCGAGGAATACAGACTCGAGCGCACTAGCAAAACCTAGCCAAAGCGCAGGTTGCCACCTCAACTCGAGGAGGAGGCTTTAAAGCCCACGCTACTAGCGCACGATGCGGCTGACCGGCCACCACGTGGCTGCAACAAAGCGGCGTACCAGCCCGAAGTCCAGACCGCACCCTGTCGCTAATCAAACAATAATACTAAGGCCCGGGGCTACATGAAGGACCTGCGAGATGTATTGGAAAACAAAGCAGGAGAGTCAAGATCAATCTACGGATCACGGGGGCACCCCACAAGACGTGAGATGACCGTCACGCCGGATACAATAAACCAAAGTCCGGCCGGGCCGAATACAACAGACCAGATTCATTTGAACTACGTCGGGATGTAGCCCGGCATAGAGGCGCCGCACACCCCATATGCTTCACTAATGAAGTTATGAATCATGAATTCCCAGAAGGGTTTAAACCCGTAAACATTGAATCATATGATGGCACAACAGACCCCGCGGTATGGATTGAAGATTTTCTCCTCCACATTCACATGGCCCGCGGCGATGACTTACATGCCATAAAGTACCTACCACTTAAGCTCAAAGGACCGGCCCGACATTGGCTGAACAGCCTGCCAGCAAGCTCTATTGGCAGTTGGGAGGACCTGGAAGACGCATTCATCGACAACTTCCAGGGCACGTATGTGCGACCACCGGATGCTGATGACTTAAGTCACATAACCCAACAGCCCGAAGAGTCAGCCAGGAAATTCTGGACTCGGTTCCTAACCAAAAAGAACCAAATTGTCGACTGCCCGGATGTCGAAGCCTTAGCAGCCTTCAAGCATAACATCTGTGACGAATGGCTTGCCCGACACCTTGGCCAAGAGAAGCCAAAGTCCATGGCAGCCCTCACGACACTCATGACCAGCTTTTGCGCAGGCGAGGCCAATTGGCTGGCTCGTAGCAACATCACACCCAAAAACTCAGGCGATTCAGACGCCAGGGATAGCAACTGCAAGCCACGACGAAATAGACAGAAGCGTCGCAACAATGGCGACAACACCGAAGACACGGTAGTCAATGCCGGATTCAGAGGCTCTAAATCCGGACAGCGGAAAAAGCCATTCAAAAGAAACAATCTGGGCTCGTCCAGTTTGGACCGCATACTTGATCGCTCATGTAAGATTCACGGCACCCCCGCTAAACCAGCCAACCACACCAACAGAGAATGATGGGTGTTTAAACAGGCCGGCAAATTGAATGCCGAAAACAAGGAAAAGGGGCTGCATAGAGATGACGACGAGGAGCCCCAGCCGCCGAACACAGGAGGACAGAAGAAATTCAGGTGAAAACAGTGAATATGATATACGCAACCCATATTCCCAAGCGGGAACAGAAGCGTGCACTAAGGGACGTCTATGCGATGGAGCCAGTCGCCACAAAGTTCAACCCATGGCCCTCTTGTCCGATCACTTTCGATCGCACGGACCATCCTACTAGTATCCGTCATGGCAGTTCGGCCGCATTAGTCCTTGACCCCATCATCGACGGATTCCATCTCACACGAGTCCTCATGGATGGTGGCAGCAGCCTGAACCTGCTCTATCAGGATATAGTGCGCAAAATGGGCATCGACCCCTCAAGGATCAAGCCCACAAAAACCACATTCAAGGGTGTCATACCTGGTGTGGAGGCCTGTTGTACGGGCTCAATCACACTAGAAGTGGTCTTCGGATCTCCGGACAATTTCCGAAGAGAGGAGTTAATCTTCGACATTGTCCCCTCCTGCAGTGGCTATCATGCACTGCTCAGACGAACCGCATTCGCCAAATTCAATGTGGTACCGCATTATGCATACCTCAAGATCAAAATGCCAGGACCTCGCGGGGTTATTACAGTTAATGGAAACATAGAGCGCTCGCTCCGCACGGAGGAGCACACTGCGGCCCTCATGGCGGAAGTACAAAACAGCCTTCTTAGGCAAACAGCTAATTCGGCGATAAAGAAACCGGACACCGTCAAGCGAGTCCGGAGTACTCCAGAATAGGATCATCCGGCACGTCCAGAGCTCGACTAGCAATCCGGCCTCCGGCCTAGTCCCAGTCAAGCGACGAAATTTGTGCCGCGTGTACACAACTACGCACTTAAAATACCCTGGGCACAAGCGGAGGCACGGCCATGACACGGTCCACAATGCGGTTCGACCGCCCCGGGACCCACACATCTTTGCACCTTTTTCTTTTAGGTCCCTATCTTCAGGAGGCTCTTCCGAAAGACCGGCTATCGGACACATAGCGGGACGGACACACCAGGAGGACAAGAAGCTTTGGCGTACAAGGGAATCCCCAGGTGGTCTCTGATAACGATCATTATACCTGTTTTACATACCCGCATACAGCCCACTCCTGGTCGTGATGTGTCAAACAGTCCCATTTTGCTTATCGCACTACTTGTATATGTACGCTTTGACGTATCATTTGAAAAAACAAGGGGAAATAGTGTACAGTGTCAGCTTGGTATTACATCTATTTACCCCTTTACTTTACGTCTTATTTATTATACCCGTGCATTTTGGCACGACCAGTTTGCCAGGGGCTTCAGTGTACCCCATAACCTGGGAAGAAAAGTCCAAATACTTTTGACAGTGCGGCACCCCGAACTTATAGCACTATATGCATCAGCTCTGAATCATGTCTTGGGTCAATTGTTGGGTTTGCCCGGCTCCTATGTTTTGGTACCTTACGTTCCGCTATATCGGCTAAGGTAGCGCAGGGAGAACTATTGCAATTGTGTCCTGGTTCTGCCGGACGAGCACCTCAGTAGAGAAAGCTGAAAACTGACTGTCATGATAAGGCGAGAGCTGGTCGCTGTTCGAGAGGTCTCAAATCCTTAAAGATTTTTTCTGCTTCATGCGAGGAATCGGCCTCGTCTGATTTAGGCGTGTATAGCACCCTGAGTCCGGCCTTCCAGATACTAGGGGCTTCGCCGAAATTTAAAATTATAGACT
Source organism: Triticum dicoccoides (assembly GCF_002162155.2). Lineage (NCBI taxonomy): Eukaryota > Viridiplantae > Streptophyta > Magnoliopsida > Poales > Poaceae > Triticum > Triticum dicoccoides. The sequence goes on along the minus strand of NC_041387.1, from coordinate 461,408,822 downwards.
TCTATGGCTAAGTGAGAGCAATAAAGCCGTATAGTCCGATTGCCTCATTCGTGGCACTAAACACCTCCTTAAAAGGACCAAAAATTTGGATAAAGAGTGTTTATATTTATTTCGAACACCCCAGTACTAGTTACATGGGGGCAGAAGCCGACGACTGGCCAACTCTCAATATTTTATAAACGGCCGCACGGAAGGTAATATTTTAAATTAACAAGCACCATATAGCGCACATGAACTGGTTTTCATATTACAGGATGACACGGGTACATTCATTCAAATATTACATCCTTAGTACATTCATCCGCCACAAGGCGGGCACCCTTAATAACATTGTCATAGTACTGTTCGGGGTGGCGATGCTCCTTGCCCTTCGGCGGCCCCTCTGTCACTAGCTTCTCGGCGTCCATATTCCCTCAGTGCACTTTCACACGGGCCAAGGCCCTGCGTGCACCCTCAATACAGACGGACCGCTTAACGACTTCAAGCCGCGGACAGACATTTACCATCCGCTTGAAAAAGCCGAAGTAGCTGCTGGGCAGGGGCTCGCCAGGCCACAACTGGACTATGAATTCCTTCATGGCCAGTTCGGCCGCCTTGTGAAGTTCGACCAGCTGCTTCAGCTGGTCGCTCAAGGGCATCGGATGCTTGGCCCCAATATATTGGGACCAAAACAGCTTATCCGTTGAGCTCCCCTCCTCAGCCCGGTAGAACTTTGCGGCATCAGAGATGCTGCACGGCAGATCTGCGAATGCTCCTGGAGAGCTCCTAATTTGGGTAGGTAAAAGGAAAGTCTCCTTCACATGCTTGCTTTGCATAATGAAAGCCTTACCCACAGTTATCTTCTTGGCAGCCTCAATTTCCTGGAGGGCCTTCTGGGCTTCTACCTTGGCGTCTTGCGTGCTTTGACGGGCCTTCGCAAGCTCCGACTCTTGTGTCTTGGAGTCACGCTCCAAGGACTCGAATTTTTTGATGAAATCCTGGAGCTCTTGCTGGACCTCATCAACTCGAGCATCTTGTTTTTCGCGCTCGGTGCGCTCCCTAGCCGCTTTTCCTTCGGCCTCGGACAGCGCCTTCTTAAGGGTCGCCACCTCGGTTGCGTCCCCTGTTACAAATTCATCATGCTTCTATTAGCATCAATGATCTTCTCATTTATATAACATTCAGACGGGGTATCGCTTACCTTTGTTCTCCTCGAGCTGCCTCTTCACAAGGCCAAGCACTTCTTCGGCCCGCCCGAGATTCCGCCTCAGTCCGGAGACCTCCGTAGTGGCGGTAGCGGCTGCCAGCAGCGACGCACGCCCATTCACATAGACATAATATGAGTAGACTCCTGGGAATAATATTTGATCCTCTGTTCGACCTTTCTTTCCGAACACCAAATAGAGCATCAGGGGCTACTGTCTATACTGTGATACTTTCTCATAATTTGAATTACTTACCTCAAAGCCTCTCAGGAGGCTGGCACAGGCTTCAGTCAATCCACTTTTGGCGGACTGAACCTTCGCAATCACCGTACTCACAAGAGTACGGTGTCCTTCATCAAGGGAAGCACTCTGAAGCGCTTCCACCAAGTTATCTGATGCCTCTGGATGGACAGAGGTCATCGGCACAGGCGGCTCGCCCCCCTTGGCGAGGGGCTGCCTGCCTGAATCCAGAACCACTGGAGGTTCCGGCGCAGTATCCGTCTGGGGGCCAAGCTTGCTGCGGCCCCCCTCATCAGATTCCATGGGGATCTTCCCCCCCCCCCATGAGCCCGGCATCGGGATTTCGCCTTGAGGTGCCTCCAGAACTATCTCTCCCTGGCCCGGTATCCTTTGAGATAACACCTCGGTGTCATCCGCGGGACGGGGAGTGGAGGCCGTCGGGATCGAATAGTTGTTCATCTCCGACGAGCTCAAGGACCCATCTGAGGAGGATAAGTCGATGTGGGCTTTGGATGGATTGCACAAATATATTTGGACATGATAAAGAAGCCATAAAGCTAAAACATGCCAGAAGTGTTATGGTGTCCGGATACTTACGACTTCGCCAGGGGCTTATCCCTGGGTAGCCACTCCTCGTCGTTGTAGGCGGCTGTGGTGGAGTGGTCCGGAGGGAGGGTCCTTCCCTTCTTGGACCCTTCGGCCTCCCCGAAAGGGACGACCTTCCTTTTCTTCTCCCCCCCCCCCGGTTTGGGGGAGAGGGTTTTCCTCTTCCTCCTCCTCGTTGTCATTGGAGGAGTGCGCATCACTGTCTTCGGCCGATGAGTCCGACACCACCTTGTACCGGAGACTTCTCCTGGTCCTCGCGGCCTTCTTCTTGGCCTTCTTCTCTGGTACCTCATAGGGCGCCGGAAACAGCATCTCCATCAAGAGATCAGTTGTTGGATCTTCGGACAACAGAGCTTGACAGTCGATCCGCTCCGCTGTCGCCACATAGTCCTGTTAAATTAGTATGATGGCTCATATTCAACCCACGAATATACCGAGGAAAGGCACATTTGGTGAAATATAGAGTGCTTACCGAGTTGGCGTGGCGCTTGGCGCTGAGTCCGCGGTCCTCGGTGGTGGGAGGAGGTACTTCGGCAGCCTTAAACAACACCTTCCAGGTGTCTTTGTGCGTCGTGTCGAAGAGCTCTTGCAGTGTCTGGTGTTTCGCTGAATCGAACTCCCACAGGTTGAATGCCCGTCTTTGACACGGGAGGATCCGGCGAAAAAGCATGACCTGGACCACGTTGACAAGCTTGATCTTCTTGCTTATCATATTTTTTACGCAGTTCTAGAGTCCGGTCAGCTCTGCGGGTGCACCCCAGGATAATCCCTTCTTCTTCCAGGAGGTGAGCTGCCTGGGAATGGCAGATCGGAATTCGGGGGCCGCCACCCAATTGGCGTCGCGTGGCTCGGTGATGTAGAACTGATAACCCACAAGTGTAGGGGATCGCAACAGCTTTCGAGGGTAGAGTATTCAACCCAAATTTATTGATTCGACACAAGGGGAGCCAAAGAATATTCTTAAGTATTAGCACTTGAGTTGTCAATTCAACCACACCTGGATAACTTAGTATCTGTAGCAAAGTATTTAGTAGCAGAGTAGTATGATAGTAATGGTAACAGTGGAAAAGTAAAGATAATAGTTTTGTAGGAATTGTAACAGTAGCAACGAAAAAGTAAATAAGCGAAACACAAGATGTGAAAAGCTCGTAGGCATTGGATCAGTGATGGATAATTGTGTCGTATGCGATTCTCATGTAATAGCTATAACATAGGGTGACACAGAACTAGCTCCAGTTCATCAATGTAATGTAGGCATGTATTCCGAATATAGTCATACGTGCTTATGGAAAAGAACTTGCATGACATCTTTTGTCCTATCCTCTCGTGGCAGAGGGGTCCTAGTGGAAACTAAGGGATATTAAGGCCTCCTTTTAATATAGAACCGGAACAAAGAATTAGCACATAGTGAATATATGAACTCCTCAAACAATGGTCATCCCCGAGAAGTATCCCGATTATTGTCACTTCGGGGTTGTCGGATCATAACACATAATAGGTGACTATAGACTTGCAAGATAGGATCAAGAACACACATATATTCATGAAAACATAATAGGTTCAGATCTGAAATCATGGCACTTGGGCCCTAGTGACAAGCATTAAGCATAGCAAAGTCATAGCAACATCAATCTCAGAACATAGTGGATACTAGGGATCAAACCCTAACAAAACTAACTTGATTACATGGTAAATCTCATCCAACCCATCACCGTCCAGCAAGCCTACGATGGAAATACTCACGCACGGCGGTGAGCATCATGAAATTGGTGATGGAGGATGGTTGATGATGACGACGACGACGAATCTCCCTCTCCGGAGCCCCGAACGGACTCCAGATCAGCCCTCCTGAGAGAGATTAGGGCTTGGTGGTGGCTCCGTATCGTAAAACGCGATGAAACTTTCTCTCTGGTTTTTTTCTCCGCGAAACGGAATATATGGAGTTGGAGTTGAGGTCGGTGGAGCAGTAGGGGCCCATGAGATAGGGGGCGTGCCCAGGGGGGAGGGCGCGTCCCCCACCCTCGTGGACAGGGTGTGGGACCCCTGGAATTTATATTTTCCAAAACTTATCTCCGTGGATTTTCAGGTCATTCCGAGAACTTTTGTTTTCTGCACAATAAGCAACATCATGGCAGTTCTGCTGAAAATAGCGTCAGTCTGGGTTAGTTTCATTCAAATCATGCAAGTTAGAGTCCAAAACAAGGGCAAACGTGTTTGGAAAAGTAGATACATTGGAGACGTATCAAGAACCACCCCGACTGCCACCCCTTATGGTCTCCACATAGGAGCCCTCGAGCCAGGTGACGCTGGGCATCTTGCCCACCATAGCGCCTCCACACTCCGCTTGCTGGCCAACCACTATCTTCGGCTTCACGTTGAAGATCTTCAGCCATAGACTGAAGTGCGGCTTGATGCGGAGGAAGGCCTCGCACACGATGGTGAACACCGAGATGTTGAGGATGAAATTAGGGGCCAGATCATGAAAACCTAATCCATAGTAAAACATGTGCCCGCGGACAAATGGGTGGAGGGGGAATCCCAGTCCATGGACGAAGTGAGCGAGGAACACAACCCTCTCGTGGGGTTGTGGAGTCGGAACGATTTGCCCTCCGTCTGGGAGCCGGTGCGCGATGTCTGCGGCCAAGTATCCGGCCTCCCGGAGCTTTGTAATGTCCTCCTCTTTGACAGAGGAGGCCATCCACTTGCCTCCCGCTCCGGACATGTTTTTGGCTGTACGGAGAAGGTGAGAACTGGGGCGCTAGAGCTCGGGCATGCGAGAATGGATGAACGGGGGAAGAAGAAGGTGTGGGTGAAAGAGGAGAATCCATATCTCTTTATAAAGGCGGTAGAAACTATGCGCCTCCTCCTACGTCTTATGCTTGCGTTGGTTTTCCTCGGAGAGGAGAGGGTGATGCAGCAAAGTGTAGCGTAAGTATTTCCCTCAGTTTTGAGAAGCAAGGTATCAATCCAGTAGGAGGCTCCTCAAAAGTCCCACGCACCTACACAAACAAACTGAGAACTCGCAACCAACGCAATAAAGGGGTTGTCAATCCCTTCACGGCCACTTGTGAAAGTGAGATCTAATAAAGATAGTATGATAAGATAAATATATTTTTGGTATTTTTGATATAGATGCAAAAAGCAAAGATGCAAATAAAGGTAGATTGAAATCAAATATGATAAGAGATAGACCCGGGGACCATAGGTTTCACTAGAGGCTTCTCTCAAGATAGCATAAGTATTACGGTGGGTGAACAAATTACTGTCGTGCAATTGACAGAAAAGCGCATAGTTATGAGATTATCTAGGCATGATCGTGTATATAGGCATCACGTCCATAACAAGTAGACCGACTCCTGCCTGCATCTACTACTATTACTCCACACATCGACCGCTATCCAGCATGCATCTAGAGTATTAAGTTCATAAGAACAGAGTAATGCATTAAGCAAGATGACATGATGTAGAGGGATAAACACATGCAATATGATATAAACCCCATCTTGTTATCCTCGATGGCAACAATACAATACATGTCTTGCAACCCTTTCTGTCACTGGGTAAGAACACCGCAAGATTGAACCCAAAGCTAAGCACTTCTCCCATGGCAAGAAAGATCAATCTAGTAGGCCAAACCAAGCTGATAATTCGAAGATACTTGCAAAGATAACTCAATCATACATAAAAGAATTCAAAGAAGATTCAAATATTATTCATAGATAAACTTTATCATAAACCCACGATTCATCGGATCTCGACAAACACACCGTAAAAAGAGCTTACATCGAATAGATCTCCACAAGAGAGGGGGAGAACATTGTATTGAGATCCAAAAAGAGAGAAGAAGCCATCTAGCTAATAACTATGGACCCGTAGGTCTGTGGTAAACTACTCACAACTCGTCGGAGGGGCAAGGATGTTGATGTAGAGGCCCTCTGTGGTTGCTTCCCCCTCCGACAGAGTGCCGGCAAGGGCTCCAAGATGGGATCTCGCAGATACAGAAGGTTACGTTGGTGGAAATTGTGTTTCGTGGTGCTCCTAGATGTTTTCGGGGTACGTAGGTATATATAGGAGGAAGAAGTATGTCGGTGGCCGCCCGAGGGGCCCACGAGACAGGGGGCGTGCCCTACAGGGGGGGCGCCCTCCTATCTCGTGGGGCCCTCGGAGCTTTCTTGACTTGCACTCCAGGCTCTCCGGATCAGATTTGTTCCAAAAATAACGCCCCCGAAGGTTTCATTCCGTTTGGTCTCTGTTTGATATTCCTTTTCTTCGAAATACTAAAATAGGCAAGAAAACAACAACATGGGCTGGGCCTCCGGTTAGTAGGTTAGTCCCAAAAATGATATAAATGTGTAAAATAAATCCCATAAACATCCAAAAGAGGTAATATAATAGCATGGAACAATAAAAAACTATAGATACGTTGGAGACGTATCAAGCATCCCCAAGCTTAATTCCTGCTCGTCCTCGCGTAGGTAAATGATAAAAAGAGAATTTTTGATGTGGAATGCTACCTAGCATAATTCATAATGTAATTTTCTTTATTGTGGCATGAATGTTTAGATCCAAATGAATACAAAATAAAAGTTCATATTGACATAAGAAATAGTAATACTTCAAGCATACTAATCAAAGTAATCATGTCTTCTCAAAATAACATGGCTAAAGAAAGTTATCCCTACAAAATCATATAGTCTGGCTATGCTCTATCTTCATCACACAAAGTATTTAATCATGCACAACCCCGATGACAAGCCAAGAAATTGTTTCATACTTTAATAATCTCAAACTTTTTCAACTTTCGCGAAATACATGAGCGTGAGCCATGGACATAGCACTATATGTGGAATAGAATGGTGGTTGTGGAGAAGACAAAAAGGTGAAGATAGTCTCACATCAACTAGGTGTATCAACGGGCTATGGAGATGCCCATTAATAGATATCAATGTGAGTGAGTAGGGATTGCCATGCAACTGATGCACTAGAGCTATAAATATATGAAAGCTCAATAAAAGAAACTAAGTGGGGTGCATCCAACTTGCTCGCTCACGAAGACCTAGGACACTTTTGAGGAAGCCCACCATTGGAATATACAAGCCAAGTTCTGTAATGAAAAATTCCCACTAGTATATGAAAGTGACAACATATGAGACTCTATCATGAAGATCATGGTGCTATTTTGAAGCACAAGTGTGGAAAAAGAGATAGTAGCATTGTCCCTTCTCTCTTTTTCTCTCATTTTATTATTATTTTTCTTTCTTTTCTTTTTGTTTTCTTTGGCCTATATTTTTTCTTTTTGGCCTTTCTCTTTTTTTTTTCTTTTTTTTCCTTCTTTTTTTTCTTTTTGTAAAGTCCGAAGTCTCATCCCGACTTGTGGGGGAATCATAGTCTTCATCATCCTTTCCTCACTAGGACAATGCTCTAATAATGAAGATCATCACACTTTTATGGATTTACAACTCAAAGCTAGAACAAGATATGACTCTATATGAATGCCTCCGGCGGTGTACCGGGATATGCAATGAATCAAGAGCGACATGTATGAAAATTATGAAGGTGGCCTTGCCACAAATATAATGTCAACTACATGATCATGCAAAAAGCAATATGATAAAAGTAATGTGTGTCATATGAACGGAACGGTGGAAAGTTGCATGGCAATATATCTCGGAATGGCTATGGAAATGCCATAATAGGTAGGTATGGTGGCTGTTTTGAGGAAGGTAAATGGTGGGTGTATGGTACTGGCAAAAGTTGCGCGGTACAAGAGAAGCTAGCAATGGTGGAAGGGTGAAAGAGTGCGTATAATCCATGGACTCAACATTAATCAAAAGAACTCATATTCTTGTTGCAAAAATTTAGAAGTCATCAAAAACCAAAGTACTATGCACATGCTCCTAGGAGGATAGATTGGTAGAAAAAGACCACCGCTCGTCCCCGACCGCCACTCATAAGGAAGACCATCAATAAATAAAATTGTGCTCCAACTTCATCACAAAGCGGTTCACCATATGTGCATGCTACGGGAACCACAAGCTTCAACACAAGCATTCTTTAAATTCATAATCACCCAACTAGCATGACTTTAATATCACTACCTCCATATCTCAAAACAATTATCAAGCATCAAATTGATCATAGCATCCATTTCACTTTCTATGATAGTTTTATTATACCCAACTTGGATGCTCATCATTCTAGGACCAACTTCATGATAATAGAAAATACCATGCTGTTCTAAAAGACTCTCAAAATGATATAAGTGAAGCATGAGAGACTAGCAATTTCTTCAAAATTAAGACACCACCGTGCTCTAAAAGATATAAGTGAAGCACTAGAGCAAAAACTATCAAGCTCAAAAGATAGAAGTGAAGCACATAGAGTATTCTAGCAAATTCTAATCAAATAGGCTTCTCCCAAAAGGTGTGTACAGCATGGATGATTGTGGTAAACTAAAAAGCAAAGACTAATATAATACACGACGCTCCAAGCAAAACACATATCATGTAGCGAATAAAAATATAGCTCCAAGTAAAGTTACCAATGAACGAAGACGAAAGAGGGGATGCCTTCCCGGGGCATCCCCAAGCTTAGGCTTTTGGCTATTCTTGAATATATTGGGGTGCCATAAGCATCCCCAAGCTTAGGCTCTTGCCACTCCTTATTCCATAGTCCATAAAAGCTTTACCCAAAACTTGAAAACTTCACAACACAAAACTCAATAGGAAATCTTATAAGCTTCGTTAGTGAAAGAAAACAAAACCACCACATAAGGTACTGCAATGAACTCATTCTTTATTTATATTGGTGTTAATACTACTGTATTCCAACTTCTTTATGGTTTATAAACTAATTTACTAGCCATAGATGCATTGAAATAAGCAAACAACACACGAAAAACAGAATCTGTCAAAAACAAAACAGTCTGTAGCAATCTGTAACTAATGCAAATTTCTGGAACTCTAAAAATCCTACCAAAATATTAAGTCCTGGACAATTTGTCTATTGAACAGCAGCAAAAAGAATCAATGCAAAAGCACGTACCTGTGATTTAACAAAATTATATTCGTGCGCGCAAAGTTTCTGTTTTTCAGCAGAATCAAATCAACTATCATCGTAGGTTATCCTATAGGTTCTACTTGGCACAAACACTAATTAAAAGATAAAAACACATCTATCCATAAGGTAGATGCAATATTTATTACTAAACAGGAGCAAAAACAAAAAACATAAAGAAAATTGGGTTGCCTCCCAACTAGCGCTATTGTTTAACGCCCTTAGCTAGGCATAAAAACAAAGATAGATCTAACGAGTGCCATCTTTGGCACTAAACTCATAAGTAGCACGCATGATAGATTCATAAGGTAATTTGACTTTCTTTCTTGGAAAGTGCTCCATGCCTATCTTTAATGGAAATTGGAATATAATATTCCCTTCCTTCATATCAATAATCGCACCAATCATTCTAAGGAAAGGTCTACCAAGAATAATAGGGCAAGAAAGATTGCAATCTATATCAAGAATGATAAAATCTACGGGAACCAAATTTACATTTGCAATAATAATAACATCATTGATACTTCCCATAGGCTTTTTAATGGTAGAATCTGCAAGGTGCAAATTTAAAGAGTAATCATCAAGATCATGGAAACCTAGAATATCACATAAAGTTTTCGGAATCGTGGAAACACTAGCACCCAAATCACATAGAGCAAAACACTCATAATCTTTAATTCTAATCTTTATAGTAGGTTCCCACTCATCATTAAGTTTTCTAGGTATGGAAACTTCCAAATTAAGTTTTTCATCATAAGATTGCATCAAGGCATCAACAATATGTTTGGTAAAAGCTTTGTTTTGACTATAAGCATGAGGAGAATTAACAACAGATTGCAACAAGGAAATACACCCTTTTAAGGAACAATTATCATAATCAAATTCCTTGAAATCTGAGATAGTAAGTTCAACATTATTAGAGGTTTCTCCAATCTCACTTTTACCAAATTTAGCATCAAGATCTAAAGACTCCGAATTTTTGGGACGCCTTCTAGGCAAAGTGGATTCATCATCACTCCCATAATCATCAAAATTCATATTGCAAAACATAGATCTAATCGGAGACGTATCAATAACTTTAAGATCCTCATCATTATTTTCGTGAAGACTAGAAGAACACGCTTTTATAAAGCTTTCTTGTTTAGCACGCAATCTAGCGGTTCTTTCCTTGCACTCGTCAATGGAAATTCTCATTACTTTGAGAGACTCATTGATATCATGCTTAGGAGAAGAAGATCCAAGTTTAAGAGAATTAACATCAAGCAAAAGTCTATCAACGTTCCTAGCCAAATCATGAACTTTGAGCAATTTTTCTTCAAGCACGGCATTAAAATTCTTTTGAGAAATCATAAATTCTTTCACACTATTCTCAAAATCAATGGGCATCTTATTAAAATTACCATAAGAATTATTGTAGGAATTTCCATAATTATTAGAGGGATTACTAGGGAACGGTCTAGTATTAAAACTTCCTCTATAAGCGTTGTTTCCAAAACTATTAATACCAACAAAATTCACATCCATAGATTCATTATTATTCTCAATCAAGGAAGAAAAAGGCATATCATTGGGATCAAGAGGAGTATTTTTAGTAGCAAACATCTTCATAAGTTCATCCATCTTTCCACTCAAAACATTGATTTCTTCTATAGCATGCACTTTTTTACTAGAAGATCTTTCGGCGTGCCATTGAGAATAATTAGACATAATATTATCAAGCAATTTTGTAGCATCTCCTAATGTGATTTCCATAAACGTGCCTCCCGCGGCCGAATCTAAGAGATTTCCAGAAGCAAAGTTCAAACCGGCATAAAAAATTTGTATGGTCATCCATAAATTCAAACCATGAGTATGGCAATTGCAAAGCATCAATTTCATTCTTTCCCAAGATTGGGCAACATGCTCATGATAAAGTTGTTTAAAATTCATAATATCGTTCCTAAGAGTGATGATCTTAGCGGGAGGAAAATACTTAGAGATAAAAGCATCTTTGCACTTTTTCCAAGAATCAATACTATTTTTAGGCAAAGACAAAAACCAAACTTTAGCACGATCTCTAAGTGAAAACGGAAATAACTTCAATTTGAAAATATTGTTATCCGTATCTTTCTTCTTTTGCATATCACACAAATCAACAAAATTGTTTAGATGGATAGCTGCATCTTCACTAGGAAGGCCGGCAAATTGATGTTTCATAACAAGATTCAACAAAGCGGTATTGATTTCACAAGACTCAACATCATTAAGAGGAGCAATCAGAGTACTAAGGAAATCATTATTATTGGTATTCGAGAAGTCACACAATTTGGTATTATCTTGTGCCATGGCAACAAGTAATCCAACACACAAGCAAATAGAAAAACGGCAAGAAAAAAGAGAGGAGGAGATTGGGGAAGAGAGGGCAAATAAAACGGCAAGGGTGAAGTGGGGGAGAGGAAAACGAGAGGCAAATGGCAAATAATGTAAATGTGAGGGAGATGGGTTTGTGATGGGTACTTGGTATGTCTTTACTTGAGTGAATACCTCCCCGGCAACGGCGCCAGAAATCCTCTTGCTACGTCTTGAGCTTGCATTGGTTTTCCTCGAAGAGGAGAGGGTGATGCAGCAAAGTGTAGCGTAAGTATTTCCCTCAGTTTTGAGAACCAAGGTATCAATCCAGTAGGAGCCTCCTCAAAAGTCCCACGCACCTACACAAACAAACTGAGAACTCGCAACCAACGCAATAAAGGGGTTGTCAATCCCTTCACGGCCACTTGCGAAAGTGAGATCTAATAAAGATAGTATGATAAGATAAATATATTTTTGGTATTTTTGATATAGATGCAAAAAGCAAAGATGCAAATAAAGGTAGATTGAAATCAAATATGATAAGAGATAGACCCGGGGACCATAGGTTTCACTAGAGGCTTCTCTCAAGATAGCATAAGTATTACGGTGGGTGAACAAATTACTGTCGTGCAATTGATAGAAAAGCGCATAGTTATGAGATTATCTAGGCATGATCGTGTATATAGGCATCACGTCCATAACAAGTAGACCGACTCCTACCTGCATCTACTACTATTACTCCACACATCGACCGCCATCCAGCATGCATCTAGAGTATTAAGTTCATAAGAACAGAGTAACGCATTAAGCAAGATGACATGATGTAGAGGGACAAACACATGCAATATGATATAAACCCCATCTTGTTATCCTCGATGGCAACAATACAATACGTGTCTTGCAACCCTTTCTGTCACTGGGTAAGAACACCGCAAGATTGAACCCAAAGCTAAGCACTTCTCCCATGGCAAGAAAGATCAATCTAGTAGGCCAAACCAAACTTATAATTCAAAGAGACTTGCAAAGATAACTAAATCATACATAAAAGAATTCAAAGAAGATTCAAATATTATTCATAGATAAACTTGATCATAAACCCACAATTCATCGGATCTCGACAAACACACCGCAAAAAGAGTTTACATCGAATAGATCTCCACAAGAGAGGGGGAGAACATTGTATTGAGATCCAAAAAGAGAGAAGAAGCCATCTAGCTAATAACTATGGACTCGTAGGTCTGTGGTAAACTACTCACAACTTATCGGAGGGGCAAGGATGTTGATGTAGAGGCCCTCTGTGGTTGCCCAGATTTGTTCCAAAAATGACGCCCTCCTATCTCGTGGGGCCCTCGGAGCTTTCTTGACTTGCACTCCAGGCTCTCCGGATCAGATTTGTTCCAAAAATGACGCTCCCAAAGGTTTCATTCCGTTTGGTCTCCGTTTGATATTCCTTTTCTTCGAAATACTGAAATAGGCAAAAAAACAATATGGGCTGGGCCTCCGGTTAGTAGGTTAGTCCCAAAAATGATATAAATGTGTAAAATAAAGCCCATAAACATCTAAAAGAGGTAATATAATAGCATGGAACAATCAAAAATTATAGATACGTTGGAGACGTATCACCTCCCCACTCGCCCATTAAAATCGCTTATTCCTCAAGTGCCACGATTGATGGCACGGTTGGGTTACCCATGCCCGTATTGATGAGAATCCAGCGATAAGGGGACATGATCTCTGCTTCGACAAGACGTGTCGAGGAAACCGCCTCGCATTACGTGAAGTGGCTGGTTGTGAAAAACGGTTCGAATAATGACCGGGCCGTGGCATGATGTCATGCTATAAAAAGCTGTCAGCAGATTAGATTTGTGGAATATTGTACTCTCTACGGTGGTATGTGGAATTTGTTTTGCAAAGCCGGACACAATTCTCGTGTTCAAAATCTTCTATGGAGTATTCGGAGAAGGAACCCGCCTTGCAATGCTGAAGACAATATGCGTGCTACACTCATCATCATTGAAGCCTGGTTCAGGGGCTACTGAGGGAGTCCTGGATTAAGGGGTCCTCGGACAGCCGGACTATATACTTTGGCCGGACTATTGGACTATGAAGATACAAGATTGAAGACTTCTTCCCGTGTCCGGATGGGACTATCCTTTGCGTCGAAGGCAAGCTTGGCAATTCGGATATGTAGATATCCTTCTCTGTAACCGACTCTATGTAACCCTAGCCCCCTCTGGTGTCTATATAAACCGGAGGGTTTAGTCCGTAGGACAGGAACAATCATAATCACAGGCTAGCTTCTAGGGTTTAGCCTCTACGATCTCGTGGTAGATCAACTCTTGTAATACTCATATCATCAAGATCAGTCAAGCAGGAAGTAGGGTATTACCTCCATCGAGAGGGCCCGCACCTGGGTAAAACATCGTGTCCCCTGCCTCCTGTTACCATTAGCCTTAGACGCACAGTTCGGGACCCCGTACCCGAGATCCGCCGGTTTTGACACCGACAACGGGGATTAGAGCCATCGAATTTTGGCATTTCCAGTTGAGAAGAGAAGGATGAATGGTCAGATGCATCCATAGACTGGAAATCATGGGGAGAAAAAATTCGAGGAGACGGTAGTGAGTCGCGCGCACCTCTGACCAGATGAGGAACATAAACAGTATGTGCCTTCCCCCGGTTTTTGTTGTTGAAGCCAAGGGAGTTGGTTATGCCACCATGACCACGCCCAGCGCCACGTGAATTCTGGCCGCTGTCGACCTTCGGATCTGGTTCATCTTTCTCGTGCTTATACAGATCCGCCGTTAACTGCTCCAGGTCGAGGGCGATTTCATCTCGAACGCGATCCGCCCGCACAGACATGAGCTTGTTGAGGGTGGTGTTATTCGCATCGATGTTTTGGCCCATGGATTGGAGGAGCGTCTCTCCTTGCGTCTTTAGCTTCCTAGGTCGCCAGTGAACTCGTGGCGAAGCATCTCGTAGACGGCACGGCTCTTAGGACTGAGTTATTCCATCGCTTGTCGTCGCCCTGGTCGCTGTAACGCATGTGGTGGGGGTGGATTGGAAGCTCCAGGATGGATGCTCGGATACCAGATGTGACCTACTCTCTGGATTCACTCGTTCATGCCATGGATTTGAGGTAGATCGAGCTACGAATTTGAATTCGGTAGAGGAACACCACCCAGCCACCCGCACCTCTATCCATTACAAGCGAACCGTCCACAGCCGTCCAAATCCTAGCCAAAACCAGCGAGAGGAAAGAGACGACTATTTAATGTTATACCCGATCAATGGGCTAGTTCGGGCCTACAAGCCACTAGGGAAGAGTCTTGGGCCGGGACAACTTGGGCCGAAAGCTCCAGGCCTACTTCTGGTTTAGTGTTGTTGATAATCACTTGATCAGCTACAGTGCCTCCCGGTGTATCTTCAATGGCGTCGCCTGCAGGGCTGCTGACAGTGCAGGCCACCGAGGATGATCATAGGTGGCGGCATGCGTAGATCTGCCATGGAGGAGAGTGCTGGTCAACGAGCGGAGGGGATCATGAGAATGAAGCGTTACAGTGAGGATGACGTGGGTAGCAAATCAAACAATGCACCTGCATTATTCCAACGCATGCGCGGGGATCACCGAAATTTGGGTCGGTCAACCAACCCTTAGCATTGGCATATTTCTTATCATTTGGACTAGAAGGGTTGGGTGTGCTTTGCTGCACTGTTGATGTTGTTGGCTTTCTTACAAAGGTAATCACTTTGTTTCAAAATATAAGGTGTATTAACTTTTTTAAAGGCAAACCTTTTAACTTTGGTCAAATTTGTAGAAAAATATACCAAAATCCATAATATCAAATCGGTATTTTTAGATTCATCATGAAATGAATTTCTATACTTTTTGTTTATTATTGTTGATGTCAATATATTTGCTCTGAACTTGGTCAAAGTTAAAGAAATTTGACTTTCTAAAAACTAATACCCCTTATATTTTGGAACCAATGGAGCATGTAGTTTGACGGGTGGGGGAGATGATAGAGTGTGTTTTATTTTTATTTATAATTAGTTGATTTGGTGGGCCTTACTTGTTGTGATTCCGTGTTATCCGCTAACTATATTTATGTGGGGAAATCTATGTGTCGGTGGTTGCATATACTATGTTGGCGCTACAACATCACATGGTGGCGCTTCTTTTTTCTAGGTGGTAGGATGGAGTGCGGGATTCATATGTTTTTATGGACTGGTTATTGCTGATTGATTTGAAAAATTGTTGGCCCGATCAAAATCATAAACCAAATTCAAAATTGAATACCCCAATTAAATGAAAGAGCTTCGAAATTAGAGAACTTAATGAATTAAAAGAACTGAATGTGGGAGCTTAAGAAGTTATTAACCTGGTCAAAATTGGATTACCTAATTCTAAATTAAATACCTTAATTAATTGCGAGGCCTTAAAATTTAGGAAACATAGTGTATAGTATAAAAGAATTGAAGAGAGAGCTTTGAGAGATTGTTGACCTGATTAAAATTGCATGCCCCAACTCTAATTGAAGACCTCAATTGAATATTAACTCTTTAAAACTAGAAAGCTTAGTGTTATAGAGGATGAGAACTAGACATACCTTTTCTTAATTCTATACTACATCCGTCTGGGTTTATTAGGCCCCTCAACCATTAGAGGTCATCCTGATTTATAAGGCCCATTGTGTGCATACAGTTTGTTGGTGCCTCGTTTTCTTCTGTAGTGGTTAATGCAACAATTTAATTCATTGATTTTTCTCTATGGCTAGCCATGCACCTCTTCTTACTGGGCAGCCATGCATGTTGCAAGTGCCGATGCAGCCGTTGCATGTGCAGGTTTCCAAGGTGCAGGCGATCTGGTAAGGCTCACTAAGGCTGCTCATACTGGGAATAATATAGGTAGTAACATACATGCCACATAAGAAGGAAAAAATTAATGTGTCAAGTAATTAATGAAGAGAGAGGCAAATAGAGTAACACAATATGTTACTACCATCGCATATCGCTCCCCAATGTAAAATGAGTCTACAAAGCAATAAATGAAGATCTATATGCTATCACACTTACGTTACTACCCACTATGAAGGTGGTAACATAGACTAGTAACATGTGCATGTTACTAGTCTAAGGCTGGCCATAGTGGTGATATCTTTGAAGGAAATATGCCCTAAAGGCAATAATAAAGTTGTTATTTTATATTTCCTTATAGCATGATAAATGTTTATTATTCATGCTAGAACTGTATTAACCGGAAACTTGATACATGTGTGGATACATAGACAAAACACCGTGTCCCTAGTCAGCCTCTACTAGACTAGCTCATTAATCAAAGATGGTTAAGTTTCCTAACCATAGACATGTATTGTCATTTGATGAACGGGATCACATCATTAGGAGAATGATGTGGTGGACAAGACCCATCTGTTAGCTTAGCATATTGATTGTTCAGTTCTATTTCTATAGCTTTCTTCATGTCAAATACATATTCCTTTGACTATTGGATTATGCAACTCCAGGATACCGGAGGAAATCCTTGTGTGTTATCAAATGTCACAACGTAACTGGGTGATTATAAAGATGCTCTATAGGTATCTCCAAATGTGTTTGTTGGGTTGGCATAGATCAAGATTAGGATTTGTCACTCCGAGTATCGGAGAGGTATCTCTGGGCCCTCTCGGTAATATTCATCATAAGAAGCCTTGCAGGCAAAGTGAGTAATGAGTTATTTGCGAGATGATGTATTAAAGAACGAGTAAAGAGACTTTTCGGTAACGAGATTTAACTAGGTATGAAGATACCGACAATCGAATCTCGGGCAAGTAACATACCGATGGACGAAGGAAATAACGTATGTTGTCATAACGGTTTGACGTTGACTGATAAAATATCTTCGTAGAATATGTAGGAGCCAATATGAGCATCCAGGTTCCGCTATTGGTTATTGACCAAAGAGGTGCCTTGGTCATGTCTACATAGTTCTTGAACCCGTAGGGTTTGCACGCTTAATGTTCGATGATGATTTTGTATTATATGAGTTATATGATTTGGTGACTGAATGTTGTTCGGAGTCCCATATGAGATCACAGACATTACAAGGAGTCTCGAAATGGTCGAGAGGTAAATATTGATATATAGGATGATAGTATTCGGACACCGGAAGTGTTTCGGAGGGTATCGGGTACTTATCGGGTCACCGGAAGGTGTTTCGGGTAACCCCGGCAATCCTATGGGCCCTATGAAGGAACACACCAGCCCACAAGGGGCTGGTGCTCCCTATAAGGTTATAGGAGGAGTGGAAGGAAAGGGGGAAGGGCAAGGAAAGTGTGGATTAGGATTCCCACTTCCTCCCCTCACCCCTCTTTCCTTCCCCTTCATGAATACATGGAAAGGGGGGCACAGGGCAAGGCAGGGCCCCTAGGAGGCGGCGGCCAACCCTAGGACGCCCCTGGCTGCCTCTCCTCCCCTCCCACCTATATATATGTGGGGAGGGGCGCCTCACAAGGACACAACATCAATTGTTAGCCGTGTGTGGCGCCTGCCTCCACAGTTTACACCCCCGGTCATATTCTCATAGTGCTTAGGCGAAGCCCTGCGCGGATAACTTCACCATCACCACCACCACACCATCATGTTGACGGAACTCATCTACTTCCTCGACACTCTGCTAGATCAAGAGTTCGAGGGACGTCATTAAGCTGAACGTGTGTAGAACTCGGAGGTGCCGTACGTTCAGTGCTTGATCAGTCGGAACGAGAATAAGTTCGACTACATCAACCGCGTTGGCAAACGCTTCCACTTTTGGTCTACGAGGGTACATGGACACACTCTCCCTCTCTCGTTGCTATGCATCTCCTAGATAGATCTTGCGTGAGCGTATGAATTTTTTTGAAATTGCATGCTACGTTTCCCAATAGTGGCATCCGAGCCAGGTCTATGTGTAGATGATATGCACGAGTAGAACACAAAGAGTTGTGGGCGATGATCGCCATACTGCTTACCACCAATGTCTTATTTTGATTTGGCTGTATTGTTGGATGAAGCGGCCCAGACCAACCTTACATGACCACGTTCATGAGACTGGTTCCAACGACAGACATGCAACTAGTTTTGCATAAAGGTGGCTGGCGGGTGTCTGTTTATCCAACTTTAGTTGAATCGAATTTGACTGCGGCCGGTCCTTGTTGAAGGTTAAAACAACAAACTTGATAAATCACCATTGTGGTTTTGTGCCGTAGGTAAGAATGGTTCTTGCTCGAAGCCCGTAGCAGCCACGTAAAACTTGCAACAACAAAGTAGAGGACGTCTAACTTGTTTTTGCAGGGCATGTTGTGATGTGATATGGTCAAGACATGATGTGATATACGTTGTTGTATGGGATGATCATGTTTTGTAAATGTTATCAGCAACTGGCAGGAGCCTTATGGTTGTCGCTTTATTATATGAAATGCGTACGCCATGTAATTGCTTTACTTTATCACTAAGCGGTAGTGATAGTTGTAGAAGCAATAGTTGGCGAGACGACCACGACGCTACGATGGAGATCAAGGTGTCGAGCCGGTGACGATGGATATCATGGCGTTGCTTTGGATATGGAGATCAAAAGCACGAGATGATGATGGCCATATCATGTCACATATTTTGATTGCAAGTGATGTTTATCTTTATGCATCTTATTTTGTTTAGTACGGCGGTAGCATTATAAGATGATCCCTTAACTAAATTTCAAGGTATAAGTGTTCTCCCCGAGTATGCACCGTTGCGAAAGTTCTTCGTGCTGAGACACGATGTGATGATCGGGTGTGACAGGCTCTGCGTTCACATACAACGGGTGCAAGCCAGTTTTGCACATGTGGAATACTCGGGTTAAACTTGACGAGCCTAGCATGTACAGACATGGCCTGGGGATACTAGAGACCAAAAGGTTGAACGTGATACATAGTAGATATGATCAACATAGAGATGCTCACCATTGATGACTACTCCATCTCATGTGATGATCGGACATGGTTTAGTTGATTTGGATCACGTATCATTTTGATGACTTGAGGGATGTCTATCTAAGTGGGAGTTCTTAAGTAATATGATTAATTGAACTTAATTTATCATGAAATTAGTCCTGATAGTTTTTGCATATCTATGTTGTAGATCAATAGCTCGCGTTGTAGCTCCCCTATGTTTTTTATATGTTCCTAGAGATACCTAAGTTGAAAGATGATAGTAGCAATGATGCAAAATGGGTCCATGATCTGAGGATTATCCTCATTGCTGCACCGCTAGGTGACAGACCTATTGCAGGAGCAGATGCAGACATTATGAATGTTTGGCAAGCTCGATATGATGACTACTTGATAGTTTAGTGCGCCATGCTTTACGGCTTAGAATCGGGGCTTCAAAGACGTTTTGAACGCCACGGAGCATATGAGATGTTCCAAGAGCTGAAATTGGTATTTCAGACTCATGCCCGTGTCGAGAGGTATGAGACCTCTGGCAAGTACTTTGCCTACAAGATGGAGGAGAATAGCTCAGCTAGTGAGCATGTGCTCAGATTGTCTGGGTACTACAATTGCTTGAATCAAGTGGGAGTTAATCTTCCAGATAAGATAGTGATTGACAGAGTTCTCTAGTCACTATCACCAAGCTACTAGAACTTCATGATGAACTATAATATGCAAGGGATGACAAAAATGAATCCCGGGCTCTTCGCGATGCTGAAATCAGTGAAGGTCGAAATCAAGAAAGAGCATCAAGTGTTGATGGTTAACAAGATCACTAGTTTCAACAAAAAGGGCAAGCGAAAGAAACGGAACTTCAAGAAGAATGGCAAGTAAGTTGCCGCTCTCATGAAGAAGCCCAAAACTAGACCTAAGCCTGAAACTGGGTGCTTCTAATGCAAAGGAAATGGTCACTAGAAGCAATACTACCCCAAATACTTGGCGGATAAGAAGGATGGCAAAGTGAACAAAGGTATATTTGATATACATGTTATTGATGTGTACTTTACTAGTGTTCATAGTAACCCTTGGGTATTTGATACCGGTTCAATTGCTAAGCTTAGTAACTCGAAAGAGGAGTTGCAAAATGAACAGAGACTAGTTAAGGGTGAGGTGACGATGAGTGTTGGAATTGATTCCAAGGTTAATATGATCAACATCGCACACTCCTGCTACCTTCGGGATTAGTGTTGAACCTAAATAAATGTTATTTGGTGTTTGCGTTGAGCATGAATATGATTAGATCATGTTTATTGCAATACGTTATTCATTTAAAGTTAGAGAATACTTATTCTTCTGTTTACATGAATAAAACCTTCTATGGTCATACACCCAATGTGAATGGTTTATTGAATTTCGATCGTAGTGATACACATATTCATAATATTGATGTTAAAAGATGCAAAGTTGATAATGATAGTGCAACATTACTTGTAGCACTGCCGTTTAGGTCATATTGGTGTAAAGCACATGAAGAAACTCCATGCAGATGGACTTTTGGAATCACTTGATTATGAATCATTTGATACTTGTGAACCATGCCTCATGGGCAAGTTGACTAAAAAACTCCGTTCTTCAGAACAATGGAGCGAGCTAATGACTTATTGGAAATAATACATACCGATGTATGCAGTTCGATGAGTGTTGAAGCATGCGGTGGGTGTCATTATTTTCTTACCTGCACAGATGCTTTGAGCATATATGGGTATATCTACTTAATGAAACACAAGTCTGAAACATTTGAAAAGTTCAAAGAATTTCAGAGTGAAGTGGAGAATCATCGTAACAAGAAAATAAAGTTTCTACGATCTGATCGCGGAAGCGAATATGAGTTATGAGTTTGCCCTTCATTTAAAACAATGTGGAATAGTTTCACAACTCACGCCCACCTGGAACATCACAGCATAATGGTGTGTCCGAATGTTGTAACCGTACTTTATTAGATATGGTGCGATCTATGATGTCTCTTACCGATTTATGACTATCATTTTGGGGTTATGCATTAGAGACAACTGCATTCACGTTAAATAGGGCACCGTCAAAATCTGTTGAGATGACACCGTATGAACTATGGTTCGGCAATAAACCTAAGTCGTCATTTCTTATAGTTTGGGGTTGCGATGCTTATGTTAAAAAGCTTCATCCTGATAAGCTCGAACCCAAATCAGAGAAGTGCGTCTTCATAGGATACCCTGAGGAAACAATTGGGTACACCTTCTACCACAGATCCGAAGGCAAGATCTTTGTTGCCAAGAATGGAACCTTTCTAGAGAAGGAGTTTCTCTCGAAAGAAGTGAGTGGGAGGAAAGTAGAACGTGATGAGGTAATTGTACCTTCTCTCAATTTTGCAAGTAGCTCATCCGAGAAATCCGTTCCCGTGATGCCTACACCAACTAGAGAGGAAGCTAATGATGATGATCATGAAACTTCAGATCAAGTTACTACCAAACCTCGAGGTCAACCAGAACACGATCGACACCAGAGTGGAACAGTAATCCTATTCTGGAAGTCATGTGACTAGACCATGGCGAACCTATGAACTATGAAGAAGCTGTGATGAGCCCAGATTCCGACAGATGGTTTGAGCCATGAAATCTGAGATAGGATCCATGTATGAGAACAAAGTGTGGACTTTGGTGGACTTGCCCGATGATCGGCAAGACATTGAGAATAAATGGATCTTCAAGAGGAAGACGATAAGCTAATGGTAGTGTTACTATCTACAAAGCTCGACTTGTTGCAAAAAGTTTTCGACGAGTTCAAGGTGTTGACTACGATGAGATTTTCTCACTCGTAGCGATGCTTAAGTCTGTCCGAATCATGTTAGCAATTGCCACATTTTCTGAAATCTGGCAAATGGATGTCAAAACTACATTCCTTAATGGATTTATTAAAGAAGAGTTGTATATGATGCAACCAAAAGTTTTTGTTGATCCTAAAGGTGCTAACAAAGTGTGCGATCTCCAACGATCCATCTATGGACAGGTGCAAGCATCTCGGAGTTGGAATATACGCTTTGATAAGGTGATCAAAGCATATGATTTTATATAGACTTATGGTGAAGCCTGTATTTACAAGAAAGTGAGTGGAGCTCTGTAGCATTTCTGATATTATATGTGGATGACATATTGTTGATTGGAAATGATATTTAATTTCGGGATAGAATAAAAGGAAATTTGAATAAGAATTTTTCAATAAAAGACCTCAGTAAAACTACTTATGTATTGGGCATCAAGATCTATAGAGATAGATCAAGACGCTTAATAAGACTTTCACAAAGCACACACCTTGACAAGATTTTGAAGTAGTTCAAAATGGATTAGTGAAAGAAGGAGTTCTAGCCTGTATTGTAAAGTGTGAAGTTGAGTAAGACTCAAAGCCCGACCACGGCAGAAGATAGAAAGACAACGAAAGTCATTCCCTATGCCTCAGCCATAGATTCTATAAAGTATGCCATGTTGTGTACCAGACCTATTGTGTGCCTTGCTATGAGTTTGGCAAGAGGGTACAATAGTAATCCAGGATTAGATCACCGGATAGCGGTCAAAATTATCCTTAGAGGACTAAGGAAATGTTTCTCGGTTATGGAGGTGATAAAGGGCTCGTCATAAACGGTTACGATGATGCAAGCTTTAACACTAATCTAGATGACTCTGAGTTTCAATCTGGATACGTATTGAAAGTGGGAGCAATTAGCTAGAGTAGATCCATGCAGAGCATTGTAGACATAGAAATTTGCAAAATACACTAACACGTTGACTAAACTTCTCTCAAAAGCAAAACATGATCCCACCTTAGTACTCTTTGGGTGTTAATCACATAGCGATGTGAACTAGATTATTGACTCTAGTAAACCCTTTGGGTGTTGGTCACATGGCGATGTGAACTATTGGTGTTAAATCACATGGCGATGTGAACTATATTGTTGACTCTAGTGCAAGTGGGAGACTGAAGGAAATATGCCCTAGAGGCAATAATAAAGTTGTTATTTTATATTTCCTTATATCATGATAAATGCTTATTATTCATGCTAGATTTGTATTAGCCGGAAACTTGATACATGTGTGGATACATAGACAAAACACCATGTCCCTAGTAAGCCTCTACTAGACTAGCTCGTCAATAAAAGATGGTTAAGTTTCCTAATCATAGACATGTGTTGTCATTTGATGAACGAGATCACATCATTGGGAGAATGATGTGATGGACAAGACCCATCCATTAGCTTAGCATATTGATCATTCAGTTTCATTGCTATAGCTTTCTTCATGTCAAATACATGTTCCTTCGACTATGAGATTATGCAACTCCCGGATACCAGAGGAATGCCTTGTGTGCTATCAAACATCACAACATAACTGGGTGATTATAAAGATGCTCTACAGGTATCTCTGAACGTGTTTGTTGGGTTGGCATAGATCGAGATTAGAATTTGTCACTCCGAGTATCGGAGAGGTATCTCTGGGCCCTCTCGGCAATACACATCATAAGAAGCCTTGCAAGCAAAGTGACTAATGAGTTAGCTGCGGGATGATGTATTATGGAACGAGTAAAGAGACTTGCCGATGACGAGATTGAACTAGGTATGAAGATACCGACGATCGAATCTCGGGCAAGTAACATACCGATGGACAAAGGGAATAACGTATGTTGTCATAACGGTTCGACCGATAAAAGATCTTCATAGAATAGGTAGGAGCCAATATGAGCATCTAGGTTCCGCTATTGGTTATTGACCAGAGAGGTGTCTTGGTCATGTCTATATAGTTGTCGAACCCATAGGGTCCGCAGCTTAACGGTCGATGACGAATTTGTATTATATGAGTTATATGATTTGGTGACCAAATGTTGTTCGGAGTACCGGATGAGATCACGGACATGACGAGGAGTCTCAAAATGGTCGAGAGGTAAAGATTGATATATAGGACAATAGTATTCGGACACCGGAAGTGTTCCGGAGGGTATCGGGTACTTATCGGGTCACCGGAAGGTGCTTTGGGTACCCCGGGCAATCCTATGGGCCATATGGGCCTTGTGAAGGAACACACCAGCCCAAAAAGGGCTGGTGCGCCCTATAAGGCTATAGGAGGAGTAGAAGGAAAGGGGGGAAGGGTAAAGAAAGTGTGGATTAGGATTCCCACTTCCTTCCCTCACCCCTCTTTCCTTCCCCTTCATGCATACATGGAAAGGGGGGTGGCGCAGGGCAACGCAGGGCGCCTAGGGGGCGGCGGCCAACCCTAGGACGCCCCTGGCTGCCTCTCCTCCCCTACCACCTATATATATATATATATATATATATATATATATATATATATATATATATATATATATATATATATATATATATATATATATGGGGAGGGGGCGCCTCACAAGGACACGACAACAATTGTTAGCCGTGTGCGGCGCCTCCCTCCACAGTTTACACCCCGATCATATTCTCGTAGTGCTTAGGCAAAGCTCTGCGTGGATCACTTCACCATCACCGTCACCATGCCGTCGTGTTGATGGAACTCATCTATTTCCTCGACACTCTGCTGGATCAAGAGTTCGAGGGACGTCATCGAGCTGAATGTGTGAAGAACTCGGAGGTGTCGTACGTTCGATGCTTGATCGGTTAGAACGAGAAGAAGATGGACTACATCAACCGCGTTGGCAGACTCTTCCGCTTTCGGTCTACGAGGGTATGTGGACACACTCTCCCCCTCTTGTTGTTATGCATCTCCTACATAGATCTTGCGTGAGCGTAGGAATTTTTTTGAAATTGCATGCTATGTTTCCAACAATCTTAGCTATTATCATGCATTTGGGAATAGCAAACACGCAGACGTGACAGAGAATTAAAGAAAAGAAAGAGGGTTAGAGTAATGTTGGTACTCCCTCAGGACAAGAAAATGGTATAGAGCTCCGGAAGGGTTTGTGACCATCAATGTCGACGCAGGTTATGATGCCAACTTGGGGAGTGGTGCAACAGGGGTTGTTATTCGAGATGATAAAGGCCAATTTGTGGCTGCTAGTAACCAGAAATTGTTTTCGGTGCTTGATACAACAAAAGTAGAAGCAACAACCGTTCTTCATGGCCTCCATCTTGCTAATCATATGGGGGTGCATAAATTGTTGATCCAGTCGGATAATTTGGAGGTAATCAAGACGCTAAATGATAGAGGGTTTTCCGGAAGAGCGGCAGCTCCAATTTTTGAAGACATCCTCGTTCAGTCTATTTCTTTTACAAAAGTTTGTTTTGTCCATTGTCCTAGGGATGCCAATCTAGTTGCTCATTGCTTAGCTAAAGATTGTGATTCACAACCAATTGTTTGGGTTGATGATCCGCCCAGTTTTATTTTGTCGCTATTAATAGACAATGTAGCTGTGATTTGAGCAATAAAGTGAGCCATGATGGCATTTAAAAAAACATAGGTAGATACTGTATCATATTAAATGTTATGCTACTTTGTGTCATGCATGACAATAAATAAGATTATCTATGATATTATTCTATAATATTATGCATTATGAATATAGTATTATACACTAGTATTATAAGCATGATACTAGTATATGATACTCCTTACTATGAGTAGCCTAAGTTACTCCCCACTATGACTAGCCTAATAGTGCTAATAATCTCATAGCTCAGTTATTGAGTACGTTTTCTTGGTTTTGCTGTTTTAGTCTTTGGGACCGAAAAATGTTCGTGAACTATAAATTGTCCCACCAATTATAAAAAGATGTTCATTGATTCTAGAAATGTGTGATGATTCAAAAAAATGTTTAAATAAATGTTCACAAATTTTTAAAGAAATTGCAAATAGTATAAATGTTCATTAATTCAAAAAATCTTCTTGATTTTAGAAAATGTTTGAAAATTTGTAAAAGTGTTCACGAATTTTAAAAAAGTTCAGGAGTTTAAAAAAATCTTCATGATTTAAAAAATTATTAATGATTTCACGAAATTGAGAGTGGTAGTGTATTTCGGTGATGCAGCAAAATGTAGTCACGAACATTGGAGCTTATGATTTTTTTTCCTTTGCAACCCACGGACCTTTTTGATACTAAGATGCTAATTGGTTCGCTGCCAAAGTTTGGCATTGCCAATATTTGGCAAGCCAACATTTGGCAAAACCAAAAGTTGCAGA
The DNA here is from genome assembly GCF_002162155.2 of Triticum dicoccoides. Lineage (NCBI taxonomy): Eukaryota > Viridiplantae > Streptophyta > Magnoliopsida > Poales > Poaceae > Triticum > Triticum dicoccoides. Next base: position 461,382,272 of record NC_041387.1, on the reverse strand, counting down.
AATTGATAACATTTTAAGAGGTGCGCAAAAATCAATTGGTAGCCAACCGAGCGCCAAACTTTTAGACTTGCCAACAATTGGCATGCCAATTATTGGCACGAAACCAATTAGACTCTAGGTATCAATGCGTTTTTCAAAAAAAGAAAAGAAAAAGGAGCAGCGCAAATCTACTGCAGAGTCCAGAAGCTGCTGGTGTCTTCTCCACGACAGCGGACCAAACCAATCCCGGGCCAACCAACGAACCCAATCCAGTGACCTCGAGTCTTCACGGGAAGACAATAGAATTCTCCAGAAGTGCTTTCTCCTTCCCCACCGTATCATCCCCAGCCCTCTATAAATTCTTCCCCGTCCCGATCGACAGAAACCCAAGAAAGTCTGAACAAAGCACCGATCAAAGAACGATCCCTCCCAAATCAATCGCTCACCCTTCCGCTTCCTAACACCAGCTAAATAGTCCATTCCTTCGACCAGCAGCTCGAATCCCCACCGACAATGTCGCTGATCCGTCGCAGCAACGTGTTCGACCCCTTCTCCCTCGACCTCTGGGACCCCTTCGACGGCTTCACCTTCGGCTCCGACGGCAGCGGCAGCCTCGTCCCGCGCACCTCCTCTGACACGGTGGCCTTCGCCGGCGCGCGGATCGACTGGAAGGAGACGCCCGTGGCGCACGTGTTCAAGGCGGACGTGCCAGGGCTGAAGAAGGAGGAGGTGAAGGTGGAGGTGGAGGACGGCAACATCCTCCAGATCAGCGGCGAGCGGAACAAGGAGCAGGAGGAGAAGACCGACACGTGGCACCGCGTGGAGCGCAGCAGCGGCAAGTTCCTGCGCAGGTTCAGGCTCCCGGAGAACGCCAAGGCGGAGCAGGTGAAGGCGTCCATGGAGAACGGCGTGCTCACCGTCACCGTGCCCAAGGAGGAGGCCAAGAAGCCCGAGGTCAAGTCCATCCAGATCTCCAGCTAGGCGTCTGCGTGCTCGCTGCGCGGTGAGGTGGACTGCAGAGCAGAGGTGTGGAGTTTCGCCCCGGTCGTCGTGATGAAATAAAACCAGAGTCCGGCCGTCTGCGCGTGCGCGGTGTGTCTTGTGCTCTAGTGTTGTGTGCGGATGGTCCGATGTTGCAGCCAGTGTTTTGAGTCTCTCGCGTCTGTGTTTTGAGCCCAGTTTGCTCATCAGTCTGTATTCCATCAGCAACTGAGTAAATCCATTAGTAGTACTACATTCTCTGCTAATTTTTGAATGGCCGTGCGAATCATAGACCATACACTTGAAACAATTTCAAGTCGATTTAAGCGCTAAACGTTACAATCGCGCTGATTTTAGTGGGAATAAATGCTGTTTGTGGTCGGAATAGAAGCTGGTCTCTTCCCATTTGTCTTGCCGGTCGCTCGTCAGGTGTGACGAATTCGTGGAGGAGACCGAGGAGCTCAAGCCGCGCGCCCGAGTTTTACTTTTACTAGGACACTGTCCGTGCCTTCCTACGGGCAGAGGAGACCGAGGAGCTCAAGCCGCGCAGCTCAAGCCGCGCGCCCGAGTTTTACTTTTACTAGGACACTGTCCGTGCCTTCCTACGGGCAGAGGAGACCGAGGAGCTCAAGCCGCGCGCCCGAGTTTTACTTTTACTAGGACACTGTCCGTGCCTTCCTACGGGCAGAAGGCAGCAAATGCCTCTCAAGTACCTATGCTATAATGGGCGATGTCCAATGAATCCGTTATGATGCCTTCCCTTCCTAGCTTTTTTTATGCCGCGGAATGTTGAAAATATATATACACGCATACCAATAAATTTTCTATTATAATTTAAGTATCTTTGTGGTGTGATTTTTTTCGTCTATATAACTAAATATATATTATCCCTCTAGCTTAATTTATTCTTGATAGTTAGCATCTCTTCATTCGCACAACCGAACACGTTCAACTGCGACACTCACATGCAATATCTACATCAGACAACTGCGACACTTACATGTAATATCTACATCAGACGACACAAGCAAGTTGGGCGTGGCTTTGTCTCCCATTCATTCATTGGCCCACATTTACTCTTATAATTGGTTTGTGGTCGTAAGAGAGAGAACCTACTCAAAACCGAACATGCGACAACATGCGACCAAAAATCGATCATACGAAATTTTATCACATTTCTACTGCAACATAGGTCTACATTGAGCAACCCATCTGCAACCTACGTCTCTAATCTTACTACCTCCACTCCTCTAGTCTCTCCCCCGCATATCGGAAGATGGCTTGGACCTAGCATCAACCTCAATTATTACACTAATACTTCCTGTGATCCAAATTTTAGCCTGCCAAAACATCTTATAATTTGGAATGGAGGCATACTACTATATTTTGCATGTAACTTGAACAATATACATTTATTAGTGTACTTGTAGCAGCACCTCTGAAATTTAACATGAACAATATTCTTGATCTCTATAAAAAAATAAGAACCCTCCAGCCTGCTGAACGCCTTATTCAACTACCCGTATTCGTCACAGACACTTGCTCTCCTACAAACATATATATAGATTCACCAAATGACCAAGAGGTGATGCCAAAAGGACGGGCCAACAAGCACAGAATTTAAGTTGATCGACAAAACCCACCGAAAAGCTGAACACCATAACCCAGACCAAGCTACGAAGTTCAAAACTCGGAATCAATGGAGAAACAAGATTAAAAAAACAAATTCCTTGAAAAATATACTTCTTCTCTAATTAGTTCTCCTTCTCATACAACACTAACCTTCCAGCATTCAAGGGCAGTGACAACCTGCTGCGATACATCTTTAGCTCCACTTCCATTCATGACAAGCTTATTGTCATCTATGGAGTTGCATAATGTCTCTTAAAACATGGTGTGAATAAATAATCAGAAGGCGAGAACAAGTATTAGCTGCAAATAATCTATAATTAGGTGCCGCACCAATGTAACGTCAAAAGAAGATGCATTGTTGGAGACTCTACCATAAAAAAAGTACAAATTTTAGAGAAACATATATTCTGAATCATGCAGATGAAAGTTGTAAAGGGGTATGCAATTCGACGGCAAACTTGTATTGAAGGAAATATGCCCTAGAGACAATAATAAAGTTATTATTTATTTCCTTATTTCATAATAAATATTTATTATTCATGCTAGAATTGTACTAACCGGAAACTTAGTACATGTGTGAATACATAGACAAACATAGTGTCACTAGTATGCCTCTACTTGACTAAATCATTAATCAAAGATGGTTAAGTTTCCTAACCATAGACATGAGTTGTCATTTGATTAACGGGATCACATCAATAGAGAATGATGTGATTGACTTGACCCATTCCATTAGCTTAGCACTTCATAGTTTAGTATGTTGCTATTGCTTTCTTCATGACTTATACATGTTCCTATGACTATGAGGTTATGCAACTCCCGTTTACCGGAGGAACACTTTGTGTGCTACCAAACGTCACACCGTAACTGGGTGATTATAAAGGAGCTCCAGGTGTCTCCTAAGGTACATGTTGAGTTGGCGTATTTCGAGATTAGGATTTGTCACTCCGATTATCGGAGAGGTATCTCTGGGCCCTCTCGGTAATGCACATCACTATAAGCCTTGCAAGCAATGTGACTAATGAGTTAGTTGCGGGATGATGCATTACATAACGAGTAAAGAGACTTGCCGGTAACGAGATTGAACTAGGTATTGAGATACCGACGATCGAATCTCGGGCAAGTAACATACCGATGACAAAGGGAACAACGTATGTTGTTATGCGGTTTGACCGATAGAGATCTTCATAGAATACGTGGGAGCCAATATGAGCATCCAGGTTCCGCTAGTGGTTATTGACCGGAAACGTGTCTCCGTCATGTCTACATAGTTCTCGAACCCGTAGGGTCCGCACGCTTAAAGTTCGATGATGGTTATATTATGAGTTTATGTGTTTTGATGTAGCAAAGGTAGTTTGGTGTCCCGGATGAGATTGGGGACATGACGAGGAGTCTCGAAATGGTCGAGACGTAAAGATCGATATATTGGACGACTATATTCGGACATCGGAAAGGTTCCGAGTGATTCAGATATTTATCGGAGTGCCGGGGGGTTATCGGAAACCCCGGGGGGACTATTGGGCCTACATGGGCCATAGGGAAGAGGGAAGGCAGCCCACAAGGGGCAGTTGCGCCCCCTCCCTATAGGGGGTCCGAATTAGACTAGGGAGGGGGGCGCCCCCCCCTTTCCTTCTCCTTTCCCTCTCCTTCCTTCCCCCTTCCTTTTCCTAATTGGACTAGGAAAGAGGGGAGTCCTACTCCTACTAGGAGGAGGAATCCTCCCCTCCTTGGTGCGCCCCAAGGCTGGCCGGCCTCCCCCTTGCTCCTTTATATACGGGGGCAGGGGGGCACCTCTAGACACAACAATTGATCATTGATCTCTTAGTTGTGTGCGGTGCCCCCCTCCACCATATTCCACCTCGGTAATATCGTAGCGGTGCTTAGGCGAAGCCCTGCGTCAGTAGCATCATCAACACCGTCATCACGCCATCGTGCTAACGGAACTCTCCCGCAAAGCTCTGCTAGATCGGAGTTTGTGGGACGTCATCGAGCTAAATGTGTGCTGAACTCGGAGGTGTCGTACGTTCGGTACTTGGATTGGTCGGATCGTGAAGACGTACGACTACATCAACCACGTTGTGCTAACGCTTCCGCTGTCGGTCTACGAGGGTACGTGGACAACACTCTCCCCTCTTGTTGCTATGCATCACCATGATCTTGCGTGTACGTAGGAATATTTTTGAAATTACTACGTTCGCCAACATTGGCTTCCGAGCCTGGTTTTATGCGTAGATGTTATATGCACGAGTAGAACACAAGTGAGTTGTGGGCGATATAAGTCATACTGCTTACCAGCATGTCACACTTTGGTTCGGCGGTATTGTTGGATGAAGCGGCCCGGACTGACATTACGTGTACGCTTACGCAAGACTGGTTCTACCGACGTGCTTTGCACATAGGTGGCTGGCGGGTGTCAGTTTCTCCAACTTTAGTTGAACCGAGTGTGGCTACGCCCGGTCCTTGAGAAGTTTAAAACAACACTAACTTGACGAACTATCGTTGTGGTTTTGGTGCGTAGGTAAGAACGGTTCTTGCTCAGCCCGTAGCAGCCACGTAAAACTTGCAACAACAAAGTAGAGGACGTCTAACTTGTTTTTGCAGGGCATGTTGTGATGTGATATGGTCAAGACGTGATACTATATTTTATTGTATGAGATGATCATGTTTTATAATCGAGTTATCGGCAACTGGCAGGAGTTTAGGCACAAGTTTAACACTCACTATACATATCAAGCAAGCATGCAAAGAGTATATGAGCAGCGGAAAGTAAAGCATGCAACTTGCAAGAATGTAAAGGGAAGTGTTAAACTTGTGCCTAAACTCCACTCCAACTTAAAGAAGTTAAAAACTGCAACTTTTGGTACTTAGTGTCTAATCACCCCCCCCTCTAGACACCTCTTCTCGATCTTTTCAATTGGTATCAGAGCTTTGGTCTCCATTGCCTTGGTTTAAACACCATTGGAGGAAGATGGATGAGTCTACTATTGGGAGTCTTAGACGTAGAGTGCCTATACTTGATGGAGAGTACTTTCATGAGTGGAAAAATGAGATGCTTGTGATTTTCAGGCAATATCATTTGAACAAGTACATTGCTAGCCCTTGTGCACCTCATGTTGATCCTATGCATCCTACCCTTGATGATTCAATTGACATGATTCACAATCTTAGAACTGTTGAACTTATCACTAGAGGCTTGCCTAAAAACTTGATTGGATGTTTGCCTACTCTTAAGTGTGCCTACACCATATGGAAATTTCTTGAGGAACGCTTTCCAAATTATTCCTTGAAAAATCTAGATGAAATTCTCCATAAGTCTATTGCCTTGAGTAAATTGAATTCTAGTGATCATATGTTTGGTGATTGTCTATTTGAGCTTACAAACCTTATGCGTGCCAAAGGAGATGTTGGAATTATTAGTGATATTATTTCCGAAGCTATTAAAATTCATAAACAAGATCATTGTCAAACTCACTCTAACGAATCACCCTCTCTAGGATTTGATCCACCACATGGCGATGTTGAACATGGATACTATGATGAGGATGGTGATAGTGACTTTGATCTTGATGATGCAATGAGACACTTTGGTCTTATGGCAAATCTTCGGGGATATATGGCAGGAGGAAAGGAATGGGTTCTTGATAGTGGATGTACCGATCACATGACCGGAGATAAAGACATGTTTCGTGAGCTTGCTGAAAACGATGGTCCTCGAAAGTATGTCACTTTCGGTGACAACTCAAAGGGTAAGGTGGTTGGCCTCGGTAAGGTGGCCATATCACATGATAGCTCCATACAAAATGTCATGCTCATTGAATCTCTTGCAACAACTTACTTTCAGTATCTAGACTTGCTGATTTAGGATTCAATGTCCTATTTACTGAAGTAGATTGCCAAGTGTTTCGTAGAGATAATCATAAAATGGTCTTTACCAGTGTACATAGAGGTGATCTGTACATTGTTGATTTCAGTAAAAAGGCTCAACCTAGAAATTGCTTTATTGCTAAATCCTCTAAAGGTTGGTTATGGCATAGACGATTAGGTCATGTTGGTATGCGAAACCTTGACAAGCTTATTAAAGGAAATCATATCCTTGGAGTTAACGATGTCATATTTGATAAGGATAGACTTTGCAGCGCTTGTCAAGCAGGTAAACAGGTTGGAGGAAGGCATCCCGTGAAGAACATCATGACCACAAGGAGGCCACTCGAGCTACTTCACATGGATCTTTTTGGTCCCAACGCCTACAAAAGTCTCGGTGGAAATTCTTTTGGTCTAGTTATAGTTGATGATTTTTCAAGATTTACGTGGGTGTTCTTTCTCGATGATAAATCACAGGTTCAAAAGATCTTAAAAAACTTCGCTAGGAAGGCCCAAAATCAATTTGAAGTGAAGATCAAGAAGGTTCGGAGCGACAATGGAACGGAGTTCAAGAACACAAATGTGGACACCTTTCTTGATGAAGAAGGGATTTCACACGAGTTCTTGGCTACGTACACACCTCAACAAAATGGAGTTGTTGAGAGGAAGAACCGGACGCTCATCGAAATGGCAAGAACGATGCTTGATGAGTACAAGATACCGAAGCACTTTTGGGCAGAAGCGGTTGAGACAGCTTGTGATGCAACAAATCGCTTGTATCTTCACAAGCTACTCGGCAAGACGGCATACGAGCTCCTCACCGGTAACAAACCCCAAGTTGGATACTTTCGAGTATTCGGCTCAAAGTGCTACATTCTTGATAAGCATCGTCGTTCTAAATTTGCTCCTAAGTCTCATGAAGGTTTCCTACTTGGTTATGGCTCAAACTCTCACACATACCGTGTCTACTACAATTTCACCCGAAAGGTTGAAGAAACGGTAGATGTGAAGTTTGATGAATCTAACGGCTCGCAAGTAGAGCAATTGCCAATTGATGTAGGAGACAAAGATCCCTCGGAAGCAATCCAAGACTTTTCTATTGGCAAGATTCGTCCAACGGAGGTGAAGGAGAGTACCTCGTCCGTCCAAGTGGAAGCTTCTACCCCACGACAAGGTGAACCAAGAGTTGATATGGAAGCATCCACAAGTGGGACACACCAAGATGAAGAAAACGAGGAAGTGCATCAAGATGAACGTCAACAACCTCCTTCTCCACCACGACAAGAGAACGACAATGTCAACAATGAAGAAGGCCAAGAATAAGAACAAGATGAAGAAGATGTTCAACCAAGACCCAAGCAAAAGCATTCATGAGTTCGAGCAAGAATTGCTAAAGACCACCCCGTTGAGCAAATATACAATGATATCCAAAACGGGAGAATCACTCGCTCTAAAACTCGTTTAGCTAACTTTTGTGAACACTATTCATTCATCTCTAGCATTGAACCTATGAATGTTGAAGAGGCATTGGAAGATCCGGAGTGGATAAATGCCATGCATGAAGAGCTACACAACTTTGAGAGAAATCAAGTTTGCACATTGGTTGAGAAGCTCGACAACAACCACAACATCATCGGTACCAAATGGGTGTTTTGCAACAAGCAAGATGAAGATGGACAAGTAGTTCGCAACAAAGCACGTCTCGTCGCCCAAGGCTACACACAAGTCGAAGGTATGGACTATGGTGAGACTTATGCTCCCGTTACTAGACTTGAGTCCATTCGCATCTTACTTGCCTATGCTAATCACCATGATATCACCTTGTACCAAATGGACATTAAAAGTGCTTTTCTAAATGGTGAAATAGAGGAGGAAGTTTATGTTAAACAACCTCCCGGCTTTGTTAATCCTAAGAAACCTGATCATGTTTACAAACTTCACAAAGCTCTTTATGGTCTTAAACAAGCTCCTAGAGCATGGTATAAATGCTTGACCAAGTTCCTTATTGAAAAAGGCTTTGAAATTGGAAACATAGATTCTACTCTTTTTACTAAGAGGGTCAATGGAGAACTATTTGTATGCCAAATCTATGTTGATGATATTATATTTGGTTCTACTAACCCTCATTTTAGTGAAAAGTTTGGGAAGCTAATGTCGGAGAAGTTTGAGATGTCTATGATGAGTGAACTCAAATTCTTTCTTGGTTTGCAAATCAAGCAAACTAAGGAAGGTACCTTTGTCTCTCAAACGAAGTACACCAAGGACTTATTCAAGAAGTTCAATATGCAAGAATGCAAAGGTATGACTACACCCATGTCTACTAGTGGACATCTTGATTTGACCAAAGATGGTGAACCAGTTGATCAAAAGGTTTATCGCTCTATGATTGGTTCATTGTTATATCTATGTGCTTCACGTCCCGATATCATGCTAAGTGTGTGCATGTGTGCATGATATCAAGCTTCTCCTAAAGAATGTCATCTTAAGGACGTGAAAAGGATAGTGAGATACTTAATCCATACACCAAATTTTGGCATTTGGTATCCTAAGAGGGCCTCTTTCGATCTTGTTGACTACTCCGACTCGGACTATGCCGGTGACAAGGTTGATAGAAAGTCCACTTCGGGTACTTGTCAATTTCTTGGTATATCTCTTGTGTCTTGGTCTTCCAAGAAACAAAACTCTGTATCCTTATCCATCACCGAAGCGGAATACATTGTCGTTGGTTCATGTTGTGCTCAATTAATTTGGATGACCCAAACGCTTAAAGATTATGGGATATATGTGAAACATGTTCCATTACTTTGTGATAATGAAAGTGCTATCAAGATTGCTCATAATCCCGTGCAACACCCTCGAACTAAGCATATTGAAGTTCGTCATCATTTCATTCGAGATCATGTTGCTAAGGGTGACATTAATCTTAAGCATGTTCGCACCGAAAAGAAATTAGCGGATATTCACTAAACCACTTGATGAGAAAGTGTTTTGCAGGTTAAGAGGTGAATTTAACATCATTGATGCTTCAAACTTGGAGTAGGAACTCCATCGGATGCATGCAAGACATTAGCTTATGACTAATCCGTGATATTTCTCTTATGATGAAAATCTTATGTCTTGGATATATTTGCATCTTGCACGTTATCTAACCCTTGTAGGTACTTGGATGAATCTAATTCTATGAGATTGCAACTCACTCACATCTTGAGCAATCTCTACATCACCAAGTCTTTACACAATGGTGGTTGAAGACAAGGAAGCACGGAACCATTCAAACATATCATTTGACAAATTCTATGTTGATCTTCATGATTGTCATTTTGGATACATAAGTGCTCTTCCTTGCAAAAACTAACCCATGTAGGTAGATGAACTCAAATTCCAAGTGGTGCTCCCAACTCTTGATGAGCTACGTCAACCTTGAGCAACCCACATAGGTTCAACTACATGATCATGATCAACACCACCACCCAAGGTATGTTATTCCATCTTAGAGAAGCTTTACTCCAAGTCATGAGTCAAAGCAACTCGACAAGATGTGAATACATCAAGATGCTTAAACAAAAAAATGGTAACCCCATTTTGAGCTTAAACGATGAGTATGACCTATGATCAAGTGATCTCACTTGACTCCTAAGTCAATATACTCTAACATAGGTGACCTTGTCACCGACCATTTCTAGATGAAGTTCTCGTGTGTTCTTTTTCTGTGCTCTTGCATTTGTCTCATGCATATTTGTTTCCCCTTTCAAAAAAAACTTCATCTAGATTTCTTTCCTTTTCTATTTGTTCTGCATTCCCTGCATCCAATTCATTGCAAATCTTTCAGTTAATTGCTTGCAAATCCTTGTGAGATCTTACCTGTCTAGTGAGCTGAGGTGACAAGTGTTTTCTCTGTGATGAACTCGGTCACACTATTTTCTTGTTTTCGGTCTAACCGAAATCATTTGGTGCAACTGAAGCATCCAACTCGGTGCCACCGATTTCACAACAGGAAAAACATTTTGCCATTTATTCCTGCTTTACTTTTGATCCAGCTCCACTCAATGAATCTTGTCCTCTACAAGCATCACACTTTCCTTAGTGCTTTGTGCTGTGACTCAAGGACCAAATCCATTCACGACAAATTCCAGAAGGCCCTTCTTGTAAATTGATGTCAAAGGGGGAGAGAGAGATCACATCAAAGAGAGATCACATCAAAGCTTATCACTTCAACAGGGGGAGAGATATCTCCAGGGGGAGAGAATACTCAAGAAGAGAGTAATCTTCAAGGATCCCAGATGCTTGGTGTTCAAGAGGAGAGATGCCACATGTCTTCTTGAGGGGAAAGACATGTTCATATGTGCTTATTTGCATTAGCTCTGTTCATTTGTTTCTTTGAGCTCTGATTTTGCATTTTGCTCTGATTTTCTGTTCCCTATCTTCTCCCAGTATCCCATTCTAGATTCAGGGGGAGCAAGACATCTAAGGGAAAGAAATTCTTTAAATTCATTGCACATCTTTACCTTTGGGGACATGTCTATATTCAATGTGGTACTTAGTACTCACTCTCAACATGTCATCCCAGTCTTGGTACTCTTGTGGTTTCTTTTGTTTGCTCTGGCCAGTAGGTGTACCTGTGTTATCTAACCTTATTTTCACAGGTTCATTCCATCCAAGCCAACTCAAAACCACAAGGTAAGTATATGCATCACAATCATGCGTATGAGGAATTCTTACTGATGTACATACTGTTTGCAAGAAGGACTCATGAGCATGAAGGTACATTTCTCATACTCACATCATTTGCTCTGATGCATATAGCCAAGATACATGTAACACATTGCTTACTCTGTCATGTTTATGCATTCACATGCTTCTATATTCCATATTCACATGATTGCATACATGTAGGGGGAGCCTATGCATGTTACATATCTTTCCAAAGCTTTACTTATTATACTTTATATCTTTATCTAAGGCTTTGATGTATGTTATCATCACTTACCAAAAAGGGGGAGATTGAAAGCACAAGTGCTCCCTGGGTGGGTTTGGTAATTAATGTCAACATATCTCTTGTTGGACTAACACTTTTACCTAGTATGTTTCAGACAAGTTCAACAATGGAGTGGCATGGACTAAAGGATGTGGAACCCCTTCAAGATGCTAAGGACAAAGGATTGGCTCAAGCTCCAAGATCAAGACTCTACATTTTCTATTTTAGTGATCCAAGATCACATTGAGTCTATAGGAAAAGCCAATACTATCAAGAGGGGATGAGGTGTTGCTTAATGGCTTGCTTGCTCAAAGTGCTTAGTGATATGCTCCAAAGCCCTCAACTACTTTCTCACATCCACATATGTCCTAAACCAAAAGTCTAACTCGGCCCTACGGATTCTTTCGATCCGGCGCCACCGAGTTCAGATGTCATAGCCACTGCCACAAACCCTAGGCAAATTGGTCTCACCGATAGGGATCTCGGTCTCACCGAGATGGGATTGTAATCTCTTTTTGTATGTCCATTACCAAAATCGTTCTCACCGAGTTTGAGCAATCAGTACTACCAAGATTACAATGCAAACTCTCTGGTTAACTTATTACCAAAATCGGTCCTACCGAGCTTGTGTAATCGGTCAAACCGAGTTTGCCTGACCAACTCTCTGGTTATCTTATTACCAAAATCGGTCCCACCGAGTTTGTGTAATCGGTCTTACCGAGATTACGTTAAGCCCTAACCCTAACCATATCGGTCCTACTGAGTTGCATGTCGGTCCCACCGAAAATCCTAACGGTCACTAGATTTGCTGAATCGGTCCGACCGAGTTTTTCAATTCAGTCCCACCGAGTTTGGCAAGTTGTGTGTAACGGCTAGATTTTGTGTGGAGGCTATATATACCCCTCCACCTCCTCTTCATTCGTGGAGAGAGCCATCAGAACGAACCTACACTTCCAGCATGCATTTTCTAAGAGAGAACCACCTACTCATGTGTTGAGGCCAAGATATTCCATTCCTACCATATGAATCTTGATCTCTAGCCTTCCCCAAGTTGCTTTCCACTCAAATCTTCTTTCCACCAAATCCAAATCCCGTGAGAGAGAGTTGAGTGTTGGGGAGACTATCATTTGAAGCACAAGATCAAGGAGTTCATCATCAATACACCATTTGTTACTTCTTGGAGAGTGGTGTCTCCTAGATTGGCTAGGTGTCACTTGGGAGCCTCCTACAAGATTGTGGAGTTGAACCAAGGAGTTTGTAAGGGCAAGGAGATCGCCTACTTCGTGAAGATCTATCGCTATTGAGGCAAGTCCTTTGTGGGCGACGGCCATGATGGGATAGACAAGGTTGCTTCTTCATGGACCCTTCGTGGGTGGAGCCCTCCATGGACTCGCGCAATCGTAACCCTTCATGGGTTGAAGTCTCCATCAACGTGGATGTACGATAGCACCACCTATCGGAACCATGACAAAAACATCTGTGTCTTCAATTGCGTTTGAATTCTCCAAACCCTTCCCTTTAAATTCTTGCAAGTTGCATGCTTTACTTTCCGCCGCTCATATACTCTTTGCATGCTTGCTTGATATGTATAGTGAGTGTTAAACTTGTGCCTAAACTCCACTCCAACTTAAAGAAGTTAAAAACTGCAACTTTTGGTACTTAGTGTCTAATCACCCCCCTCTAGACACCTCTTCTCGATCCTTTCAATATGGTTGTCGCTTTATTGTATGCAATGCAATCGCCCTATAATTGCTTTACTTTATCACTAAGCGGCAGCGATAGTGGTAGAAGCAATAGGTGGCGAAACGACAACGATGCTACGATGGAGATCAAGGTGTCGCGCCGGTGATGATGGTGATCATGATGGTGCTTCGGACAAGGTGATCACAAGCACAAGATGATGATGGCCATATTATATCACTTATATTGATTGCATGTGATGTTTATCCTTTATGCATCTTATTTTCCTTTGGTTGACGGTAGCATTATAAGATGATCTCTCACTAAATTTCAAGGTATAAGTGTTCTCCCTGAGTATGCACCGTTGCGAAAGTTCTTCGTGCTGAGACACCACGTGATGATCGGGTGTGATAGGCTCTACGTTCAAATACAATGGGTGCAAAACAGTTGCACACGCGGAATACTCAGGTTAAACTTGACGAGCCTAGCATATACAGATATGGCCTCGGAACACTGAGACCGAAAGGTCGAGCGTGAATCATATAGTAGATATGATCAACATAATGATGTTCACCATTGAAAACTACTCCATCTCACGTGATGATTGGACATAGCTTAGTTGATTTGGATCACGTGATCACTTAGATGATTAGAGAGATGTCTATCTAAGTGGGAGTTGTTAAGTAATATGATTAATTGAACTTAAATTTATCATGAACTTAGTCCTGGTAGTATTTTGCAAATTATGTTGTAGATCAATAGCTCGCATTGTTGCTTTCATATGTTTTATATGTGTTCCTAGAGAAAACTAAGTGAAAGATGATAGTAGCAATGATGCGGATTGGATCCGTGATCTGAGGATTATCCTCATTGCTGCACAGAAGAATTATGTCCTTGATGCACCGCTAGGTGACACACCTATTGCAGGAGCAGATGTAGACGTTCTGAACGTTTGGCTAGCTCAATATGATGACTACTTGATAGTTTAGTGCACCATGCTTAATGGCTTAGAATCGGGACTTCAAAGATGTTTTGAACGTCATGGACCATATGAGATGTTCCAGGAGTTGAAGTTAATATTTCAAGCAAATACTTGAGTTGAGAGATATGAAGTCTCCAACAAGTTCTATAGCTAAAAGATGGAGGAGAATTGCTCAACTAGTGAGCATGTGCTCAGATTGTCTGGGTACTACAATCGCTTGAATCAAGTGGGAGTTAATCTTCCAGATAAGATAGTGATTAACAGAGTTCTCTAGTCACCATCACCAAGTTAATAGAACTTCATGATGAACTATAGTATGCAAGGGATGACGAAAACGATTCCCGAGCTCTTCGTGATGTTGAAATCGACGAAGGTAGAAATCAATAAAAGAGCATCAAGTGTTGATGATTGACAAGACCAATAGTTTCAAGAAATGGGCAAAGGGAAAGAAAGGGAACTTCAAGTAGAATGACAAGCAAGTTGTCACTCCTGCGAAGAATCCCAAAGCTGGACCAAAGCCTGAAACTGAGTGCTTACACTGCAAAGGAAATGGTCACTGGAAGCGGAAATGCCCTGAATATTTGGTGGATAAGAAGGATGGCAAAGTGAACAAGGGTATATTTGATATACAGGTTATTGATGTGTGCCTTACTAGTGTTTATAGTAGCCCCCCGGAGTATTTGATACTTGTTCGGTTGCTAAGATTAGTAACTCGAAACAGGAGTTACAGAATAAACAGAGACTAGTTGAGGGGAAGTAACGATGAGTGTTGGAAGTAGTTCCAAGATTGATATGATCATCATCACACACTCCCTATACTTTCGGGATTAGTGTTAAACCTAAATAAATGTTATTTGGCTTTTGCGTTGAACATGAATATGATTTGATCATGTTTATTGCAATACGGTTATTCATTTAAAGTCAGAGAATAATTGTTGTTCTGCTTACATGAATAAAACATTCAATGGTCATACACCCAATGAAAATAAGTTTGTTGGATCTCGATCATAGTGATACACATATTCATAATATTGATGCCAAAAGATGCAAAGTTAATAATGATAGTGCAACTTATTTGTGGCACTACCATTTGGGTTATATCGGTGTAAAGCGCATGAAGAAACTCCATAAAGATGGATTTTCATAATCATTTGGTTACGAATCATTTGATGCGTGTGAACCGCGCCTTTTGGGCAAGATGACTAAAACTCCGTTCTCCGGAACAATGGAACGAGCTACTAACTTGTTGGACATAATACATACTGATGTATGCAGACCAGTGAGTATTAAGGCTCGTGGTGGATATCATTATTTTCTGACCTTCACAAATGATTTGAGCAGATATGAGTATATCTAGTTGATGAAACATAAGTCTGAAACAGTTGAAAGGTTCAAAGAATTTCAGAGTGAAGTGGAAAATCATCGTACCAAGAAAATAAAATTTCTACGATCTGACCATAGAGATGAATATTTGAGTTACGATTTTGGCCTTCAGTTCAAATAATGTGGAATAGTTCCACAAACTCATGCCACCTGGAACACCACATCGTAACAGTGTGTCTGAACGTCATAACTGCACTTTATTGGATATGGTGCGATCAATGATGTCTCTTACCGATTTACCAATATCGTTTTGGGGTTATGCATTAGAGATAGCTGCATTCACGTTAAAATAGGGCACCATCTAAATCCGTTGAGACAACACCGTATGAACTATGGTTTAGCAATAAACCTAAGTTGTCATTTCTTAAAGTTTGGAGTTGCGATGCTTATGTGAAAAAGTTTCAACCTGATAAGCTCGAACCCAAATCGGAGAAATGCATCCTCATAGGATACCCAAAGGAGACTTTTGGGTACACCTTCTAATCACAGATCCGAAGGCAAAATATTCGTTGCTAAGAATGGATCCTTTCTAGAGAAGGAGTTTCTCTCGAAAGAAGTGAGTGGGAGAAAAGTAGAACTTGATGAGGTAATAGTACCTTCTCCCGAATTGGAAAATAGTTCATCACTAAAATCAGTTCAAGTGATGCCTACACCAATTAGTGAGGAAGCTAATGATGATGATCATGAAACTTCAAATCAAGTTACTACAGAACCTCGTAGGTCTTTCAGAGTACGGTCCGCACCAGAGTGGTATGGTAATCCTATTCTGGAAGTCATGTTACTAGACCATGATAAACCTACAAACTATGAGGAAGCGATGATGAGCCCAGATTCCGCGAAATGGTTTGAGGCCATGAAATCTGAGATGGGATCCATGTATGAGAACAAATTGTGGACTTTGGTGGACTTGCCCGATGATCGGATAGCCGTAGAGAATAAATGGATCTTCAAGAGGAAGACGGACACTGATAGTAGTGTTACTATATACAAAGCTCGACTTGTTGCAAAAGGTTTTCGACAAGTTCAAGGGGTTGACTACGATGAGACCTTCTCACCCGTAGCGATGCTTAAGTCTGTCCGAATCATGTTAGCAATTGCCGCATTTTATGATTATGAAATTTGGCAAATGGATGTCAAAACTGCATTCCTGAATGGATTTCTGGAAAAAGAGTTGTATATGATGCAACCAGAAGGTTTTGTCGATCCGCCACCACGCGAGAATGAGCGGACCGTTAGGCTCTCCTCCTGGCGACGGCCCGGGCTCCCTGCCCCGGTCGCCTTCGGCTCCGGCCAGCGAGGGCTGGGAGGTTGTCCGGCGTGGCGCTAGCGCCTCTCCGCCGAGGGCGGGGCCGGCCATGGGGGCAGGCGCGGCGCTGGCGTCCGTGGGAGGCCGCTTTTGGGCGTTGGCTGATTTCGATTCGAAGGACGAGGCCGAGGAGGTTGTGGATTCGACGGCGGAGGCTGAGCATCTGGCGCCGCGCGAGGCCGTCGCTTGGAGATTTTGTGGCTTGTGCGCATGCGCAGGGGAGCGGCGCCGTGAGGGCGCGCCGCCGTTTTGCTCCGGGAGGTCGGGGGTCGCGCGAGGTCGCAGTCCGTGCTTGGAGACCCTCTTTGACTCCGGGCAAGGGCTCGGCATCTCCAGGGGGTGCCGCGCGGGGCATCCGGGAGAGGGGGCGGCTGCACTCCTGGCTGCGGTGTACTCGGAGGTGGAGTGGCCATGTCTGGCGGCGGCGGCAACGGTCGGGCGGGTGCTGGCGGCACCGCTGGCCGTGCCGCAGGAGGCGGCGGGCGGTTCTGGCTCCCTTGCGACTAGGGTTGCGGGCACTGGGCCAGGGGCCGCCGAGGGGCAGGTGGATCGTGGGCCGGCCCACTCACCAAGTTTAGTGAGGGTCGGCGGCCCAAGTCTAGTGGGGGACAGTGTGCCTTCTGGGCCCGGGGGTCTGGCTCTAAGTGGGCCTGTCGGTTCTGACCGGCCTGTGCCGGGCCTGCCTCGGCCTAGGCCCAGCGGTGGCGCCTATATATGGATGTGACGCGGCTGCCTCGACCCCACGCTAGGGTTTCATGCTTCCAGAAACAAGGTGCGGCGCTGGGCTCACCTCGTTCGCTCCATCCACCCCATCTCCCCACCTCCTCCTCTCTCCATTTCGTTTGCGGCGGCGGTGATGAGCGGGCGGCGTGCGGAGAAGAGGCCAATGGAGCCTCTGGTCTCGGATGGGGAGCGGCGGCGTGAGCACGATCTGAGGGAGAAGGCAAAGAAAGAGATGTGCGCAAGACCGAGCGGCAGATCTGAGCGAAGCCACGAGCAGGAGGGGCGCGAGGGGGATTGAGGTCCTCCTCCCCCTTGGTGGATCCAGCAGCAGGAGTGAAGAAAGAAGAAAAAAGAGATGGCTCGGCGCCGGGAGCTCGAGCGCAAGCCAGCGGATCTTCCCAACTATGGTGGCGGCCATGGGGATCCTCTGGCCAAGAAGCCTAGGGCAGCGGCCGAACCTCTGGCGGTGTCTCTCCCCCCTGGTGCGAAGGGCACAGCGGGCGAGCCCATTCTGGTGGAGGACGCGTCGGAGGAGATGGATGTGGAGTGCTTCAAGTGCGGCAGGCTAGGTCACTATCAGTCCAAGTGCAAATTTCAGCCCTTGTGTGTGCTATGCAAGGAAGAGGGACATGCATCTGCGCACTGTCCGATGAGGGGGCGTCAGCCAAGCCTGCAGATCATGAGAAGCGCAATTTCAGGGGAGGGTTTCTTCTGTCTGCAGTTTGAAGAGGAGGCGGAGTCCGAGGGTCCTCGGCTGGTCTCGGTCGGCAATGCTGTGATTCTCTCCGCAGAGCCGGGCCGCCTGAATCTGCGGGTCCTCAAGCAGGAGCTCAAGCACATGGTTACGGGGGATTGGGACTAGCAAGTCACTCAAGTGGGAGAAGACGATTTCATGGTGGTTTTCCCCTCTGCAGATCTCCTTCATATGGGTCGGACTAGTGGCAAGCTATTCCTCTCAATTAACGACATCACCGCTAGGGTGCGTGATGTGGTGCACGAGGTGATTCAACCTATGGTGATGCCAGAAGCATGGGTGCGGCTCCATGGGATCCCTGAGAAGCATCGCAAGATCGAGTGTATCAAGGAGGCTTTCAAGATGTTGGGGCGGCCTATCGTGGTTGACGAGCTCTCCATCATTAAATTGGGTCCGGTGCGGATGAAACTGGCTTGCAAGACTCCGGCCAAGCTGAACGGCACAGTGGAGGTTTGGTTCAACCACGAAGGGTACCAGATCAGGTTTGAGCTGGAGCAGCTCCCGCGACGGCTGGGGGTTGGGGGAGGGGCTCCGGGGGCGGGCCCCTCCGCTCCCCCGCCTGACAGCCAGCATGGCAAGGGCGGGCCTCACAAGCCTGGGCCACCCGCGGGCAATTCCTCCAAGGTGACTGCCACTGGTGCGATAGTGCCCATTGCTGCATCGGTGGTGCCACAGAAGGAGGCGGCTGGCTTCAGAGTGCGGGCGGTTGGTCAATATGGGGTGATGGGCGAGCTGGCTGATGAGCATGAAGATAGCATCAAAGATACTTCAATTGATACTGAAACTTAG
Organism: Triticum dicoccoides; assembly: GCF_002162155.2. Lineage (NCBI taxonomy): Eukaryota > Viridiplantae > Streptophyta > Magnoliopsida > Poales > Poaceae > Triticum > Triticum dicoccoides. The sequence goes on along the minus strand of NC_041387.1, from coordinate 461,363,227 downwards.
GAGAAACTGGGGGTGATAGCGACTCAAGACACGGCCGTAAGCCTTCCTCCCCTCGCTCGCTCTCTGGACCCGTCCTTCGATAGGCTGGGGAATGCTATAGTGCCTCTGTCATTGGTGGCCATGGAGACCGAGGCCTTGCCTGCCTCTCCAGGGGGCGGAGGGGGCTCGGGGTTGGACTGCATCCTCATGGACTTGGTACCCACTCCGGTCTCGGACGGGCGCCTGTCGAGTGGCTCCGGCCGCCAGGCCAAGAAGACTGCTGGGCGGAAGGCTGGGTGCAAGACGGTGGACACGGCTGCGGCGGGGTCGGCGCGGCGCTGGGGGGCGAGTTGGGGGCGGCTTTGGTGGCTTCAGGGCCAGCAGCCAAGGCCAAGCGTACAAGGGCAACCCCAGTGGCGTCCCGGGCTCCAAGCGCTCGTGCCAAGGCCAAGCTTGGGGACTTATGTTCTCTGGAAAGTGCCAAGCTCCGTGCTGCTGACAAAAACATGGATGTTGCAGGTAACCCTACCCCTTCTTTTAAGATTCTGAATGCTTTTTCCGACGAGCATCTTGCCGAGATTCTTCATGATAGTGGTGTTGCGCTTGATTCTTCGACTTTGGACATTATTCCGTTAGTGCGAGCGTGTGAAGAAGCTCAGGCCGCCCTGGCGGCTGCTGCTGCCAGGGGCGTGGCCGTTCAGTCAGTGGACGGCCAGTCTTCAGCACCAGTAGGGGCTGGTGTTGTCGCTCTGCCCATCGAGGGAGACGAGGCTGGGGTGGCCTCGGACTTGCCCTCTTCCAGCCGGGCGCCGGTTAGGAAGCGTGTGGCCAAGGCGGTTAGCTCCCGTGGAGTCCGCCTGCGCAACCGGATCATTTGATGCGATACATCTTCTGGAATATCCGTGGTTGTGGGCATGTGGGGCGGCGTACGCAACTGCGTGAGTATATGGCCAAAGAACGCATCGACTTTGTCGCGCTCCAGGAGACGATTAAGGCTGATTTTTCATTTAGAGATCTTTTGGCGTACGATCCGCTCCAGCGTTTTGATTGGTTCTGGACCCCTTCCGTGGGCCTTTCTGGTGGTCAATTGATGGGTTGTAATAAAGATGCTTGTGGCATTATTATGTGGGAATCCGGTTCGTTTTATATCGCTGCCACTTTTCGTCATCGGGTTTCCCTTGCCTCTTGGGTGATCGTAAGTGTATATGGGCCGGCTAATCATGCGCGGTCTGCGGAGTTCTTGGGAGAACTCATAGCTCTGGTTGGGGCCAAACAAGCGTCCAACTTACCAGTTTGGTGGGAGGCGATTTTAACTTGGTCCGCTCGGGGGCGGATAAGAGCAACGACAACATTGACTGGGCTAGGGTGTCCTTGTTCAATAATGCCATCGCGGCCGCTGCTCTTAGAGAGATTGCGCGTACAGGGGCAAGATATACTTGGACAAACAAACAACGGGAGCCAGTGTGATGTGTACTTGACTGTGTTTTTTGTTCAAGTGACTAGGAGGTCTTGTTCCCCCTATGTACCTTAGTGGCGGAAACGCGCATTGGATCAGACCACGTTCCTCTGATTCTTTCCTCATGGGAGGAAAGTGTGCATCGTAGCCGTAGATTCTTTTTCAAGACGGCGTGGTTCGAACATGAAGGTTTCTGCCAACTTGTCACGGACAGTTGGTCTTTGATTGGTAACCAGGTTGGCCGCCAACGAGGACCAGTAGAGTTATGGTCCTCTGCTGCCGCCGCCTTACGGGCTTTCCTCAGGGGTTGGGGGGCCAATCATGGCAGCGAATCTAAAAGGGTTCGGGAGCGCATAGTGAATGAAATCGCTCTCTTAGACGCGCAGGCGGACGTGAGAACCTTCTCTGGGGACGAATGGGAGTATAGATACTCCTTAGAGCACCAAGTCTTGGCTATTCTCAGGGTAGAGGAGGAGTATTGGCGCCGCAGGGGCGGCGTTAAGTGGGTCGTGAAAGGCGACACAAACACAGGATACTTCCACGCTTACGCTAATGGTCGTAAGCGCAAGAGCATGATTCTTAGGCTCTAGTCGGAGGGCGGGACCCTGGTCACCCAAAACGAAATAGTTAAGCACATCTTTGATTTCTTCGTCGAGTTGTTGGGTACAATCGAAGTAAAGAGTTTAAGTCTCAGGGAAGACTTATGGGGCTTGCACAAGCGTGTTTCGCAGCAGGAAAATGACGCCTTGATGGTGTCCTTTTCGACGCAAGAGCTCGATAGTGCGCTTGCTGGCATGAAGAACGGCACGGCTCCTGGCCCGGATGGATGGCCGGTGGAGTTCTTTAAACGGTTTTGGCCGGCGCTTAGGGCCTTGTTTCTAGCGATTCTCAATGGCTTTGCCCTTGGTTCGGTGGACCTGTCACGTCTCAATTATGGGGCCATATGCCTGATCCCCAAGGTTAAAGGGGCGGATTCTATTAAGCAGTTCCGGCCGATCACGCTCATAAACGTTCCATTCAAGATTTGTGCCAAGGCCTATGCCTCTAGGTTAGCGTCGGTCGCTCAACGTGTCATTAGCACTAGCCAGACCGCTTTCCTTAAAGGCAGGAACATCCTGGAAGGGCCTATTGCCCTTACGGAGATTATACATGAGTTGAAACGTTCGCAGGGCCAGGGCATCATCCTCAAATTAGATTTCGAAAAAGCATACGATCGTGTTAACTGGGAGTTTGTACGGGAGGTCCTCCTCAAAAAGGGTTTTGAGGCAGGGTTCGTCCACCGGATCATGCATCTGATCTCGAGTGGCAACACCTCAGTTATTGTCAATGGAGATATGGGTAAGTTCTTTTGTAATAGGAAAGGACTTAGACAAGGCGACCCCGTTTTCCCCCTCGTCTTTAACTTTGTGGCGGACGCTTTGGCTGCCATGTTGTCCAAAGCCAGGGAGGCGGGACACATCAAGGGGCTTGTCCCACACCTCATTTCAGGTGGTGTGACACACCTCCAATATGCTGACGACACCTTGCAGCTGTTTAACCCGGACGACCATAGTATTGCTACGATAAAGCTCTTGCTATTAGCTTTTGAGCTCCTCTCCGGACTCAAGATTAACTTTCTTAAGAGTGAGGTCATTACCATGGGGATGGAAGACCAACACAGCACACGTGTCACAAACCTACTTAATTGCAAGCTGGGGAGCTTTCGAATTAAGTACCTTGGGCTTCCTATATCTCACCGCAAACTTTCGATTTTTGAGTGGGAGCCCCTGTACGGGAAAGTGGCCAACAGGGTAAGCCCGTGGCGTGGGAGATTCATGTCCTCGACCGCAAGGCTTATTCTGACAAACTCGAGCCTCTCTTCTCTTCCCCTTTTCACAATGGGGATGTTCTTGCTAGCTAACGGCGTTCACGCAAAGCTAGATACTCCGAGATCACAGTTCTTTTGGGAAGGAACTGGAATCAAGAGGAAATACCACCTTGTCAAATGGGCGGCTGTTTGTAGGCCAAAAAAATATGGTGGATTGGGAATTCTCAATTCCAAACTAATGAACGTCGCCCTCCTTGCCAAATGGTGGTGGCGGTTGGCCCAAGATGAGTCGGGGCTCTGGGCGAGACTGTTAAGGTCCAAGTACTTCCCAAACGGGAACCCCTTCACGGCCTCGGCCAACGGCTCCGTGTTTTGGAGAGGGCTCCAAGCGGTGCGGCCGGCTTTTGACATTGGGGCCAAATTTCAGATTAACAATGGCCAATCAGCCCGGTTTTGGCTCGATCATTGGCTGGGTACTTCCCCCCTTTGGCAAAGCCACCCCAACCTTTATCGGATAGCCACTAACACAAACGTCTTAGTTGGGGGGGCAATCCGCACTGACCCTCTGGCGATTCACTTTATGCGGTCCCTTACGAACGAAGAGCATGCATCTTGGGATGGGTTGATTCAGCTGATCGGTGCCAACCGTCTAGGGACGACGGTTGACACGGTAGAGTGGAACCTGACTGCTTCACGGAAGTTCTCGGTTAAGTCCCTGTATAACAAGCTCACGGAAGGGCCAGCGCTTGATATAGCTAAGAGGCTGTGGAAGGCAGGCCTGCCTTTGAAGATAAAAATCTTCATGTGGCAAATGCTTAGGAATAGGCTCCCTACGTCAGATAATGTGGCCAAACGAAATGGTCCGGCAGACGGTACTTGCTCGGTTTGTGGACTTGGCGAAGATGCGAACCATGTATTTTTCAGATGCCATTTGGCCAGGTTCGCGTGGAGTGCGGCTCGGGAGGCCTTCCACACGGACTGGAACCCTGCCTCGGGGCACCAACTTGTCACCATCCTAAAGTCCACTAAAGGGACTTCAAGTAGAATAGTTTGGCGATGCGTAGGGGCGATGCTTTGGGCTATTTGGACGATGCGTAATAAGATTACCATCGAGAAAAAATTTCCTCACCATCCTGGAGACGTGATCTTCAAATGCCACCTATTTTTGCAGATGTGGACCCCTCTGGGGAAGGAGCGCGATGTTGAGCGCATGACAGAAGCCATGGCGCGCATCAAGGCGATTCAGGCACAAGCAAGACAGGACCCGGCGAGCTGAAAAGGATTTTGGAGTGACTTCTGTGGCAAGTCTCTTAGCTTGGGTGGTGCGGTGTGCTGTTTGGATGGCTGTAATATTGTTGACGCGATGAACCTTATGTCCTTCCCGTGCTGGTCGTGGACCGTTGCTACTCTTTTTAGTTTGCTAAGTTTGTAACCGTTTGAACCTTGTTGTCGTATGGGCTTTATTAATTTAAAGCCAGACGCTTCTAGCGTCTTCGTTCCAAAAAAAGGTTTTGTCGATCTGAAAGGTGCTAGCAAAGTGTGCAAGCTCCAGGGATCCATTTATGGACTGGTGCAAGTCTCTCGGAGTTGGAATAAACGCTTTGATAGTGTGATCAAAGCATATGGTTTTATACAGACTTCTGGAGAAGCCTGTATTTACAAGAAAGTGAGTGGGAGATCTGTAGCATTTCTGATATTATATGTGGACGACATATTGTTGATTGGAAATGATATAGAATTTTTGGATAGCATAAAAGGATACTTGAATAAAAGTTTTTCAATGAAAGACCTCGGTGAAGTTGCTTACACATTGGACATCAAGATCTACAGAGATAGATCAAGACGCTTGATAAGATTTTTCAATGAGTACATACCTTGATAAGTTTTTGAAGTAGTTCAAAATGGAACACTCAAAGAAGGAGTTCTTGCCTGGGTTGCCAGGTGTAAAGTTGAGTAAGACTGAAAACCCGACCATGGCAGTAAATAGAAAGAGAATGAAAATTCATTCCCTATGCCTTCAGTCATAGGTTCTATAAAGTATGCTATGCTGTGTACCAAACCTATTGTATACTTTGTTCTGAGTTTGGCAAGGGAGTACAATTTTGATCTTAGAGTAGATCACTAGACAGTGGTCAAGATTATCCTTAGTGAGGACTAAGGAAATATTTCTCGATTATGGAGGTGATAAAAGAGCCCGTCGTAAAGAGTTACATCAGTGCAAGCTTTTACACCAATCTAGATGACTCTAAGTCTCAATCTGGATACATATTGGAAGTTGGAACAATTAGCTAGAGTAGCTCCGTGCAGAGAATTGTAGACATAGAATATTTGCAAAATACATACGACTCTGAATGTGACAGACTTGTTCACTAAACTTCTCTCACGACAAAACATGATCATACCTTAAGTACCCTTTGGGTGTTGATCACATGACGATGTGAACTATGGGTATTAATCACATACAGATGTGAATATTGGTGTTAAATCACATGATGATGTGAACTAGATTATTGACTCTAGTGCAAGTGGGAGACTGAAGGAAATATGCCCTAGAGGCAATAATAAAGTTATTATTTATTTCCTTATTTCATGATAAATGTTTATTATTCATGCTAGAATTGTATTAACCGGAAACTTAGTACATGTGTGAATACATAGACAAACATAGTGTCACTAGTATGCCTCTACTTGACTAGCTCGTTAATCAAAGATGGTTAAGTTTCCTAACCATAGACATGAGTTGTCATTTGATTAACGGGATCACATCATTAGAGAATGATGTGATTGACTTGACCCATTCCGTTAGCTTAGCAGTTGATCGTTTAGTATGTTGCTATTGCTTTCTTCATGACTTATACATGTTCCTATGACTATGAGATTATGCAACTCCCGTTTACCGGAGTAACACTTTGTGTGCTACCAAACGTCACAACATAACTGGGTGATTATAAAGGAGCTCTACAGGTGCCTTCGAAGGTACATGTTGAGTTGGCGTATTTCGAGATTAGGATTTGTCACTCTGATTATCGGAGAGGTATCTTTGGGCATTCTCGGTAATGCACATCACTATAAGCCTTGCAAGCAATGTGACTAATGAGTTAGTTGCGGGATGATGCATTACATAATGAGTAAAGAGACTTGCCGGTAACGAGATTGAACTAGGTATTGAGATACCGACAATCGAATCTCGGGCAAGTAACATACCTATGACAAAGGGAACAACATATGTTGTTATGTGGTTTGACCGATAAAGATCTTCGTAGAATATGTGGGAGCCAATATGAGCATCCAGGTTCCGCTATTGGTTATTAACAGGAAACGTGTCTCGGTCATGTCTACATAGTTCTCGAACCCGTAGGGTCCGTACGCTTAAAGTTCGATGACGGTTATATTATGAGTTTATGTGTTTTGATGTACCGAAGGTAGGTCCGAGTCCCTGATGAGATCGGGGACATGACGAGGAGTCTCGAAATGGTCGAGACGTAAAGATCAATATATTGGACGACTATATTCGGACATCGGAAAGGTTCCGAGTGATTCATGTATTTATCGGAGTGCCAAGGGGTTATCAGAAACCCCGGGGGGACTATTGGGCCTACATGGGCCATAGGGAAGAGGGAAGGCAGCCCACAAGGGGCAGCTGCCCCCCTCCCTATAGGGGGTCCTAATTGGACTAGGGAGGGGGTGCGCCCCCCTTTCCTTCTCCTTTCCCTCTCCTTCCTTCCCCCTTCCTTTTCCTAGTTGGACTAGGAAAGAGGGGAGTCCTACTCCTACTAGGAGGAAGATTCCTCCCCTCCTTGGTGCGCCCCAAGGCTGGCCGGCCTCCCCCCTTGCTTCTTTATATACGGGGGCAGGGGGGCACCTCTAGACACAACAATTGATCATTGATCTCTTAGCCGTGTGTGGTGCCCCCCTCCATGATATTCCACCTTGGTAATATCGTAGCGGTGCTTAGGCGAAGCCCTGCGTCAGTAGCATCATCAACACCGTCATCATGCCGTCGTGCTGACGGAACTCTCCCGCAAAGCTCTGCTGGATCGAAGTTCGTGGGACGTGATCGAACTGAACGTGTGCTGAACTCGGAGGTGTCGTATGTTCAGTACTTGGATCGGTCGGATCGTGAAGACGTACGACTACATCAACCGCGTTGTGCTAACGCTTCCGCTTTCGGTCTACGAGGGTACGTGGACAACACTCTCCTCTCTCGTTGCTATGCATCACCATGATCTTGCGTGTACGTAGGAATTTTTTTGAAATTACTACGGTCCCCAACATGTATATAGTACAACCTATTTTTCTATGTAACATACACGATGAAACCATCCCATAGAGTCATGCATCGCCTCACACGATCAGAGGTTCAAGCCCGAGCCCAAAGTAGAAAGGCATGCAGTTATATGCATCTCCAACCGCTATGCATGTCTCAAAAATCATTCCCTGATGTTGTGCAAGCACAATTGGTCATAGTCAGGTGCATCCTGTTGGATACACTCTTCCAAAACCAAGCATAATAGTGATGATATTGCGACATCCACATCTGTATCAAAGAGCTCCTGGTGATATTGTCTGCTTTGATGTATTTTCTTTTGTTGACCCTTTGTTTTTGTATTGTAGGAAAATCTCTGGTGGTATTATAGGTAAGATATAGAGGAGATGGGAGATTGTGGGCCGGACTGTGTTTTATTGTAGGTAGCTTTTGCCCTCGTCCTTTTGTCATCATATATAGTCCTCTGTGTCCTCTGTCTGTTCTACTTTCAGAATTTGTGGTAAGTGCAAAATCTTTGCAGGGGTCATGAGATGGCAAATGGACTCAGAAGTTCAGTGAGGGGCCATATTGATTTTCCAGAATCGCCCAAAGGCGCATCTAAAAATCAAAGTGTTCCGGAAGGACACGTTGACGATGGGAACACGGGAAGTGTTCTTATTCCGAAAAGATGACCTGATCTGTGGCCTGCCTCCATGATTGATCCTCCAACATGTTGGATAAAGGAAAGCTTGTCTTAGGCTCTAGCGAATTGCGCAGAGAGTGAACTGAACACCTTGGTGTCGTCTATGACAGATAACATTATCTAGAGTCTTGCATCATGTGTTGGTGTGGTTTGTGTCTGGCGTCCGTGAAACCCTATTCAATGTCTATCTTGACATTGTTATTTCTTACATTGCCAGAATTTGAACGTTAATAATATGAACCGCCATTAAGACGACGCAGATGTGAATAATCATGATAGAAATGTGCTGGCATGTCACCAGCAGGGCTCCCCCCACCCCCCACCCCCGCCACCCCCGCCACCGCAACAGAGGCATCCACGGAAACACTTTTCCGCCACCGCAACCTTCTGTACCCATGAGATCCAATCTAGGGGCCTTTTCCGATGTCCTGCTGGAGGGAGATTCGAGCATGGAGGGCTTCTACATCAACACCATTGCCCTTCCGATGAAGCACGAGTATTTACCACATACCTACGGGTCCATAGCTAGTAGCTAGATGACTTCTTCTCTCTTTTTAATTCTCAATACCATGTTCTCCTCGATGTTCTCGGAGATCTATTCGATGTAATGCTTTTTTGCGATGTGTTTGCCGAGATCCGTTTAATTGTGGATTTATGATCAGCTTATCTATGAATATTATTTGAATCTTCTCTGAATTCTTTTATGCATAATTTGATATGTTTGTAATTCTCTTCGAACTATCGGTTTGGTTTGGCCAACTAGATTGATTTTTCTTGCAATGGGAGAAGTGCTTAGCTTTGTGTTCAATCTTGTGGTGTCCTTTCCTAGTAACAGTAGGGGCACCAAGGCACGTATTGTATTGTTGCCATCGAGGATAAAAAGATGGGGTTTTCATCATATTGCTTGAGTTAATTCCTCCACATCATGTCATCTTACTTAATGTGTTACTCCGTTCTTTATGAACTTAATACTCTAGATGCATGTTGGATAGCGGTCGATGTGTGCAGTAATAGCAATAGATGCAGGCAGGAGTCGGTCTACTTGACACAGACGTGATGCCTATATTCATGATCATTGCGTTAGATATCGTCATAACTTTGCGCTTTTCTATCAATTGCTCGGTAGTAATTTGTTCAAGCCACTCGTGAAACCTATGGCCCCCGGGTCTATTTTCCATCATACAAGTTTTCGATCTACAGTTTTAGTTTTCGATCTACTATTCTTGCAATCTTTTACTTTCCGATCTATAAACCAACAATATCTAAAATATTTACTTTATCGTTTATCTATCTCTATCAAATCTCACTTTTGCAAGTAACCGTGAAGGGATTGACAACCCCTTTATCCCATTGGGTGCAAGCTTGTTTGATTGTTTGTACAGGTATCTGGTGATTTGTGCGTTGTCTCCTACTGGATTGATACCTTGGTTCTCAAACTGAGGGAAATACTTATCTCTACTTTGATGCATCACCCTTTCCTCTTCAAGGAAAAAACCAATGCAGGCTCAAGAAGTAACAGGAAGAATTTATGGCGCCGTTGCCGGGGAGATCTACGCCAAGTCAAGACATACCAAGTACTCGTCATAAACTCTCATCTCTTGCATGACATTATTCACCATTCGCCTCTCGTTTTCCTCTCCCCCACTTCTAAATGATTTTCGAAAAGATTTGCCTTTTCTTCGCCCCTCTTTTCTTCGTCTTCTTCCCTTGCTTTTTTGCTCGTTTGCTGGATTGGTTTGTTGCCATCATGTCTGAAATTGGGGGGGGGGGTTATTACTTAAAAGAATAGTAATAACGATGGGGGAAACTTTGATGCTTTTGCTAATACTAATCCTCATGAAGAATCTACTATTTTACACACTAAAAAACTTCGCATTGGTAGCGGCAATATTATTGGAAAAGGGGTTGTTCAGGATTTCTTTACTTGTGTCGGTGCGTTACCCACATTAGGTGGATCTATTCTCCGTAGAACTAGTAGTCTTGCGGATGCTATATCTTTGCTCGTGGTTGGACTTGAAAGAAAATTTGTTCATATGCATCCATCCATACAAAGGATTTTTCTAGAGTTTTCTAATATTGAGCATTCTTCTGTTAAGCATGCCGCCACTATATTTCTAGCACATCAGTTTAGATTTATTATGAAAGAAGCTAGTGAAATTTTCGTGCATTATAAAGTAGATGGTGGTCGTCCTCCCATAGAAGGAATTCTCTTTAACCAAGAGGACATAATGCGTTTATGATCTCTAGATCATGTTGCTTATAATGAAAATTTAAGAAAGAGGGTCCCTACCGATGTTTTAGTTGATAAGGTTTCTGAGCTTTAATGATAATTTTGCTATTCAAAACAATTGATTCGGTTTCTCTCTTGGTCACAAGCTCATGACTTTTTGCCAAAAGAACGCTTACAATGATGAGTTGGTTATACAATATGAAGGGCCAAAGGAGGAACCAATTCCTCCTAAGCTTGATCTTGGGGATTCTTATCCCAGTAAATTTAGCCCTTTTGATTACTTTTGCTTACGACAAAGAAAACTTTCTGCTGAACGAAGGGAGTATGAGTTTCGAGATTTGCATTATCATTACTATGATTATACCTAGATCTATTCGTGTTTTATGCCTAGCTAAGGGCGTTAAACAATAGCACTTGTTGGGAGGAAACCAATTTTATTTTTGTTCTTTGATTTTTGTTCCTGTTTTGCTCTGAATAATTAATCTAGCCTCTGTTTAGATGTGGTTTTGTGTTTTAATTAGTGTTTGTGCCAAGTAAGACCTTTGGGATAGCTTACGGTGATAGTTGTTTTGATCCTGCTAAAAAACAGAAACTTTTGCGCCGAGTAAATAATTTCCTGGATTTTATTGAAACGTGATTTTGATCTGATTCTTTTTGCTCTGGATTGATACACAAATTTCCTAGGTTGTAATAATGTTTCAGAATTTTTGGAGTTACAGAAGTATTCGAGAGTTACAGATTGCTACAGGCTGTTTTGTTTTTGACGGATTCTGTTTTCCGTGTGTTGTTTGCTTATTTTGATGAATCTATGGGTAGTATTGGGGGTACAAACAATGAAAAAGTTGGAATACAGTAGATATTATACCAATATAAGTAAACAATGAGTTCACAACAGTATCATAAAGTGGTGATTTATTTTGTTATACTAACGAAGCTTATGAGATTTTCTGTTGAGTTTGTGTTGTGAAGTTTTCAAGTTTTGGGTAAAGATTTGATGGACTATAAAATAAGGAGTGGCAAGAGCCTAAGCTTGAGGATGCCCAAGGCACCCCTAAGGTAATATTCAAGGACAACCAAGAGCCTAAGCTTGGGGATGCCCCGGAAGGCATCCCCTTGTGACGCCTGGATAATTATGCTACAGTAATCCTATGCTAATGATGCCCTGTCATCGCATTTACTGTTGTTAACCTTGCGTTGATTCAATCACTTTTGGTTTCAATTTTCAAAATTAAATCAAACGGCAAAAGTAAATAAAAGAAAAAGAGAAATCAAAAAAATAAAAGGAAGAAAGGGCCGCAAGCCCCCCTGCCCACCGGGGCCTCGGCCAACCGGCCCAACCCAGCTGGCCGGCCCAACCGGCCCACTCCCGCTTTCGCTGGCCTACTAGGCCACCCACCCCGAAACCCTAGCGCTAACCCCCACTCTCCCCACTCCCCTCGCTCCTCCCTCTGTTCTCGATCTGGGCTGGACGCCTGCGGCGCCCCAACGCCGACCCCGACTACGCTGCGCTCCTCCCGCTCGATCTGGACGCCGCCTGGCGCCACTCGACGCCGTCTCCGTCGTCGCCTCTCCTTCCCCCACGGAGCCCCGCCTTGCTGGACGCCTCGCCGCCCCGTCGCCGCCGCCCGGATCGCCACCTCGCCGGACTGCCTCCCCGCCGTCCCCTACGCCATTGCCTCCTCTCCTGCGCGGGCCGTCCCCAT
>NC_041387.1:461322788-461350670 GCF_002162155.2 Triticum dicoccoides | reverse complement strand
CCCCTGCTCTCCAACGCTGGTGAGGCCCCCCCGGCCTCCTCTTTCCCCCTCGCCCCTTACAGCCGCCCGTCGTGCTCTTTGCTTAGCCCCAGTGCTTCGTCGATGCTCACCGAGGCCCCGGCTGGCCGCGCTTGGAGCCGGCGCCCGCTCTCCCCTGCCGCACTACCGCCGCCGCATCCCTCCTCCACTGGTCCATCCGACGGCTCCCCTCGTCGCCGGCGACCATGCCCCGGGCGGCGCCTGGCGCCAGCGTCCTGCCTCGCTCGGGTTCGCCCCCCCCCCTCGGGTACGGGCGCCCACTTCCACGCCCCTGGGCCCGTTCGCCCGTCGCCTGATTGGCTCTATGGGCCACTGCCCAGTGGGGCCCACGCCCCCCTTTTCTGTAAAAAAGGTTAAAAAATAATATTAACAAATAAATAAATAAATAATTAGTTAGATATTTAATTAACTTAATTAATTAATCTTAGTTAACCTAATGAAGTGGAATAGTTATTTTAAAACTCCAGTTAGCTAGATGAGCCAATGACAAGTGGGACCCAGACCCTATTGACCTTTTGACCGGTCAAATGTTGAGTGGGTCAACTCTGCTGACTGGAACCTCCCTGGCCCGCTGTCAGCCATAGGAGCACTCCGGCTGGGTACACTTTTGGGTGTATCTAGCAATTAACCATTTTATTTTTGAATTAAGAATAATCCCAAAAATTGTTTATATCTTTGAAAAATCATATAAAATAATCCGTAACTCGGATGAAATTGTTTTCTACATGAAAGTTGCTCAGAACGACGAGACGAATCCGAATACACGATCTGTTCGCCCGCCACACATCCCTAGCATAGCAAACATGCAACTTTTCCCCTCCGATTCATCTGTCTGACAGACGTCCGGAACCTGAATACTTTCTTGGATGTTTCCCCCTTCGCCATTATCGCCTAACGCTGCGTTAGAACACGTCTAGCTCTGTCTGTTGTCCTGTTATGCACTTGCCTGCTATGTATTTACTGTTTCTTCCCCCTCTTCTCTCCGATAGACCCCGAGACCGATGCTGATGTCCCTGTGATCGACTACGTCGACGACGACCCTCCTTCTTGTCTGAGCAACCAGGCAAGCCCCCCCTTTGATCATCCTGATATCGCCTATTCTATACTCTCATGCTTGCATTAGATTTTTCTACTGTTATTATTTGCTCCTATTCTGATGCATAGCATGCTTTTGTACCTGCTATTGTTACCTACCTGCTTATCCTAAACTGCTTAGCATAGGTTGGTTAGTGATCCATCAGTGACCCCCCACCTTATCCTTGTTGCCCCTGCTTCATCATCGATGCCTCGATCAACGTGATCGACGACCAGAGCCCGACACCTCACATCACATCACGCCCCTTTAGTTGCTCGACTCTGCAGAGCTACTATCGAGTGCTGAGGGTGATCCCTCATAACGCACTCCTGATGATAATTCTGTAGTGTAGCTATTCGGTCGTGGTCATCGAGGGTGATTTCCTCTTTCACCATTCCCGATACAGCACTGTCGTTCAACACCTCAAGTGTGAACCTCGAGGGTGGTCCCTCTTACGTTCACCTTGATGATTACATTGAGTGGAATCCACGGGGGGTGATTCCTCGGGTTTTCCCCTTGATGTCTGGACACACAGTTACCTTGACTTTACTAGAGACCATTGTGAAAGCCGGGCGGGCCCGGAGAGCACCCGTGCTATGTGACGGTGGCGGCTGGCTGTTTAGCGGTATCACCCAGGAGGGGTGATAGCTCCGGACTTGTCCCGACAGCCGTCACTCCTTTTAATAATGCACTAACAGGTTTGGGTATTTGTTCTGAGTTGGCCTCTGGCCTTTATGCACTAACCACCATGCGAGAATAGTTATGGGCCTCGACGTCGCAGTATCAGCCGAAGCTTTGTAAGATGTCCAGTTTAGCATTGTGGCCGGGCCGGATCGTGCCATCCACTTCACGGGTGGTGCTGGTATCCCCTTGCGCACAATGACCCGGAGTGCAACGGGCGATGGGCCCAGACCCCGGAGTGCTTAGGATGTAGACCGGCGGGGACCTCTCTGCTGAGCCTAGGTAGGGCTGCGACGTGTTGATCTTTCCAGGGCGGGCATTGACCCCAGAAAGGTGTGTTCGGCCAGAGTGATCGAGCGTGTTGGGCAACGTGGTGCACCCCTGCAGGGAAGATCTTTATTCAAATATCGTGTCCTCGATATGGACGTTTAGACTTGTATCCTGATCTTATACAACTAGAAATGGATACTTGATATGTGATGGATATGTGGCTACGGGATTGCTTTCTCACAGGGAGTCGAGGAAGGATCTCTGGGCATTAATGTTACAACATGCTGGTTAATTATAAACTTGTATTCTTTACTCTTCTACATCCTGCAAGATGCTCGGAGCTGCGTGAAGATGCTAGTCTTCGATAGGCTAGCCCCCCCCCTCTATTCTGGCATTCTGCAATTCAGTCCACAGATACAAACCTTCCATTTGATACCAGTGCATACTTAGTATAGATCTGATGCTTGCGAGTACTTTGGATGAGTACTCACCGTTGCTTTGCTCCCCCTTTTTCCCCCTTCCTTCTTCTTTCCGGTTGATGCAACCAGATGGTGGATCCTTGGAGCCAGATGCCACGGCCGACGGATACTACTACATGGAGGCCACCGAAGACCAGGAGTAGTTAGGAGGTCCCAGGCAGGAGGCCTTGCCTCTTCCATCATGTTGCTTTTGTGCTAGCCTTCTTAAGGCATCCCTGTTTAACTTATGTCTGTACTCTGATATTGTTGCTTCTGCTGACTCTTGTGTATCGAGTTTTTGTATTCGAGCCCTCGAGGCCCCTGGCTTGTAATATAAAGCTTGTATTCTTTTATTTGTGTTTAGAGTTGTGTTGTGATATCTTCCCGTGAGTCCTTGATCTTGATCGTACACGTTTGCGTGTATGATTAGTGTACGATTGAATCGGGGGCATCACAAGTTGGTATCAGAGCCGACTGCCTGTAGGATCCCCCTTTCCAACTCCTTGGCCGAAGTTGAGTCTAGTCTTTGAAAAAAAACTAATTTACTAACATGGCTGTGTGGCTTACGGGCCCACGTCGCCATTGGGTGGTATTAGGATCTTTTACTCCTCTTCTATACCCTGGGACTCTGATCTCTCTTCTATTTGGGTTAAATGGTTTTACTAACTCTACCCTAGATTCTCGTGATCATCTCCACTCGGAGAATTGTATCATGCCTTTCTTGAATTGGGAGCCAGGATCTGCTTCACTTTGTCCACGGGCCGCAGAAATCCTTCATATCGAGGGCACCCTGTGTCGTCCCCTGCAGATTCCTCGCTCTACTGGTTTTCTCCGACGATGATGTAGCCTTTGCTATGTCTCGTTGTTGTATCCTTCCATCGTGTGCATGTGTGCCGCCTAGTATGTCTAGGATGATTCTCTTGTCCGAACTCCTACTAACAACGTGTAATTGGCTCTGTATATGTATATGTAAGTCTTTAATGACTACTGCTTTGTACATACTGCGCCTTTGCTCATTGCTCAAGTTACATCATGAATGACTCTATACACCTGCTCCACCCCTGTTAAATGTCTTCCTGATGTTTTAGTAGGATGGCTGACGATCCTCCACCTCCACCCTATATTGCCTCAATGATGCAGCAGTTTGAGCTGAATCGTCAGTTTATGACTGGAGTAATGGCTCAGCTTCCAAACCAGAATGCTCATCAACAGCCTGCCCCAATAACACTACAAGAATTCGTGCGCCTCAACCCGTCCATTTTCCGCAACTCCACTAATCTTATGGATGCTGATGATTGGCTTCGTGACATCCTGTTTGAGATGGAGTCGGCTAATGTTGCCCCTGCCAGTTATGTCACCTTTGCGACATTTCACCTGAAGGGTTCAACTGCTCAATGGTGGGAAAGCCATAGCGGTATGCTGCCTACAGAGATTGTAACCACTTGGCAGGAATTTCAGTTAGCCTTCCGTGCACGACATATTCCTCAAGGTCTGATGGACCAGAAGAAGAAGGAGTTCCGCAAACTCTCACAAGGCTCAATGACTGTGGATGAATATCAGAGGAAATTCCTTGAATTATCTCAGTATGCTGCGGATGACGTCTACACTGATGCTCGCAAGCAGGAGAAATTTTGTGAAGGACTGCATCCTGATATAAAGCTCGCACTTGTTGCTCATGATTGTGCAGACTTTGCGACGCTTGTCAACCAAGCTTTCCAAACTGAAACTGGTCTTATTGAGTACCAAGAGTCGCTCAAGCGTACTCGCGATGTTGGCCCATCCTCGAGTCAGCCCGCTCAGAAACGTCAAGTCTGGGTCCCACACAATGTTCATCACCGACCTGCTCCAACACCAAGGCCGTCTTATGTTGCACCTCGTCTGCCTCCGCCGCCGAGACTGCTAACGGCTCAGGGTGGACAGTACAATGTTGTAGCTCCTCCCAATAATGATGGTTTATGCCGCAAGTGTGGACAGCCAGGGCACCCTACTCTCAATTGTCGCCAGGATCAGCCTAAAATTGCATCGCGTTCTGCTGTGGGTTGTAAGAAGAGTCGTCGAAGCTATCGATCCAGAAACAACAATACCCAACTGTCTGCTGTTATACTTGGCCAGGCCAACCACATCGATGTTGATAAGGCTCAGAAGGAACCGACTGTCGTGATGGGAACCCTCCTCGTCAACTCAGTGCCAGCATTCGTTCTTTTTGATTCAGGAGCGTCGCATTCCTTCATACCTGAGGCATTTGCCCGCGAACAAGACTTATCATTTGAAAATGTGTACCCTCCGCTGGTGATTAACTCTCCAGGATCCAGGTGGGATACCTCGATGGTAGCCCACAACAACCACATTGTAATTGGAGGATTAGTGTTCTCTGCTTCACTCATGGCCCTCAAGGGTTCTACCATAAATGTCATTCTCGGTATGGATTGGCTGAAAGCCCATAGTGCTAAGATCGATTGTGCTACCAGGACAGTCCAGCTCACCCACCCTTCTGGCCAGATAGTCCATTACTCAGCTCGAGTAGCTCAGGATGCCGAGAACCAGATATATGTTCTGAATGCATTGAATGCTTCACCTCTTGAGGGAATAGAGAACATTCCAGTTGTTTGTGATTTCAAAGATGTCTTCCCAGAAGAACTTCCAGGAATACCCCCTGCTAGAGCTATTGAATTCGTCATAGACTTGAAACCGGGCACAACTCCTATTGCCAAGTGACCCTACAAGATGCCGCCACATGAACTCCTTGAACTTAAGGAGGAAATCGACAAATCTCTTCACAAGGGATTCATTCATCCAAGTTCATCTGCTTGGGGAGCACCTTCTCTCTTTGTCAGGAAGAAGGATGGAACTAATCGTTTGGTCCAAGATTACCGACCTATCAACCAGGCAACAATTCAGAACAAGTATCCGCTTCCCAGAATCAACGATCTGTATGATCAACTTGCTGGTTCCTCAGTATTCTCTAAACTTGATTTGAGGTTGGGTTACCACCAGATTCGGGTTCGTGAAGAGGATATTCCCAAGACTGCTTTTGTGACTCGCTATGGTTCATACGAGTACACCGTCATGTCTTTCGGCTTGACCAATGCTCCAGCGACATTCTCTCATCTGATGAACTATATATTCATGGAATACCTCGACAAGTTCGTCGTGGTTTATCTGGATGATATCCTTGTATATTCCAAGAAAAAAGAAGAACATGCTGAACACTTTCGACTTGTTCTGGAAAAGCTTCGAGAACATCAACTCTATGCAAAGTATTCTAAATGTGAATTTTGGCTTCCTGAAGTGACCTACCTTGGGCATGTCATCTCCAAGGATGGTATTGCTATCAACCCCGAGCGAGTTTAGGCTATTCTCGATTGGACTCCTCCGAAGAATGTCAAGCAAGTCAGAAGTTTTCTCGGACTCGCCAGCTATTGCTGTCGATTTGTCGAGAACTTCTCCAAGATTGCCAAGCCCCTGACTGGTCTGCTTCACAAGGGCGTCAAGTTTGATTGGACAGAAAAGTGTCAGGAAAGTTTCCAGGCACTCAAAGACAAGCTGACTTCTGCCCCAGTGCTTGCTCCACCTGATACTAAGAACGACTTCCTCATTTACTGTGACGCTTCACGTCAAGGATTAGGCTGTGTCCTAATGCAAGAGTGCAGAGTGATTGCCTATGCATCTCGCCAGTTGCGCCCTCACGAAGAGAACTACCCAGTTCATGACCTCGAGCTTGTTGCTGTCGTACATGCACTGAAACAGTGGCGACATTACCTTCTCGGTAATCGCTGTGAGATCTTCACCGACCACCAAAGTCTGAAGTATTTGTTTAACCAGCCAGACCTGAACCTCCGTCAGCAGAGATGGATGGAGATGGTAGCAGATTTTGACTTAGGTATTTCCTATACACCAGGCAAGGCTAATGTCATGGCTGATGATC
The DNA here is from genome assembly GCF_002162155.2 of Triticum dicoccoides. Taxonomy (NCBI): domain Eukaryota; kingdom Viridiplantae; phylum Streptophyta; class Magnoliopsida; order Poales; family Poaceae; genus Triticum; species Triticum dicoccoides. Next base: position 461,344,222 of record NC_041387.1, on the reverse strand, counting down.
TGAGCCGCAAGTCATATTGCAATCACCTCGAGGTTCGAAAAGTTCACCCCTCGCTTGTTGAAGAATTTAGAAAGCTGAACCTCCATATTGTTCCTCCTGGTGCACTTGCACCCCCTCCCCCAGAGTTTCAAAAGATGAATCTTCGTGTTGTTCCTCAGGGTTCTCTAAATACCCTCGCTGTCATGCCAGATCTCGTGGGCAATATCAAGACTATTCAACATTATGACTCTGAAGTCGAGAAGATTAAACGCTATCTCTCAGAAGGAAAGCCCTCATTCTTCACTATTGCCGATGATGGCGCCTTGTACTTCAAGGGCCGCCTAGTGGTGCCATGTGCGAGTGAAAACCTGAATCTAACTCCATGGGTTATGAAAGAAGCTCATGATACACCTTTGTCTATTCATCCCGGTAGCACCAAGATGTACCAAGACATTCGTCAGAGATTCTGGTGGTCTAATATGAAGCAAGACATTGCTCGTTATGTTGCTTAGTGTGACGTTTTTCGTCGTATCAAAGCAGAACATCAAAGGCCTGCTGGAACTCTGCAACCTATCTCTATTCCTGAATGGAAATGGGACCATGTTGAAATGGACTTCATCACTGGTTTTCCCAAATCACAGAAAGGTAATGATGCTATTCTTGTTGTCATTGACCGGCTTTCCAAGGTTGCACAATTTCTGGCCGTCAAAGAAACGATCACTGCTAGTCAGCTGGCAACACTCTATATGTCTAGAATTGTTTCACTTCACGGTATTCTGCTGGTAATCTGCTCAGACCGTGGCAGCTTATTCACTTCAAGATTCTGGGCAAGTTTCCAAGAAGCTATGGGAACTCATCTGTCATTCAGCACCGCCTTTCACCCTTAGTCTCAGGGACAAGTTGAACGCGTCAACCAAGTTCTCGAAGACATGCTTCGAGCTTGTGTTATTTCCTTCGGCAAGAAATGGGAGAAATCTCTCTCGTATGCTGAGTTCTCTTACAACAATAGCTATCAAGCTAGTCTGAAGATGGCTCCCTTCGAAGTGTTATATGGACGAAAGTGCCGAACCCCCTCTGAACTGGCCAGAAACTCGAGAACATCCACTCTTCAGTCCGGATATTATCCAACACGCCGAAGAACAAGTCCGCGTCATTCGCGAGAGTCTCAAGACTGCTCAGTCACGTCAAAAGAGTCAGTATGACCGTCATCATAAGGACATGGTCTATCAACCTGGTGAAAAGGCTTATCTTCGAGTCACACCAATGAAGGGTGCTCACCGCTTTGGGATCAAGGGCAAGCTAGCTCCTCGCTATATTGCTCCATTCACTATTCTTGAAAGGCGTGGAAAAGTGGCATACCAGTTGGATCTTTCGTCGAACCTTTCTCAGGTTCACGATGTGTTCCACGTGTCACAACTCCGCCGCTACTTCAAGGACTCAATTCGAGCAGTGGATCATGAAGTGCTCGAGTTGCAACAGGACCTCTCCTATAAAGAGCATCCGCTCTGCATACTTGACCAAGCTGACCGCCGCACACGTCAGAAGGCGATCAAGTTCCTCAAGGTCCAGTGGTCGCATCACTCTGAAGACGAAGCCACTTGGGAACGCGAGGATCGTCTTCGTGAAGAATACCCTGCCTTGTTTCCTTCTACCTACTAAATCTCGGGACGAGATTTCTTGTAGTGGGGGAGAATTGTGATGCCCGGATAATTATGCTACAGTAATCCTATGCTAATGATGCCCTGTCATCGCATTTACTGTTGTTAACCTTGCGTTGATTCAATCACTTTCGGTTTCAATTTTCAAAATTAAATCAAAGGACAAAAGTAAATAAAAGAAAAAGAGAAATCAAAAAAATAAAAGGAAGAAAGGGCCGCAAGCCCTCCTGCCCACCGGGGCCTCCGCCAACCGGCCCAACCCAGCTGGCCGGCCCAACCGGCCCACTCCCGCTTTCGCTGGCCTATTAGGCCACCCACCCCGAAACCCTACCGCTAACCCCCACTCTCCCCACTCCCCTCGCTCCTCCCTCTGTTCCCGATCTGTGCTGGACGCCCGCGGCGCCCCAACACCGACCCTGACTACGCCGCGCTCCACCCGCTCGATCTGGACGCCGCCTGGCGCCACTCGACGCCGTCTCCCTCGTCGCCTCGCCTTCCTCCACGGAACCCCGACTTGCTGGACGCCTCGCCGCCCCATCGCCGCCGCCCGGATCGCCACCTCGCTGGACTGCCTCCCCGCCGTCCCCTACGCCGTCGCCTCCTCCCCTGCGCGGGCCGTCCCCGTCCTCCTCCCCATCGGACGCCCCCACGCCTCGACGCCCCCTGCTCTCCAACACTGGTGAGGCCCCCCCGGCCTCCTCTTTCCCCCTCGCCCCTTACAGCCGCCCATCGTGCTCTTTGCTTCGCCCAAGTGCTTCGTCGATGCTCACCAAGGCCCCGGCTGGCCCGCTTGGAGCCGGCGCCCGCGCTCACCCCCGCTCTCCCCTGCCGCACTACCGCCGCCGCATCCCTCCTCCACTGGTCCATCCGGCGGCTCCCCTCGTCGCCGGCGACCACGCCCTGGGCGGCGCCTGGCGCCAGCGTCCTGCCTCGCTCGGGTTCGCCCCCCCTCGGGTACGGGCGCCCACTTCCACGCCCCTGTACCCGTTTGCCCGTCACCAGATTGGCTCTATGGGCCACTGCCCAGTGGGGCCCACGCCCCCCTTTTCTTTAAAAAAATGGTTTAAAAAATAATATTAACAAATAAATAAATAAATAATTAGTTAGATATTTAATTAACTTAATTAATTAATCTTAGTTAACCTAATGAAGTAGAATAATTATTTTAAAACTCCAGTTAGCTAGATGAGCCAATGACAAGTGGGACCCAAACCCTATTGACCTTTTGACCGGTCAAATGTTGACTGGGTCAACTCTGCTGACTGGAACCTCCCTGGCCCGCTGTCAGCCATAGGAGCACTTCGGCTGGGTACACTTTTGGGTGTAATTAACCATTTTATTTTCGAATTAAGAATAATCCCAGAAATTGTTTAAATCTTTGAAAAAGCATATAAAATAATCCGTAACTCGGATGAAATTGTTTTCTACATGAAAGTTGCTCAGAACGACGAGACAAATCCGAATACGCGGTCTGTTCGCCCGCCACACATCCCTAGCATAGCAAACATGCAACTTTTCCCCTCCGGTTCATTTGTCTGACAGACGTCCGGAACCAGAATACTTTCTCGGATGTTCCCCCCTTCGCCAGTATCGCCTAGCGCTGTGTTAGTACACGTCTAGCTCTGTTTGTTGTCCTGTTATGCACTTGCCTGCTATGTATTTACTTTTTCTTTCCCCTCTTCTCTCCGGTAGACCCCGAGACCGATGCTGATGTCCCTGTGATCGACTACGTCGACGACGACCCTCCTTCTTGTCTGAGCAACCAGGCAAGCCCCCCTTTGATCATCCTCATATCGCCCATTCTATACTCTCATGCTTGCATTAGATTTTGCTACTGTTATTGTTTGCTCCTATTCTGATGCATAGCCTGCTTTTGTACCTACTATTGTTACCTACCTACTTATCCTAAACTGCTTAGCATAGGTTGGCTAGTGATCCATCAGTGACCCCCACCTTGTCCTTGTTGCCCCTGCTTTATCATTGATGCCTCGATCAACGTGATCGATGACCAGAGCCCGACACCTCTGTAACACCCCGGATGTAATTTTCCTTCTTTGTAACTCCAACTCTTGCCATTTTCGGCTATGTGCTATGATATTCCCTTCGTGGTTGGGTTTTGTCTTTTGTTTTGCATTTTGTTCATGTCATGCATCTCATATCATGTCATCATGTGCATCTCATTTGCATACGTGTTCATCTCATGCATCCGAGCATTTTCCCCGTTGTCCGTTTTGCAATCCGACACTCCCACGTGCACCGGCGCACCCCTCTTGTCTCTTTTCATGTGCGGGTGTTAAAACGTTCTCGGAATGGGACGAGGCTTGTCAAGTGGCCTTGGTACACCACCGGTAGACCACCTGTCAAGTTTCGAGTCATTTGGAGCTCGTTTGATACTCCAACGGTTAACCGCATAACCGCAAAGGCCTCTTTTGGGTTGCAGCCCAACACCCTTTCAAAACAGCCCAATAACCCATCTACGTCACTTCCTTGCTCTCCGTCGTCGGATCACGATCGTGTGGGAGAAAACTACACCTCATTTGGACTCTCCAAACTCCTCCTACCTATAAATATGTCCTCCTCGTCCAATTTTCGGGCAAAACCCTAGTCTCCCCTTCCTCCGAGCGTCGGACACGTCCGCCCGGCGCCGGACGCATCCGCCCCTGCCTCTCGAGCCAACCAGCCGCCGCCACGTGGCGTGTCCGCCGCCCCCGCGCCGCCGGCCCGCTTGGCCCGTCGCCAGCCCCTGAGGCCCGCGCGCCGCCCCGCCTCCTCGCGCCGCCCCCTCGGCCCCGCGCCGCCGCGCCGGATCCCCGCACCGCCGCGCCGGATCTCCGCCGCCTCTGCCTCGCGCCGCCCGGTCGCCGCACCTCGCCGCCCCCGTTCGACGCCGCCGCCTCGTCGTCCGTCGGTCGCCGCCGTCCTGGCCGCCGCCTCCGACCGACCGCGCCCAGGCCGGCCCCAACCTCTACTCCGGCGAGCTCGCACCGGCCTGCCTCGAATCGCGCGCCTGATCCAGATCCACCCTAGGTTGACTTCGAATTTCCACGAAGTCTGCACATTATCATGCCCTGTTCATCGTGTTATAACTTTGCACCCGTGGCTCCGTTTCGGGCGTGTAGCACCGAATTGTTCGTCTCGATGAGTACATCGTTTTATCTTATTGCATAATTTTCATTTGAGCTCATCTTGATGCCCGAAATGCTGTTGGAAGAGGGCTATGTGATGTTAGTTTCAGATTCTTATCAGAACATGCACTTTTGTCATTTTTGCCATGATTGATGTGTGCATCTTACGAACTTGAGCCCTACATATGTTTTGAACTATGGCATTACAGCTTTATAGGGGTGTATGCCATGTATTTTTGTGATTAATGTGGTGACTAGCACAAGCATGTAAACTAGGCCTCGTGATGTTGCTGATTTCAGTCCCTGTTCTGCTGTTATTTTTATGCCATGTAAACTTGATGCTACAGAGAGATCCATGCATATCTTGAGATACTTCAATAAGGATTTTGGAACATATGGTTATGCTCTATCCATTCATGCCCCTGTTTGAAATTATGGAGTAGTCTAGCATGTCATTTTCGTGCTCTACTTTTGCTACAAAATGTTTTCTCGCAGATTGTTTACAGGTTATTCAATTTTGCCAAGGTTGTTGTAGTTGATCCTTGCATGCTATGAACTTGTTCTTGCCTTGGATAGCTTCATAAACATGCCTTCTTGCTGATGCTATGCTTATCTTGTTATGCAATGACTTGTGGTGAGTGAATCAAGCTCGCGAAGATGCCTTCATAATTCTGTCAATGCCATGCTCAGTTTGCTGAATCTGTTAACGAAACTTGCTATGTTTACATGGATGCCATCATTTCTTCTGATCCTTTTTGGCTCATGGTCAGTAAGGGACTTTTGTTCTATGCTTTGAGTAGAATATTGTCATGCCTTCTTTTGCTATTATAAGTTCATGTAGCATGTTGATTACTTGATCTGAACTTTGCTACCTCATGCTGTTTATGCCATGTCCAACCTGATATCTTTTGCACTTTTCCCATGCTTGTTTGAACCTGCTATGGTGTGATTTAGCCATATCTCAGTGTTCCTCTTTTGTCAAGCATCTCCTTTAGATCACTTCCATATGCTTTGTTTTTATGTTGGGGTGTTGTAGCATAGTTTCTTGTTGCATGCTAAGTAGCATCGTGCTGTTAATCGCAGATTTGTGTCATTCTTGTTTTGCTTGCCATTTGCAAACCGTGCATCCGATTCCGGTGATCTTTATATCGATTTCAACCAAAATCATCTCATCTTTCCAGCGACATACTTGGTTTGCCAAGTTGATGCCTTGTTCACCACTTTCCCTTCCGGAGCCCGCATATGCATTGCATATCACGTCTCACATATCATGTCATGTATTGCATCATGTTGCTTGTGCATTGCTCCATGTTTGATTGTGGTTCTATTGCTTGTGTTCTTGCTTTGGGTAGAGCCGGGAGACGAGTTCGTGCACGAGGAACCTGTTGAGAACGCTTACGAGGATCAAGCCTTCGACAACTCTGAGAACTTTGCAGGCAAGATGACCATACCTTCGATATCACTTTTATCTTTGCTTTGCTAGTTGCTCGCTCTATCGTTATGTTAGCTCTACCTGTCATTGTTTATCATGCCTCCCATATTGCCATGTCAAGCCTCTAACCATCCTGTCCTAGCAAACTGTTGTTTGGCTATGTCACCGCTTTTGCTCAGCCCCTCTTATAGCGTTGCTAGTTGCAGGTGAAGATGAAGTTTGTTCCTTGTTGGAACATGGATATTTTTGGGATATCACAATATCTCCTATTTAATTAATGCACCTTATATACTTGGTAAAGGGTGGAAGGCTCGGCCTTATGCCTGGTGTCTTGTTCCACTCTTGCCGTCCTAGTTTCTGTCATACCGGTGTTATGTTCCTTGATTTTGCGTTCCTTATGCGGTTGGGTGATTTATGGGCCCCCCTTGACAGTTCGCTTTGAATAAAACTCCTCCAGCAAGGCCCAATCTTGGTTTTACCATTTTCCACCTAAGCCTTTTTCCCTGGGGTTTTTGCGAGCCCGAGGGTCATCTTTATTTTAACCCCCCCGGGCCAGTGCTCCTTTGAGTGTTGGTCCAAACTGAGCTGCCTGCGGGGCCACCTCGGGGAAACTTGAGGGTTGGTTTTACTCGTAGCTAGTCTCATCCGGTGTTGCCCTGAGAACGAGATATGTGCAGCTCCTATCGGGATTTGTCGGCACATCGGGCGGCTTTGCTGGTTTTGTTTTACCATTGTCGAAATGTCTTGCGAACCGGGATTCCGAGACTGATCGGGTCTTCCCGGGAGAAGGTTTATCCTTCGTTGACCGTGAGAGCTTATGATGGGCTAAGTTGGGACACCCCTGCAGGGTATATTATCTTTCGAAAGTCGTGCCCGCGGTTATGAGGCAGATGGGAATTTGTTAATGTCCGGTTGTAGATAACTTGACACTTGACTTCATCAAAATGCATCAAACGTGTGTGTAGCCGTGATGGTCTCTTCTCGGTGGAGTCCGGGAAGTGAACACGGTTTGAGTTATGTATGACCGTAAGTAGTGTCAGGATCACTTCTTGATCGCTTCTAGCTTCTCGACCGATGCATTGCTTCTCTTCTCGCTCTCACTTGCGTATGTTAGCCACGATATATGCTTAGTGCTTGCTGCAGCTCCACCATGTTACCCCTTTCCTACCTATGAGCTTAAATAGTCTTGATCTCGCGGGTGTGAGATTGCTGAGTCCCCGTGGCTCGCAGATTCTACCAAAACAGATGCAGGTGCCGAGGATACCAGCGCAAGTGGCGCAACCGAGCTCAAGTGGGAGTTTGATGAGGACCTTGGTCGTTACTATGTATCGTTTCCAGATGATCAGTAGCGGAGCCCAGTCGGGACGATCGGGGATCTAGCATTTGGGGTTGTCTTATTTTCATTTGGATTTTTGACCGTAGTCGGTCTTTGAGTGTATTTTGAATGATGTATGAATCTTAAATTATGTATTATGTGAAGTGGCGATTGTAAGCCAACTCTCTTTATCCCATTCTTGTTCATTACATGGGATTGTGTGAAGATGACCCTTCTTGCGACAAAACCACCATGCGGTTATGCCTCTAAGTCGTGCTTCGACACGTGGGAGATATAGCCGCATCGTTGGCGTTACAAGTTGGTATTTTGCAATCTTGCCATGTCATTTTGAGCATGTTCTAGTGATTTCTGGAGATAGCTCAGTGTTCATGTTTTGTTATGCTTTACCTGTACATCATGACCATGCCTTTTGTTTTCATATTGTGGTACTGTAGCATGTTGTTTTGATACTTGCAATATGCCTACTTGCTGTTATGGACAGATTGTTGTTATGCCTTGTATAGAGTGTATGTGTTGCACTGTTGCTCCGTTTTGAGTGTGCTTTATATGAAACTCGCTTGATTTTGCATGTAGTTTCATATTATCATGTTGCATCATTGTTTTGAGGTGTTTGCTTGATGTTTGTATGCATTTTGCATCAATGCCATGTTTAACTTGTTTTGCTCATATCTTCTAGGCCGTAGCTCCAAATCTAATGAACTTTATACGTAACTTGACTAGAATTTTGTGTAGATCCTCTTGGTGATTTTTAACTTGCTGTTTAACAACTTCAACTTAATGTTTATTCAGATCTGGACCAACTTCAAAATTTACATATGAGGACTTACCGGAATTGTTATATGTTGTTTCCGGCCTCATTTAAACTTGCCTTGATGTGTTGCTCTTGGATGCATCATCTCTTGCCATGAGTAGCTTCGTGTAGTCTTGTCTTGCATCATGCTTGGTTGTGCATCATGTCTTGTTTATCTGTGGTGTGTTTACCATGTTGTGTGCTTCTTCTCGATAGTTTCCCGTTTCGTTGCGATCGTGAGGATTCGTTCGTCTACGCTTGGTTCATCTTCGTGGCTTCATCTTCTTCATGGACTCGTTCTTCTTCCTTGCGGGATTTCAGGCAAGATGACCGTCACCCTGGATCTCATTACTATCATTGCTATGCTAGTTGCTTCGTTCTATCGCTATGTTGCGCTACCTATCTTTTGCTCTTCAAGCCTCCCAAATTGCCATGTCAGCCTCTAACGTTTTCACCCTTCCTAGCAAACCGTTGTTTGGCTATGGTATCGCTTTGCTCAGCCCCTCTTATAGCATTGTTAGTTGTAGGTGAAGTTGAAGATTGCTCCACGGTGGACATGATTATGTTGGGATATCACAATATCTCTTATATTATTAATGCATCTATATACTTGGTAAAGGGTGAAAGACTCGGCCTTATGCCTGGTGTTTTGTTCCACTCTTGCCGCCCTAGTTTCCGTCATACCGGTGTTATGTTCCCGGATTTTGCATTCCTTACGCGGTTGGGTGATTTATGGGACCCCCTTGACAGTCCGCTTTGAATAAAACTCCTCCAGCAAGGCCCAACCTTGGGTTTACCATTTGCCTCACCACCACCTACTTTTCCCTTAGGAGTCGCTCTCTCGAGGGTCATCTTTATTTTAGCCCCCCCCACCCCGAGCAGTGCTTGTCTAAGTGTTGGTCCGAACTGAGCTGCCTACGGGGCCACCTCGGGGCAACTTGAGGGTTGGTTTTACTCGTAGCTAGTCTCATCCGGTGTTGCCCTGAGAACGAGATATGTGCAGCTCCTATCGGGATTGTCAGCACATCGGGCGGCTTTGCTGGTCTTGTTTTACCATTGTCGAAATGTCTTGTAAACCGGGATTCCGAGTCTGATCGGGTCTTCCTGGGAGAAGGTATATCCTTTGTTGATCGCGAGAGCTTATCATGGGCTAAGTTGGGACACCCCTGCAGGGTATTATCTTTCGAAAGTCGTGCCCGTGGTTATGTGGCAGATGGGAATTTGTTAATGTCCGGTTGTAGATAACTTGACACCAGATCCGAATTAAAACGCATCAACCGCGTGTGTAGCCGCGATGGTCTCTTCTCGGCGGAGTCCGGGAAGTGAACACGGTTTCTTGGGTTATGTTTGACGTAAATAGGAGTTCAGGATCACCTCTTGATCATTGCTAGCTTCACGACCGTTCCTTTTCTTCTCTTCTCGCTCTCTTTTGCGTATGTTAGCCGCCATATATGCTTAGGCGCTGTTGCAACCTCACCACTTTACCCCTTCCTTACCCATTTAAGCTTTGCTAGTCTTGATACCCATGGTAATGGGATTGCTGAGTCCTCGTGGCTCACAGATTACTACAACAACAGTTGCAGGTACAGGTTGCGATGATCTTGACGCGAGAGCGATGTTTGCTTGTTTTGGAGTTCTTCTTCTGCGCCTTCTTCGATCAGGGGATAGGTTCCAGGTCGGCAGCCTGGGGTAGCAGGGTGGATGTCGTTTGAGTTTCTGTTTATGTTTCATCCATAGTCAGATGATGCTCTTATGTATGATGATGTTGTATTCTTGTGGCATTGTATGCCTTTTGTATGTATCCACATCTTCTTATGTAATGTTGATGTAATGATATCCACCTTGCAAAAGCGTTTCAATATGCGGGTCTATCCTTGGTGGGACCTTCAAGTTCCTTTTGGATATGGTCGCATATTGGGCGTGACAAGACCTGGCTCTGATACCAACTTGTCACGCCCAATATGCGATACTATCCTAAAGAGACTCAAAGGTCCCAACAAGGATAGAACCGCATATTGATACGCTTTTGCAAGGTGGATATCATTACATCAACATTACATAATAGACGGGGATACATACAAGAGGCATACAATGCCACACGAATACAACATCATCATACATAAAAGCACCATCCGACTACGGATGAAACACAAACAGAAACTCAAGCGACATCTACCCTGCTAGCCCAGGCTGCCGACCTGGAACCTATCCCCTGATCGAAGAAGAAGCAGAAGAAGAACTCCAAACAAGTAAACATCGCTCTCGCGTCATGATCATCACAAAACCTGTACCTGCAACTATTGTTGTAGTAATCTGTGAGCCACGAGGAGTCAGCAATCCCATTACCATGGGTATCAAGACTATCAAAGCTTAATGGGAAAGGAAGGGGTAAAGTGGTGAGGTTGCAGCAGCGACTAAGCATATATGGTGGCTAACATACGCAAAATAAGAGCGAGAAGAGAGCAAGCGGAACGGTCGTGAAGCTAGCAATGATCAAGAAGTGATCCTGAACTCCTACTTACATCAATCATAACACAGAAACCGTGTTCACTTCCCGGACTCCGCCAAAAAGAGACCATCACGGCTACACACGCGGTTGATGCGTTTTAATTCGGATCTGGTGTCAAGTTATCTACAACCGGACATTAACAAATTCCCATCTGCCACATAACCGCGGGCATGGCTTTCGAAAGATAATACCCTGCAGGGGTGTCCCAACTTAGCCCATGATAAGCTCCTGCGATCAACGAAGGATATACCTTCTCCCAGGAAGACCCGATCAGTCTCGGAATCCCGGTTTACAAGACATTCCGACAATGGTAAAACAAGACCAGCAAAGCCGCCCGATGCGCCGACAATCCCGATAGGAGCTGCGCATATCTCGTTCTCAGGGCAACACCGGATGAGACTAGCTACGAGTAAAACCAACCCTCAAGTTGCCCCGAGGTGGCCCCGCAGGCAGCTCAGTTCGGACCAACACTTAGACAAGCACTGGCCTGGGGGGGGCTAAAATAAAGATGACCCTAGAGAGAGCGACTCCCAAGGGAAAAGTAGGTGGTGGTGAGGCAAATGGTAAAACCAAGGTTGGGCCTTGCTGGAGGAGTTTTATTCAAAGCGAACTGTCAAGGGGGTCCCATAAATCACCCAACCGCGTAAGGAACGCAAAATCCAGGAACATAACACCGATATGACGGAAACTAGGGGGCAAGAGTGGAACAAAACACCAGGCATAAGGCCGAGTCTTCCACCCTTTGCCAAGTATATAGATGCATTAATTAAAATAAGAGATATTGTGATATCCCAACATAATCCTGTCCACCATGGGGCAATCTTCAACTTCACCTGCAACTAACAACGCTATAAGAGGGGCTGAGCAAAGCGGTAACATAGCCAAGCAACGATTTGCTAGGAAGGGTGTCAAAGGTTAGAGGTTCATGGCAATTTGGGAGGCTTGAAGAGCAAATGATATGTAACGCAGCAAAGCGATAGAACGAAGCAACTAGCATAGCAATGATAGTAGTGAGATCCAGGGTAGCGGTCATCTTGCCTGAAATCCCGCTAGGAAGAAGAACGAGTCCATGAAGAATATGAAGCCACGAAGACGAACCAAGCGTAGACGAACGAATCCTCACGATCGCGATGAAACGGGAACTATCGAGAAGAAGCACACAACATAGTAAACACACCACACATATACAAGACATGATGCACAACAAGCATGATGCATGACAAAGCTACATGAAGCTACTCATGGCAAGAGATGATGCAAACAAGAGGGACATATCAAAGCAAGTTTAAATGAGGCCGCGAACAACATATAACAATTCCGGAAAATCCTCATGTCCATATTTTAGTTTTGGTACTGTTCTGCCCTAAAACATATTTTAATGTTGTTAAACAGTAAAACAAAGGGGACCATATTAATCTATGCATTTTTCCATCGCATTTACATATAAGGTTTATTAAAAACCGAGTTACGGTTAATTAGTTATGAAATAAAACGTTTTAGCATGGCATTTATGCAAATTAATGCAAACAGCAATTTTAAATATTTTAAACATGGATGAAAGCAGCAAATTGTTAATCTACACAAAATTCTAAGCATTTTACATGTTTAAATCATTTTAATCCGATCCATGTTTCAAGAGTTATTAAATGCATGATGCTTGGGGGTTTTTCTGCAAAACTGCAGTCTCTGGAAATTAGCTAAATTCGCAGAACGAGAAAAAATCCACTATCGGGCCGAATCTGGAGGGGCTGGGGTTCTCACCATGGGCCATGGCCCAGGTCGGTGGAGAGGCTTGGGGCAGGCAGAGTTAGCTGGGCCAAGGCGAGGCCAGCCCAGGCGCGTGCGGTCGTGGGACTTGGCGCGGTCAACGCGAGCGATGCTCGTCCTGTCGCTAGAAGTAGAGGGCACAACCGAGCGAGGCGGGCGCCGGTGGGACTCCGGCAAGCAGCAGGGTGAGGAGAGGTTGGCGCGGGAGCTCGGTGGCGTCCGTATCCAAGCGCGGGATGTCTTCGATCTGGGTAGGAGGCAGCTGCTCGAACTCGGAGGCTGCTGCAGTTTCCTGAAGAAAGACAGAGAGAGAGAGATTCAGAGAAGCAGAACGGGAAGGGGAAGAAGAGAGAAGGCTAGGGCGACGGGCGCGCTGGCGACCTGCGGGTCGGGTGCTGGTTGCGGTCGGGGCTCGGGCAGGGGAGGAGCACGGCGAAGTCAAGACAGAGGCGAGGTCAGGCAGCAGAGGCGCCCATGGCGGCGGAACTCCATCCGGTGGCCATGGCGAGGCTCCTGTTCGTCCTGAAGAACAAGAGAAGGCGATATGAGGAGGAGAAGAGGGTAAACAGAGGGAAAAGGAAGGAGAGGGTGACGGCGGTCCTGCTCGCGGACGAGCTCCGGCGAGGTACGGTTGTCGATGGTGGTGGCGCGAGGGGATGAGGCCGAGCGCTCCTGCTCGGGCCTCGAGCAGCTACACGATCCGTTCGGGATCGAGGGAAGAAGTGGCTTGCGCTGGTGGGGATCGAGCAAAGGAGGCATGACCTCGGGCTCGAAGAGGGAGGAGGGCGAGGGGATCTGGAGGTTGTAGGTGGCGAGCGATGGTTGGGGAGGGATGGATCCCGAGGGGGATTTTGGAGAGAGTGGCGGCGGCGGACAGAGAATGGAGGATGGGACAGGATCCCTAGGTTCTAGGGTTTGCAAAATAGACTAGGGGTGGACTATATATATGGAAAGGCGGAGAGTTTGGATCATTCGATAAAAATCAGACGGTCGAGAATAAAATGCTTCGGGAGTCCAAACAAATGAACGAAGATATTTTAGGGATGTTTGGGGTTGATCCGGACCCATCGGCGATGACTGTCCGGGTCGGGTTCAGGGGAGTTTCAGACACGCGCGTGAGGGGGGCTGCGAGCTGGCAAGAGAGGTTAGGTGGTCGGACAAAAAGGAAACGAAAACACGGTTGGTCTCGGGGCGGTCAACAAAAGCAAGGGGGGACGCGGCAACTACGAGCAGATGCAAGTTAAAAAAACGATGATGGCAACAAGTGTTGATGCAATACAAATGATGCGATGAGATGAGATGCATGCCATGAACAAAATGCAAAACAAAAGACAAAAACCCAACCACGAAGGAAATATCATATCACATCTCCGGAAAAGGCAAGAGTTGGAGTTATGAATATGGAAATTTGTATCCGGGGCGTTACAACACTCCGCCACTACGAGAGGATCTCGTCCCAAGATCTAGCATGGCACCAGAGCGAAACGAAAGAGGAAGAGAAGAGGTAAAACTAAGTTGCTTCTTTGACGAACGAGTGAAACCACGAACCTTGAGAGGTTGAGCAATTTAAAAGAAAGAGTACAACAGAGATGAACGAGATTGCAAACAATCCGTTAGAAAAGAGGAACGAGGAACATTGCGATAACTTGAAGGTTGAAAGACATGGTGTTTTCTTTTGAGTGGGCCCTAACCCACAGGTCTTTTCCCAGGATCTTACCTGACTCTTTTAATTTTCCCGGAGCCATTCCCAAATTCTTTTCAAAATTTGACGTAAGAATGAATTTCATCAGTCAGATGTTTTCCAAGATCAATTTCGAATCATTTTCATTGTTGGCTCAACCTCTTTGTTTTTCATTCTTAGCTTTTAGCTCTCCTTCTCCATATTCTACCGGTGCATCATTCAAATATCCTCTAATCAGTTCTTGTTCTCTTCGTTCTCAGGTATCTAAATCGCCTCAAGTATCTTCATTCGTTTTCCTATTCTTCCCGGTGATTTGTGCCTTTGCTACTTTCATTTTCAATTCTTACGGTGGTTCGTCCAAGATTCCTCTTCCTTTTCTACCGTATCATTTCATTCGTTGTTTCCAATCCCACCGGTGGTTCCATCAATACCTTCTAAAGTTTGCGCTATATCTCTATCTGTAATCATTTTTCAATGAGAATAAGTAGTATGCCAAATCCATTGCTTGTCATCAATTTAATTTGATGAAGGATAAGCATACAATAAATCTTATTCTTATTTCCTCGAGGTGACACAATTCTTTTTCCGGAGATTAGTCATGATGAATAAATTCTTGATTACAAGGGATTCATCTTTCTTTCCAGAGTTGGTCATCATATCACATTCTCGGTTCGAGAGGCCTCATCTTTCTTTTCGGAGTTCCAAGCTCTCTCAATTATCTCGTCGTGAAGCTCCATCTAAATCATTGCAAGGCTTCACCTTGTGTTTTCAACTTCTCTTTCTTTTTATCATCCTTTTATTACCGGAGTTCTTCATGGAGGCTCTACATGGTGGTTCGTCAAGGATTCCTTTCATTCTTCATTTGTTCTTCAAGACTTCTCTCGAGTTGATGATCCGCCAAGCTATACTCAAAAATTAAACATGGTGCACAACACAGGTTTTGTTTTGAGGAGTTCAAGTATTCTTCATCTTGCATTCCAAAGTGCAATTCCTACCTTATCTTTTGAGATGGTGTTATATCATTCTTGACAATTTCCGTTCGCGTTTCATGATTCACAAGTTTTCAAGAGTGACATATTTAAATCCATCATTTTCTCTTTGTTCAAGAGATCTTTTCAACCATCAACCTCATTGTTGGAGTTATCTTGTGTCATATTTCACCTAAAGCCTTCCCTAAGGAATATTGCTAATTATGGTGCTATCAATGATCCGAGTTTTCTCCTATCCTCTCGGTGAAGAAGTTTTTCATCTCTTTGGTGCTCTCAATCAAATAATGGCTTCCATTAGTGGCCGGTTGTCACCTCATAGTCTTGAGATGTTTCCCATAAGCCCACAACAAGTTTGTGCTTCTCGTTGTTGATTTTCCAACAACTCCGTTCGATTATTCTTTGCAAGGATGCTTTCTGAGTTCACTTGTGGCAAAAGTTGTCATTTTCTCCTCCGTCCCTTTATCCCAACGGTCTAACTTATATTCTTTCCTTACGAAGGCATTGTGATGTTGTGCTCTTCACCCATCACCTCGTTTTGTGAGGATCGTGTTCTTTTCAAGCTTATCCATTTAACCGGAGTGTTGTGTCATCTCTTCAAGTTCTTTTCATCTTATCAAGTTTTCCTTCTTCTTTCAGTCGGAGTGCTGCCCAAATTATATCAATCTTATTCCTTCTCTATCTAGTTTTAACCAGAGTGGTTTCAATATCTATCTTATCACTAAACCTCTTGGTACTCATCGTATCCCTTGTTCCTCTTTTCTAATGGAGTGTTTTCAACTATGTTCATCTTCGTTGTTTTCTTTCTTTCATATTACTAAACCTCTCAAGGTTCGTGGTTTCACTCATTCGTCAAAGAAGCAACTTAGCCTTACCTCTTCTCTTCCTCTTTCGTTTCTCTCCGGTGCCATCCTAGATCTCGGGCCGAGATCCTCTCATAGTGGTGGAGTGTTGTAACGCCCCGGATACAACTTTCCATATTCGTAACTCCAACTCTTGCCTTTTCTGGAGATGCGATATGATATTTCCTCCGTGGTTGGGTTTTTGTGTTTTGTTTTGCATTTTGTTCGTGTCATGCATCTCATCTCATAGCATCATGCACATTGCATCTGCATGTTTTCATAAAACTTGCATCTGTTCGTAGTTGTCGTGTCCCCCTTGTCTTCGTTGTCCGTTTCGAGACCAACTGGGTTCTCGTTTCCCTCTTGTTTGACCACCTTATCTCTTGGCACAACCATGGACTCTCTTTCGCAACCTCGCGCACGTCCGAATGCTTCCCAAACCCGACCCGCACAGTCATGACCATTGAGTCCGGATCATCCCCAAACATCTATAAAACATCTCCGGTTTCTTATTTGGGCCACCTAACCTATTTTTCTCGACCACCCGATTTCGATCGGACGGATCGCGTTAACCCTGCCTTAATCCCCTACCTATATAAATAGTCCAACCCTAGACCAATCCCTAAAATCTAGGCCCCTTGTCCCACCCATCCTCCTGCCCACCGCCACTCTCTACCAAATCATCCCTCGTTTTCTTCACCCGACCAACCAGCCGCAGCCTCCTCCTTCCTCGATCTTCCTTGCCACCCAGTCCCGTCGATCCACCCATCTATCGATCCCCACCAACCAGAGATCCCCACGACCCTCCTCGACCAGCAGCAACCAGGAGCTCGAGCTCCTTCTCCCAAGCCCGCGCGCCCGAGGAAACGCACGAGGCTGTGCCTCCTTGTCCCTGCGCCACTCCCTTGCCGGTGGTTGCCAGCCACCCAAGCAGCAGTAGCAGTCCGGAGCTCCGCTTCCTCTCACGAGTGCCCAGGCCCGTGCTCCACATCCCTCGCGACTACCTCTTCTTCCCTTGCCTCTCTTACTTTCTCTCGGTTCTCTCCCTCTCTCCAAGGAACAACCATGGCGCCCTATGAAGCTCTCCCCCCACGGCCACATCGCCAAATGGCGCCTCCATCGACGGACCCGGCCTCCTCCTGTTCCCCTGCTTCGGATCTGGTGCTCCACACCTCCCCTTGCGCTCGCAGCCTCTCGTTCGGCACCATGGCGCGTTTCTCCGAGCTCCAAGACCAGGCCAGACCTTGCCGCCCTGCTCCCTTTTCTTCTCCTTTCGCCCCGTACTCCTTCCTCTTTTCCCCTGATCTCTTTCCCTCTCTGTCCCAGGTTCGAGGAGCTTCCCTCCATCGACCCATCGCCGCCCTTGCTCGGATCCGTGAGGATCTCATCTCTGGAGTCCCATCCTCACCCCGCGGGATCCCGCCGGTCGTCTTCCTCGCCGTTTGAACGACTAGCGCCGCCCCTGTTCAGTGTGAGCAGAACGAGCGTCTACATCTCTCGGTCCAACCACGCCTGTAGCCTCCCCGCCTCGCGCGTCTGTGCCCAGTCAGCGCCTCCCTTCGCCTATTGACCGCGGCCCAGCTCCCACCTCCACTGACCTGGGCCAAGCCCAGCTAGGTGAGCAGCCCAGACGCCCAGTGCACTATTTAGATGCGGCCCGTGTCATGTTTTTTTTTCTTGGACGATTTTGCTAAATACCCTGTGCATGCATAATTACAGAAAATGCCATGATTTTAAACTACTCACAACTAAATAACCGTGCATCGGATTAAAATGATTTAAACATGTAAAATGCTTAGTTTTTCATCTAGTTTCATAATATGCCACTTTCATCCATGTTAAATATGTTTAAAATGTTGTTTGTTTAAATTTTCTCAATTGCCATGTTAAAATGATTTATTTCATAACTAAATAACCGTAGCTCCAATTTTAATAAACTTTATACGTAAATGGGGTGGAAAAAATGCCTAGTTTAACATGGTCCACTTTATTTTCCTGTTTAACAACTATAAAATATGGTTTAGGGCAGAACAGTACCAAATCTAAAATATGGACATGAGGATTTTCTGGAATTGTTGTTTGTTACTTCCGGCCTCATTTAAACTTGCCTAGATAGGTAGTTTCATTATGCTTCACCTCTTGCCATGTTAACCAACATTTAATATTGTTGTGTACCTAAACGAGAGCGAACTAAATAACTCGAATGTGGTGTTTCGTCAATGTACAACTTGTTGCATATTGAGCTCCACTTAACTTGTAGTGTTGTTTGTGCATATTGTCATGCCATGCCTCATTAAACCGGACATGCATCATACTTGTTTGTGCATCATGCCATGATTATGCTTGTGTGTTTACCATATTGTTTGCTTCTTTCCGGTTTGCTTCTCTCGTTAGCTTCGGTTTTGTTCCGGAGCTGTGAGGATTCGTTTGACTACTCCCGTTCGTCTTCTTCATGGACTCGTTCTTCTTCCTAGCGGGATTTTAGGCAAGATGACCGTCACCTTGGATCTCATTACTATCATTGCTATGCTAGTTGCTTCGTTCTATCACTATGCTGCGCTACCTATCACTTGTTCTTCAAACCTCCCAATTTGCCATGTAAGCCTCTAACTTTTTCACCCTTCCTAGCAAACCTTTGTTTGGCTATGTTACCGCTTTGCTCAGCCCCTCTTATAGCGTTGTTAGTTGCAGGTGAAATTGAAGATTGCTCCATGATGGACAGGATTATGTTGGGATATCACAATATCTCTTATTTCATTAATGCATCTATATACTTGGTAAAGGGTGGAAGACTCGGCCTTATGCCTGGTGTTTTGTTCCACTCTTGCCGCCCTAGTTTCCGTCATACCGGTGTTATGTTCCCGGATTTTGCGTTCCTTACGCGGTTGGGTGATTTATGGGACCCCCTTGACAGTTAGCTTTGAATAAAACTCCTCCAGCAAGGCCCAACCTTGGTTTTACCATTTGCCTCACCACCACCTACTTTTCCCTTGGGAGTCGCTCTCTCGAGGGTCATCTTTATTTTAGCCCCCCCCCCACCCCCGGGCCAGTGCTTGTCTAAGTGTTGGTCCAAACTGAGCTGCCTGCGGGGCCACCTCGGGGCAACTTGAGGGTTGGTTTTACTCGTAGCTAGTCTCATCCGGTGTTGCCCTGAGAACGAGATATGTGCAGCTCCTATCGGGATTGTCGGCGCATTGGGTGGCTTTGCTGGTCTTGTTTTACCATTGTCGAAATGTCTTGTAAACCGGGATTCCGAGACTGATCGGGTCTTCCTGGGAGAAGGAATATCCTTCATTGATCGCGAGAGCTTATCATGGGCTAAGTTGGGACACCCCTGCAGGGTATAAACTTTCGAAAGCCGGGCCCGTGGTTATGTGGCAGATGGGAATTTGTTAATGTCCGGTTGTAGATAACTTGACACCAGATCCGAATTAAAACGCATCAACTGGTGTGTAGCCGTGTCTCTTCTCGGTGGAGTCCGGGAGGTGAACACGGTTTTTGGGTTATGTTTGACGTAAGTAGGTGTTCAGGATCACCTCTTGATCATTGCTAGCTTCACGACCGTTCCTTTGCTTCTCTTCTCGCTCTTATTTGCGTATGTTAGCCACCATATATGCTTAGTCGCTGCTGCAACCTCACCACTTTACCCCTTCCTTTCCCATTAAGCTTTGCTAGTCTTGATACCCATGGTAATGGGATTGTTGAGTCCTCGTGGCTCACAGATTACTACAACAACAGTTGCAGGTACAGGTTATGCGATGATCATGATGTGAGAGCGATGTTTGGTTGTTTTGGAGTTCTTCTTCTGTTGCTTCTTCGATCAGGGGATAGGTTCCAGGTCGGTAGCCTGGGCTAGCAGGGTGGATGTCGTTTGAGTTTCTGTTTGTGTTTCATCGGTAGTCAGATGATGCTCTTGTGTATTGTGATGTTGTATTCGTGTGGAATTCTATGCCTCTTGTATGTATCCCCATATATTATGTAATATTGATGTAATGATATCCACCTTGCAAAAGCGTTTCAATATGCAGTTCTATCCTTGGTGGGACCTTCGAGTCTCTTTAGGATAGTATCGCATATTGGGCGTGACTCAAGTGTTGATTCCATACCTTTCAAGCGGTGTTCTCATATTCCTATGTGAATACTAATCCTTCTTGATCTTCGAGTTTGTCATCTCATTTTTCTTTCTCAACTGGTGTGCTTCTCTTCAAGTGGATCCGATCATTTTCAACATCCGCAAGATCAATTCTAAGTTTTTCTCAACGGTGTTTGTTCCATCTTCCCCAAGTTGCCTTTGTTTTCCCGCCCTCCCGTTCGTCTTCTTCATGGACTCATTCTTCTTCCTTGCGGGATTTCAGGCAAGATGACCGTCACCTTGGATCTCATTACTATCATTGCTATGCTAGTTGCTTCGTTCTATCGCTATGCTGCGCTACCTATGATTTGCTCTTCAAGCCTCCCAAATTGTCATGTCAGCCTCTAACCTTTTCACCCTTCCTAGCAAACCATTGCTTGGCTATGTTACCGCTTTGCTCAGCCCCTCTTATAGCGTTGTTAGTTGCAGGTGAAGTTGAAGATTGCTCCATGATGGACAGGATTATGTTGGGATATCACAATATCTCTTATTTAATTAATGCATCTATATACTTGGTAAAGGGTGGAAGACTCGGCCTTATGCCTGGTGTTTTGTTCCACTCTTGCCGCCCTAGTTTCCGTCATACCGGTGTTATGTTCCCGGATTTTGCGTTCCTTACTTGGTTGGGTGATTTATGGGCCCCCCTTGACAGTTCGCTTTGAATAAAACTCCTCCAGCAAGGCCATCATGTGAATCTCATCTGCATACGTGTTCTTCTCATGCATCCGAGCATTTTCCCCGTTGTCTGTTTTGCAATCCGACAATCCCACGTGCACCGGCGCACCCCTCTTGTCTATTTTCGTGTGCGGGTGTTAAAACATTCTCGGAATGGGACGAGGCTTGCCAAGTGGCCTTGGTACACCACCGGTAGACCAATTGTCAAGTTTCGAGTCATTTGGAGCTCGTTTGATACTCCAACGGTTAACCGCATAACCGCAAAGGCCTCTTTTGGGTTGCAGCCCAACACCCTTTCAAAACAGCCCAATAACCCATCTAAGTCACTTCCTTGCTCTCCATCGTCGGATCACGATCGTGTGGGCGAAAACTACACCTCATTTGGACTCTCCAAACTCCTCCTACCTATAAATATGTCCTCCTCGTCCAATTTTCGGGCAAAACCCTAGTCTCCCCTTCCTCCGCGCGCCGGACACGTCCGCCCGGCGCCGGACGCATCCGCCCCTGCCTCCCGAGCCAACC